>NC_059120.1:46432458-46736029 GCF_020740685.1 Jaculus jaculus | reverse complement strand
TGTATGTTTTAATTTTCTGAGGGACATCACTAGTTATTTCCACCTTCAAGGTTAGGTCATGGAAATTTCACATAACATTGTCTCCTTGTTCATATCAATCAGTCAGTACTGGTTATCGGATTTCCTTCTGGTTCCTTGACTTCAGCTCATTTTCTCCATCTCTGTCTTTGTTCTAATTCATACATTTATGCAAATTGCCCTCTGCTCTCCCTTCCCCAAGGTTTTTCATGCTCTAAATCGTGACCAGAGTCAAACAGATGAAAAAAAAAAAAAACAAACAAACAAAACTTTAAGACTTTCATTGAATAGATTATTTTCCACTGACTACAGAAATAAGTTTACTGTAAATTACAATAAGCAGTACAATAAACATCCTTAACTTCACCTTGAATCCTTTTCTGCTTTAAAATGTGTCAATATATTGGAATACTAAACAAACAGACATTTTTTCTACTGTAGATATTCTTATTATTTCAGGTTGAGATATTTCTCTGACTACCTACCCATTTCTTATTGGATAGCTCTTATTCTTAAAATTTAGATTGCGGGCTGGAGAGATGGCTTAGCGGTTGAGCGCTTGCCTGTGAAGCCTAAGGACCCCGGTTCGAGGCTCGGTTCCCCAGGTCCCACGTTAGCCAGATGCACAAGGGGGCGCACGCGTCTGGGGTTCGTTTGCAGAGGCTGGAAGCCCTGGCGCGCCCATTCTCTCTCTCTCCCTCTATCTGTCTTTCTCTCTGTGTCTCTCGCTCTCAAATTAAAAAAAAAAAAAAAAAATTTAGATTGCTATTCACTTGTTTACAAAATTTCCTTAAAGTCCTAAAATTAGATAGAGCTATCATTCTTGCAAAAGACTGAATATGTGTGTGCATACTGAATGTAAATGATCTGCTTGAGCATTTGCCTCCACCACTAGTGTGAAGCCTCTTGGGAGGAGGCTTGGTATAATTCACTTTTGTTCTTTTGCTTGGTAGCAGGAACCTTAGAAGCATAAGGCTAAAGGAATGCTAATTTGACTAAAAGCCCTCTATGTAGATCTGATGTGTACAGACAAGAAAGCTCTGTGAATATTCTTTTCCAATTGGAACTTTCACTCTAAGAAGGGCAATTTGTCACAGCCAAAACAAACAAGTGAACAAAGAAAACCCATAGAATTTGGAGAAAGAAAAAAAAAAATAGTTTTACAGTTCTAGAACTGTTTTACATTGGCTCGAACATAGGTCACCTAGATATTTTGGATCAATGTCTGCGAATGTAAAACTGGTAAAACTAATACTTAACTTTATGAAGTTGTTGATACTTTAAATATTTTTCAAAATATTATACACATATATTGAAAAGTTTAAAATTCCTAAAATCATATATCCAAAGTACCAATGCCTGACAAATTATTAACTGATCCACAAATAGTAATTGCTCTGTTGTGTGAAAAGTTTGGATTCATTCATTCCCTGAATATTCATGATATGCTACTCAGCAGGTAACATTCCAGGCATTAGATTCCAATAAGACACACAAGATTCTTGCTCTCAGTGAATTTATATATTCCAGTGGGAAAGAATAGTGCTCAACAGCTAAACAATTTGTTACTGAGCTGCAATTATGAGGAAAAACCACCAAGAAGCATAATGTTATTTATATATTATAAAAACATGAAAATTGAACTTGAGAGATAGCTTAGTGCTTAAGGTACTTGTTTGTGAAGCCTCAGGACCCAGGTTTGATTCCCCGGATCCTACAAGCCAGATGCACATGGTAGTACATATGTCAAGTTGTTTGCAGTGCCTGTAGGCCCTGACACACCCATCTCTCTCCCTCCACCTCTCTCACACTCTCTCTCTTTCTCTCTCATAACTATATAAATTGAACAAATAAAAGCAATTCTTTTAAAAAAAACACATCATTATTGCCACTCTTAACTACCCCTACGTTGGCTCCCTTACATCTTCTTTGATTCACAGTTATTTAAGGCACTTGGACAACCATGCCACCTTTAGAAAATATTTTGGAAGTGTGTGCGTGTTCATATGGGGACAGGGACACAGGCATGTGTGCAAATGTGTGTGGAGGCCAAGGACATCCTTGGGTGTCGTTCCTCGGGTTCTATTCCCATTTTTGACAAGGCTCCTCACTGATTTAGAGCTTGCCAAGTAGGCTAGAGAGGCTGGCCAAAGAACTCCAGTCATCCAAAACCGGCCTCTGCCTCTTTGGGACAGAAAATCTGCACCATCATGTCAGATGTCTTTTTTGTTTTAATTTGGGTTCTGGGGATTAAACTCAAATCCTCATGGTTGCAACCCTCTCTAACCAGCCCTCAAAGCTATAATTTTTAAAGGTGTGGTGGGGCGTGCCTTTGAATCCAGTACTTAGGAGGCAAACATGGAAGGATTACTGTGAATCCCATGTTTTTGGCCCTCTCCCACATTTATATTGCTGTCTTTAGAAGTATTCAAATGAAGGTGAACTTGCAAATGTAGTCCTGTGCAATTCAGGTGCTACTGTGTAAAATAGTGATGAGCTTTCTGCATGCTAGAACCTAGCCAGTGCAAACAGTATAGAAATACAAACTTTCTCTGATTTTCCTGCTGTTTGCCATTCTCTAAGACTATTTTCCTAAGTCTAAATACTAGTAAATTCAAACATATCTAATCATGTAATGAGAGACATTGCTGACTTTCTCATTTCTGAAGTGAGATTTTAACTGCTGCCTCAAAAACCTTGGCCTATGTCTACCTCAACAGTGAGTGTCTATACTCACCTATCTCATTGCCAATCTACCCCCTTAACTATGACCTTTACCAGAGAATGACTTTTCTTGTTTTCATTATTCCAGTTCCTAAAAGATTTCCTTGTACTCTCATATATGCATGCACATACAGTTAAATTGTTATACAAGCACATATTATGATCTTTAACAGTAACAACATAATATAAAAATGAATGGTGTGGCCAGGTGTGGTGGCACATGCCCTTAATCCCAGCACTCGGGAGGCAGAGGTAGAGGATCGCCATGAGTTTGAGGCCACCCTGCGACTACATAGTGAATTCCAGGTCACCCTGAGCTAGAGTGAGATCCTACCTCAGGAAAAGAAAAATATATGAGTGACCTGGGTAAAAAGGGAAGGTGCAACCTGCTGGAAGAAAGAAGTAAGTCGAA
Organism: Jaculus jaculus; assembly: GCF_020740685.1. Lineage (NCBI taxonomy): Eukaryota > Metazoa > Chordata > Mammalia > Rodentia > Dipodidae > Jaculus > Jaculus jaculus. The sequence continues at coordinate 46,732,875 of NC_059120.1, read as the reverse complement.
TTTGGTAAGGACAGACATTTTGAGGAGAAGAAAAATAGATAACAAGTGTAGAGACAAAAGTAGCCAGAATTTTCTACGATGAAAACTTTTGGTTTCACAATATCCAATACTGGCCATTTGGAGTATGGGACACTTGCTGGGGCTACTGTGGTTGCAAAAATACGTTGGAATTTTAGTATGTGTTACTAACCTAACATTCAATGTAAGTAGTCACAGTGGAGTCTATGACGTCAAATCGCACAAAACAGAGAAGCTGATAGATGCCTAGGCAATTAGGGTGAGAAGCAGTACTTTCTGTCATTATACAAAAAGTGAAGCATCCTGCAATGAAAATTAGAATAATCTAAAATCTGTCTGTAAAGAGTTATAAAAGTTTGCCACCAATGAGCAATGGCATAAAGAAAATAAAATTATTTATTTTTGTTATTAGGTATTCTGAATTATTTCTTCCAGAAATTTTATGCTTTCCCTCACATTTTAACTGTATAATGAGGAAAAGATAATGCACATTTTTTAAAACTTAAGTTACTATTTAACACGATAGTACATTTTTGGGGGGAAATATTACTAATAGAATTAAAGTAAAAATCTTGATTATCAATTATTTTCTCATTGTCTTGATGGACAATAAAATGTATTGATTGTGACTTTGAACATGTGTTTGACTTTTCATTACGTATATGTCTTATAATAGATAAATAATATGCTCAACTATTTGACTGTATCCAAGATGGTGTAAGGTAATCACAGATCCCACATTCCCAGGAAAACTACTACTTATACCTGATGAAAATACTAATGTTTTCCATCTCCCCTTTCTACTCTGAACATGTTTGTGTTTAATGATAAATACCATGACACAACTTGTAACTCCCTGTCATAGATGGTAACCTGCTTTTTTTTTTCAGAAATTATATCTATTAGACTACTTTATAACACAAATATCCAATCTACTTCCATTTTCTAGGATAAAAAAGAGCAATACAAGCAAGTAGATGCTCTTTCCACACTTGAAATGCTGATAATAATCCACATGTAAACTGTTCTTACACCTACTGATAAGATTGTGTCTTGCTCATATGGTGTGTCAAGATTAAACTTAAATGGTTGCATAAAACATTCAACACAGTACTTGAAAGAGCCAGATTAGTGCATGCCAATCATTATAATTATTGATATTTTGTGCCATATTTATTAATGTTGCTTTTATCCAGGGATGAGGCTTGGCCAGCAAACTCAACATTAGGTAGTTCAAGTGATTCCTATCCTAAGAAAGATATACAGGGCACCAGGAGATTAAATCTGTTCCTTCTTCTTGGCAACGGTTTCTGCTGTACTAGAACTAGGCCAGGGTAAAGCTATACAGACATGCTAAGCTAGAGAAGCCACATGAATACAGCATGCCAGGCTTTTTCAAGTGGGAATCCCTGCATTTGTTCATTTCTACTATATTCCTAAAAAAGCTGTTTATCAATATTCTGAAAGCAGGTTGGCTCAGACACACTTCAGGCCTCAGTAGCACTTTAATATCAGGCAAGGTACTCTGTCCTGAGCACTATATTTAAATAACTTCCCTGCCTCAGAAATTGTCACAATTAAAGATAATGTTTATAAAATACCATTTCAGTGCTTAAGAAAACAGTGTATTAGAGGAAGGGTGGGCTCCAGTGAACCAAAACAGATTGCGTTTGAAACTTTCAAAATGAATGATACCTAAATCTCTGTATACTAATTAAAAACAGTAAATAAATATTGTATCTATGACTGATTGATTCATTTAGACATCAGGATAGGCAGAAGGGTAGAAAGAAACTACCAGAAAGACAAACAAGTTTACTAAAGATAATGGTCATTTTGTTTTTAAGAGAATTGATCAATTTGAGGGAAAGGGCTGAAAAACAAAGAGATTCCCCTGGAAGTTGAGTGCATTGGAGTATTGAATTGCTTTTTAAAAGCGTTGTTAGCATAAGTGCATAATCCCGAGGAGGGAAGTGCATCAAAGATGTTTAGGCAGAACTCAAAGCAAAGGCTGAAGGAAAAGCAGAACTTTCCACGGCTATTTTTAGGGAGTAAAGTGGGGATTCACGGATTTTAGGGGAATCCACTTAGCCTTGAGCAGAACACCATGGGCTAGAATTTTAAGAGAGAACCTAAAAAGGAGGGTTTGTTATGACAATAAAACCACAAAGGAAAATTATAGGCTTTTAAAAGCGAGAATGCCAGGACCTAAGTAACGGTTCTGGACTTTCTTTGTCGGAACATGTGCTTTGGATGACTTGCCTGTGGTGAGAGGGTGCAGGAAGGCAGTGATAGAGCTAAGTGCCGTTCAAAAGAGGACAGGTAGAGTGCATGGAGGGGTGGGTGCCCATTAGTAATTTGGTTTTCTTATCTGTTCTTCAAAAGAGGGGTGAAAGCTACTTTTGTTACTTTCAGATAGTACTAAATTGAGATGTCTTACTAACCTCAATAAGGGTACAAAAATAACACAATGATTCCTATGAAATAATCACAAGAGCTAACATATTAATTAGACAAAGTATGTAAATTCACCTGCATAATAGTAATTAAAATAATATAGCAAAGCAAATGAGGCAACGTGTTGATGAAACATATTGTTCTTGTGTTCCTTTGGCTGTTACTTGCCACATGATATCAAGCCTGCTGATATTTATATTCAATTACAACACACTTTCTTTTAAATATGGGAAGATATTTACACTTTTGGTCAATGTAGGGTGGTTATTCTCATAAATTTGGAAGGAATTATATGCTAAATTTAGCACAGTATTGTGTCCAATAACATAGGTTCACCCTTCCATGGTCAAATGTACATAATATGGCATCAAATGCTGCCAAGACTTTTATCAGGAGATATTTTGTAGATTAGGGCACCAAAATATAGATACCATATTGTAAAAACAAGGGGAATTATATGACTTTCCCAGGAATCAGAAGCAAGGTACTATCAAATAAAAATAATCTGGACTTCTATTGGTAGAAAATTTATTCAGAGAGAGAGAGAGAGAGAGAGATTATAATAAAGAGAAAATTTCGGTCTCTGAAATCTGCAAGTATTTTAAAGTGAAAAGATAGTCTTGCATTGGAAAGATGCCTCAGTGGATAAGGCTTTGCCTTATAAGGCCTGTCAGCCTGGATCCAATACCCAAGTACCCATGAAAGGACAGATGCACAAATTGGCACATGCATCTGGAACTCATTTGCAGAGACAGGAGGCCCTGACACTCCCATTCACTCTCTCTCTCTCTCTGTCTCTCTCTCTCTCTCTCTCTCTCTCTCTCTCTGTAATAATACATTAAAACACACACACACACACACACACACACACACACACACACTTTCCTGTGACTGCTGTACCATTTATGTGCTAGGGTACATCCTCAGATCCCCAGTGGGTACCTAAAGCTGGATAGTACAGAAATGTTGTATATACACAGATGTTCTTTTCAGCATATACATATTCTAAACCTTAATTTATGAATTTGACAGAGATCCAAACAACATTAAGATTAAAACAATTGGAAGTCTCTCAAAATATCTTATTGTACTCCTTGTGGTGGTGTGAAGTTATACCATACCTCCATGCACAGATGAAATGATATAAATGATGGGCATTGTGCTATAGCACTAAGATGCTATGGACTGATGATAATATAAGAAAATAAGAGTTTGGCTCCAGGTCATCTTGGATCACTGAACCATAGGCGTATGTAGCAGGTAGTGTTTACAGGGTGGGCATCGTTGGCAGAGGATGATTCACATCTTCCTTGAGACAACACAGGAGAAGAGTAAGAGCTCGTTGTGATTCCAAATAACAGAATTTAAAATTTAGGACTTGCAGTTCCTAGCACTACCTCACCAAGACCCTTACAATAGGAGGAAAAGATGATGATGTTAAAATATAAAAGAGACTGAGGGAGGGAGAGGATATGATGGAGAGTGGATTTGTGAAGGGGAGAGAGGAGGCTGGAAGGGAATTATCATGATTTGCTGTTTGTGATTATGGAAGTTGTCAATAAAAAAATGCCAAAATATTAGGATTTGTTTATTTCTGCAACTTTCCACTTATTTTCAAGCTTCAGTTGACTCTCGCTGAAAACTACAAGAATGCCATGCTTAAGGGGAGACTACTATGTAGGCAAAGGAAGGTATGTAAAAGTAAAAACACTCTTGTAAAGGGAGATTGGATGAGTCAAGGGAAATGCTGTGTTAGGACTAAGAGGAATTGTTTTTTGCCGATCAGTGGGACACATTCCACATTTTAGGGCTTGGCAAGGTGACCACAGGGTTCAAAGGCTTGTTAGAGAAGAACCTGGCTGAAGTTTGGCTGAGAACATTTGAAGATAAGAATGGTTAACTGTGGATTCCATCTTGGAACTATGGCAACATTATAGATTGGTATAAAACTAAAGAAATACACTTGAGTAGTAAATTACATGGAAAATTCACTGGAAAATGACAGCGTAGGAAATTAATGTAGAAATTAGAACTTGTTTCAGAACTAGAGAAGCGAGGTGATAAAGGCCACATGTAGGAAGCAATGAGGACTGGGGCCTCACATCCTCACCTGATGTCCCATTAATAATACGCTCAATCCTGTGAATACATAGGGAGAAATTCAGCCAATGAAATAGGAGCATTAGAACAAGCTCCCTATTGGAGCTGGGTGAAAAGAGAATAAATGCCTTGGAATTTTATAGTCTATGTACATAGGAGGTTCATTTATTTAAGCTTTTCACATGAAAACATTTTAGTAGTTTAACCTAAAAGTCAGATGACCTGAAATCTGCTATAATAGAACACTTTTGTAAAAAAATAAATTAGAAACGTCTGTCATTAATGACCACACATCTCTGTTCACCTAGATTCATAATGTTGAGATCACATTACTCAGAATAGATGGAAACATAAGACTCTAGAGGTTGTTTATTTCCAGAACTTGCCACTTATTATTTTTAGGTTTCTGTTGACTGCATCTGAAAACTTTGAAAGCTAAATAATAAATAAGTCACTCATATTTATCAAGTATTTTCCACATGGCAAATATTGAGCTGATATCTTTCCCACATCATAGCAGGGAATTCTTGCCATAACCTAATTAATTAGTAGTATTATTTGCCATTTGTCAAATAATTCTTACCTTTACTCTCATACCATGAGTTAAGGGGAAGAAAGTCGGGACACTTAATTAATTCCTGAAGGCCGTATCACCACGGAGGACAGAACCAGAATGTGAATTCACATGTTTCTGAATCTAAAGCTTTACTTTTCTTATACTCTTTACTCTACAAAGGACTCAATTACATTTAAATCAATGCATTTTCATAATCTAGTGTTACGCCAACTATAAGGACTAATCTATATACATGCATTTGGTTTGGACATGTGTACTTATGAAAGAATACTCAGAGCATTTACAGTGCAGTCACTGAATGTCTGCCTTGTGTGGCATAAATCACCTTAGTTTTCAATCCCTGACCTCTGACATGAATTCAGTATGAGGACATCTTCCCTCTTTTCAAATGCATCCTTAGTTTTCTAGCCTGTAAGATTCAATTTGCTCAGCTCACTCTCAAGAATTTTGAGAGCAATTGTTAACAACATCCTCAACATTTCTCAAAGATTCAGAGATTGCACATTTGATAACTATGTCAAAAAAGTCACACAAATTGTTGATAATAATTCAAAATATATTATATTTTATAATATTGTAGTATTTAATATGTCATATTCAAAATATGTAAAATGTGTAATAAACACAGTTTATAAGGCATATTATCATAATTTTTACTTAAAAATAAGATATTTATCACACATGAGTGCCAATAATTTATTTGAAGATTTCAGAATTGGGGAAAGAGAAAAAAGTACATCTACTGAGACCTCATCATATGATAGCAATTTTAAAATATACTAGTTAATAATATTTTGTAAAATGATCATTTTTGCTCCTCTTGCAGATGAAGATATTAAGGTTCAAGCTTAAACAACTTTCTGGATTATAGATGATCAATACATTCAGAAAACTGAAATGTAAAGTTAGGTATTCATGACTCCAAGCCTATAGTGAGTCAGCCCACACCTGTTACTTCAATTACCCAAAAATGTTGGGCCTAAAGCTTTTGCATCCTCACAAGATAGCAGAATTCTCAAAAATTAGGCAAAATTATGCATCCTTTAGTTAATTAATTTTAACAACTAAATTCCATCCTATCTTTCTCCTATGAATGTTTAGATAGTTACTATTAATTTGGCTGGTAAAGAGATTTGCAAAAAAATGCAAAGCATTTTCATCATTCTCACTTTTTAATTTTGTTTGAAAATGTAATTATTATTTGTAAAGCATATTATTTGAGGTGACAGGTAATGAGCTTATTGGTGTCATTTTTAATGAATTAATATATTAGTTGTTTAAATTTCTACTGGGGAAATTATCTATAAGTTTAACCCCCATAAATCAAACATTTCCATATTTTCAAGAAATGAAAGAAATGTAAAGGAATTCTGATGCTGAAAATCTTAAAACTGTTCTTTCAAACCAGTATTAGTGTCCTCCCAATTTCTGAAATCAAATGGGGCTGAAACTTTACCTCCATCCTATCAAATTTACCATAATTAGCCAAAGTGTGAGGGCTGGTATTCTACAATCTTACCTAAATCTTTCTGATGTCATTTGTATTCTATTAAATTTATATTAACATGTGGAATTTGAAGTAATTACTAATAAAATTAATGATCAATTGGGTTTACAAGCAAGAATCTGTTGCAGCCCATTAATCTAATTAATATACACATTCACAAACTGTAGATTCCTAGATGCTTAGCATTGGTCAATGACCAACAAGAAGACAAGATCTTGACCTTATAAAGGTTACCTCACAGCAGTCATACAAAGAAAATCAGTTTATATCAACATACGATTAAGATATTTTAAGGGGATTGAGATAAGTCAAGTTGCAGAGATCACTTTGCTAAAAGGAAGTATGTGTTTATCGGTGATACTGTAGCAAAATATTATACTGAATAAATGAAACAAGCCACAACAGCCCAAGATCAATGTGCTGCCTGATCTTGGACGCCAGATCTTGAAGTGAAGGCGCCAGCAAGAACCCTTTCCCAGGTTTGCAGGCAGCTGTTGTCTTGCAGTGTTCTCACTAGATGCAATGATTAGGATTTCCCTCTGCTCTTATAAGGCTGCAAACCCCACTAAGAAGGCCCCGCCCTCATGATCTGGTTGAACCAAAATTACCTTCAAAGAACTTGATAGTATTTGGGGTGGTGAGTTAGGATGTCAATATGTGAATTTTGAAAGGGCACAATCTGTCTCATAGCAAGTAACAAAAAGTGTAATTTATTGCTTTAGATAAAAGGGGAAAATGAATTACGGCTTGGCTAAGAGATGGCCCTTAGCATAGGGATATAGGATCATGACTACAAACACTTAGAAAGAGACATCTAATTGAGCAATGATCCATTTGTGATCATCCCAGAGACTGACCAGGAGGCAGTTGAATCATAAATTTAAAATATGAGACTTATTAAAAGATACTGAAACTTATAAAATGTTAAAGCCTAAGAAATGGCTATGTTGACGATGGAATATTAGTGACACTGAAATCAGTGTTTTCTCACAAACTTTACATGCAGGAATCCACACTGTGTTTGTAGAAGAATAAGAAAAATGGCTCATTTATCCATTCCTATTCCTTTTTAAAATTACTTCAAATGTGTAAGGAGAAACACCTGGGTCCCTGCTTTTGCAAATGGATGTCATATTTATCTTGTTTATTTGAAAGAAAGAGGCAGAAAGAGAGAGAGAGAGACAAAGATAGAGAATCAGCACACAAAGATCTGCAAATAAACTTCAGACATATGCACCATCTGTGCATCTGGCTCATGTGGGTCCGAGGGAATTGAAGTAGGGTCTTTTGGCTTTGCAAGCAAATACCTTAACTACTAATCCATCTCTCTAGCCTGATATTTTTTACAATATTTTTATTTATATATTTTCAATCAAAAAGAAAGAGAAAGAAGGGAGTCAGGGAGAAAGAATAGGCTTCCAGTGACCATAAGTGGACTTCAGATGTTTGTGCCACTTTTTGCATCTTGGTTTACATGGGTACTAGGGAATCAAACTTTGGTCATTAGGGTTTTCAGAAGAGTACCTTCACAGCTAACCCATCTCCTTATGCCCCTAATTTCATATTTGCGCATCACTTTCTTTTTGTATTAGCTTCATGTGGGTGCTGGAGAATCAAAGCTGGCTGGGAGATTATGCAAGTACATGATTTTTAACAATAAACCAACTCCACATTACCCTGTTTTTAATTCTAACTTTTATAGAGGAATTGCTTGTGAAGGATATGTTAGTGAAAATACCAAAAGGATAAAAGATATCAGAGTTGGGGCTGGGGAGATGGCTTAGCAGTTAAGGTGCTTGTTTGTGAAGCCTAAGGACCCCAGTTTGAATCACCAGTACACATGTAAGACAGATATACAAAGTAACATATATATCTAGACTTCAGTTTAAGTGGCTGGAGGCCCTAGTATACCCATTCTTTCTATTTCTCTCTCTCTCATTTTCTCAAAATAAGTAAATGAAACAAAATATTTTATGATTTTTTAAGTTATCAGAGTTGTATCTAGACAAAGCACAGTGATGAATAAATCTATTATATTATAGACCAAATGATTCTTTGCCTAGTATCCTGAATTTTAATAATCACTCAAAATATCAAAAGAGAATAAAATAAAATCAATGAAAGTAAACTATAAGCACTCTTTAGATAATGCCTAAAGAATTCTTCTATTTCTGAAGAAAGAAGTTGTATGCTTGATATCATATGGTTTTGTTCAGATTTCACAGGTAGTTTCTAACAGAGGCCCTAAGTAAAGAAACACTATTATATAATGGAATGGTAACCCTCAATTGTACTTTGGACAAATAAAAAGAAAATTTACTTATTCAGTAATATGCTTTTCCATTAAATGTACTTGAAGACAATACAAAGATACTGGTAGTATATAAATGTATAAAATGCATCATTTTCTAGAAAAAAAAAGATACATTGTGCAACTCAATTAAGTATGTCTTGTATATAGAAACACACATACTTAAGCCAGGCATGGTGGCACATGCCTTTAATCCTAGCACTTGGGAGGCAAAGGTAGGAAGATTGCTGTGAATTTGAGACCAGCTTCAGACTACAGAGTGAGTTCCAGGTCAACTAGGGCAAAAGTGAGATCCTACCTAAAAAATAAAAAATAAAAAGTAAAAAGTAAAACAAACACAGAAATATATGCATAATACATACACATTTAATTACATATCTGTATAAAATAAGCTATTTGTTAGGTAGTAACCTCCTGACCATTAACTTTTGAGACTTAAGTGAAGTGTTGCTTAATAAAATCTGATTAAGGAGCCTACATGCAGAATGGAGAGATGGCTCTGCAGCTAAAAACACTTGCTTGCAAAGCATTCCAGCTAGGGTTTGATTTCCCAGTACTAACATAAAGCCCAATTCACAGATACACAGAATGGCACAGGCACTTGGAGTTCATTTGCAGTGGCAAGTGGCTCTGGCACACTCCCATCTCTCTTCCTTTTTCATATAGTAGTAAGAATTTAAAATGAGACATTATTGAAAATTAGTTCCATAAAACAGACTAGAATTCTAATTCAGAGATCCTGCTCTCTATGATATATGAGCATATATTCTGGAAACCAAATGCAGAACCCTTACAGAGGATCAACAAACATGGTAGTATTCATGATATAAAGTTGTATGTGACTGCCAATGTGCACTTGGGATTTATTCCTAAACTGATTATAAAACTGGAACATAGCATATAAATCTCATGTCTGATTTGTAATAATACCTAATGGATGGCCAAATTGCTAGGGTCATCAGAAGAAAATGGATTAAACTTTGCAAATACCTCACACAATGCAAATAGGACAAATGAAAAATAGAAGAATTCAATAAATAAGACAAAATTATTAACAAAGAAAAGAAATTTAAGGAACAGAGAATTTATGAAATGGGCAACATAGCCTGTGTAATGAGATCTAAGGTTGACATCAGGACAAGGTGTTGAGCATGGAGATGGGAAATATGAAAGAGTACACTAAAACTATCTAAAACTTGTCGGCTAATTCATTTTATCTGAATTGCTGTGAAAGAAAGAAGTCATGAACTGAACAAAATTCTGCTTCTAGAGGCTTTCTTGGATCTAACTTTTACATGATGACTATAAACAGCTGATACATTCCAAATTCCTACAAACAAGTGTAATAATTCAATCTTAAGTAAATATCCAACTAAAGCCAGAAAGGCAAGGTTGAGGTGACTACCCAAATTTCCACTTACTTATCTGCTACTGCTAACTTGGTCATGAACACATTACCTAAGAAGACTCTTAATGTCCTAAAACTGGGTCATTTGGTAGGGGCTCTTATGTTGGAAATCCCCTTAATTTAGGACCTTTACCACATTATAAAATTATGTATGTGTGTGCCAATGATGACAAGAAATATATGTGTAAAAATTATACATGAGTTTTGTATCTAGACATAAACCTTCAAAATAATTTATCCTTGGGGTTAAAGATATAGGTTAGTGGTTAAGATGCTTGCACGTAAAGCCAAAGGACTCAGGGTCTATTCCTCAGGACCCATGGAAGCCAGATGCAGAAGGTGGCACATGTGTCAGGAGTTCCTTTATATCAGCTAGAGGCCCTGCCATCCCCGTTCTCTCTCCCTCACTCTCTCTCTATCTGCCTCTATCTCTCTCCCTCTAACATAAATAAATATAAAATATAGAAAAAAAAAGCAGAACTTATCCCTCAGTAGACAATACTTACAGCACTTGTATACTGTGTACTTAGAAGTAAATGTCAAAAGTTCTACCTGTGTCTGCTTACTGACTGGTGAAAGGGAGCAATGTAACACCACAGTATGTGTACAAAATATTATGCTCTTAATTTTAATTTCACAAAGTGAAATGATAACTGGGCTGGAGAGATGGCTTAGCGGTTAAAGCACTTGCCTTCAAAGCCAAAGGACACCATTCGATTCCTCAGAACCCACGTAAGCCAGATGCAAAACGTGGCACATGCATCTGGAGCATATTTGCATGGGCTGGAGCCCTGGCAAGCCCAATCTCCTTCTCCCTTTCTCTCTTCATCAACATAAATAAAAAGAAAAGAAAACTGATAAGGAATAGCTGAAAATAAAATAAAGTTTCTTTATAGCTAAGGTAGTCTTTATTCTTACCATGAGACTGAATGCTACGAATAACAGTAAACCTGACTGGTTTTAGTTCTATCTTCCTCTAATCCATATCTCTTAAAATTATTTTAAAATTATTTTAAAATTATTTTGTTTATTTTATTTATTTATTTGAGAGCGACAGACAAAGAGGCAGAGAGAGAGAGAGAAAGAGAGAGAGAGAGAATGGGCGTGCCAGGGCCTCCAGGCACTGCAAACAAACTGCAGATGCGTGTGCCCCCTTGCGCATCTGGCTAACGTGGGTTCTGGGGAATCGAGCCTCGAACTGGGGTCCTTAGGCTTCACAGGCAAGCGCTTAACCACTAAGCCATCTCTCCAGCCTAATCCATATCTCTTAAACCTACAGGAAAAATCTTGTAATGATTAATCTTCAGTCGTCAACTTGGCAGGATTTAGAATCACCATAGTGAGAAATTTCTGGTCATGTTTGTAATTAATTTTCTAAATGAGGACTCACCCTGACTATACGCAGCACCATCCCATGGGTGGTTTCCTGATTTGATTGAAAGGAAAAAGCTACCTAAGCATTCATATTTATTTCTCTCTGTTTCTTTCCTGCTGATGTACCAATTTGTTGCTGGTTTTCTTGCTCCTACAGTATTTTACCCACCACAGTTATAAGACAAAGTAAGCCCTTTGCTTCTATAAGCTGATTCTGGTTAAGCATTTTGTCCCAGAAATGAGAAAGTAACATAAAATTCCTCTGCAGGTACCAAAAAGAATAAGAAAATGAGGAAGGAAAGAAAACTCATTACTCCTTCAAAACATGGAAATCTTCAGAAGGGTTGGGAAAGGAGAACGTATACTAATTGTTATTTTGGGGTGATTCATGGCATTTTTAGCACAAAGCACATGCCTCAGAAAATGCCAATTGCTTTTAAGCTCTTCCTGTTTTGACCAGAATAAAAACTTAGTATGAAGACAAGTTCACTCTTCTGACACTAATGGCTGTTGATATTCTAATTTGATTGGGATATATAAATAGAGTTTGCGTGTGGTAGTGGGCTAACCCATGGTAATACTTAAGAAACAAAGTGGAAGTGTAAATTGTTGACTAAAAATAACTGCTTCATAGGAACCCAGCCTCACAGTGATAGGAATGAGTAAAGCGAGATTCCTCCTGGGAATAAAGAATTTTCTGACATGAATTACAAGTAATAAAAGAAGAAAGCCGCATTCTTAAGTGATGAATGGAAATGTGCTCCTTTGCACTTCCCATCTTGTGTGAGAGGCTGATTTCCAAGATCTTAGTTTTATGATGTGAGCTGCTTCCTTTCTGCTCAGATTTGAGTAGATAGAGAAGACTGTCCTGTAACTGTGATTATTTTAACTCAGCGATTGAGCACTTGATCACTTCTATGGATCCCTAATAGCTACAGCACGTATGTTTGAACCTGTTAAGAAAATGTGTAAAATATGCACAATCAAAATGAGAAAGAGAACACTTTTGTTTTCCCTGCCTACAGTGTTACCCAGCAATGACAGTCCTTCACCGTCACCCTAATGGGTAGCTTCTCTTCTGCGTCTGTGCTCCTCCATAACATGCATCACCATCTGATTGGTCTTGTGTGGAGGTCGTTCCATAAAGACCTGCAGTCGATCACACTCATGTAAACCACCTCTGAGACCAGGCAGGAATTATACCATGCTGCTAAGAAAGAAAGTGTGGCAAAAGTCCCTTGATTCCATTGTAGTTAGAGATCTCCCTCTGAGTGGACTGCAGGAAGAAGGACTTATTTTAATTGTCTGGAAATACAAGGTGTCAGATTGTTTAAGAGAAACTGTTACCACATGGCAAGGAACCGGGGGGAGTATTGAAGCTAAAAGTGGCCCTGAATAGAGCTCAGAACTCCTGCTTTAAGCCCCTGTGTTCTAACAAAAATCATGTGATAGTTACAGAGAACCTGTCACCAAAGGTATGCATCCCAACCATGGCCTTGATGGCAGTATTGTAGAAGACTGAAGAAATGTGTTTAAAATCCTGACCCAAAGACACTGTGATTTAATATGCGCAGGCTGTAATAAACTACCAAGACTGTGGTTAAATATGATCCATATATTTTCTTATTTATTTATGAGAGAGAGAGAGAGAGAGAGAGAGAGAGAGAGAGACAGAGAGAGAGCCAGGGCCTGCAGCCACTGCAAATGAGCTCCAGACACATGTGTTACCTTGTGTATCTGGCTTTTCCTGGGTACTGTGGAATTGCACCTGTGTCCTTAGGCTTTGCAGGCAAGTGCCTTTACCACTAAGCCATCTTTCTAGCCCTAGATATTTAATACACTATGTGATTAATTTATTTATTTTCTGCCTGTTTTAAACCCATTCCCCAAGTACACTTTCTGGAAGCTTCAACAAACTTTTTTTTTTGTTGTTGTTGTCGTCGCCATGGTTTTCTTTTAATGTACTATTGAAACAGACCCAGTGCCAAGGAGATGATCCGGTACCTTGCAGGCTTTCCATAGCTATACGCTGTAGTAAAAGGATGTCGTGAGGGCATTGTAAATTTCAACCGGTGAATATTGCTCTCCTTAAAGCTGTTATCAAATTAAGTCCCAGATAACATTTGAAATGAATGAACTATTATTATAAGCAATTATTATTATAAGCAATTGTTTTTTCTTTTTAAAAAAATATAAAAGAGCTTGGGCGTGGTGTCGAGCTCCTTTAATCCCAGCATTTGGGAGGCAGAGGTAGGAGGATCGCCGTAAATTTGAGGCCAGCCTGAGACTCCATAGTAAATTCCAGGTCAGCTTGACCTAGAGCAAGACCCTACCTTGAAAAACCAAAAAAAAAAAAAACAAAAGAATTGTGTTTCTTTTATCCTATGGTAGCATTTCAAAATTTGATTAGATTTTTTTTTAAATGAAGGTGGGACATTCAAAATTTATTGAATAATGTATTCAACCAACTTACATTAAACTTTGTAATACATAAAGGCTTATACTGGGTACTGGGGAGGGAAGAGCTGAAGGAGACTTACTTTGTTTCTCTTTGTCCAACATGGTAATTAAGCAATTAACCTAAGATTAAATAAAATATAAGGAATTCTCATAATAGAGGCAAAGTTCTGTATATGTATATCAAAAAGCAGTTATAACAGTGAGCAGGAAAAGCTTTTGCAAATTGCCCCACACTCGGCAGAGCACTTTGCATGTCTGTTCTACTGTTGTAGCGAACAGTGAAAACCCAGTTTATAGTTTAGTTTTACAACTGAAGAAAGGTCCAGCCAGTTTAGCTAACCAATCCAGGTCACACAGTATGTGGCCATTCTTGGACTTTACTTTGTTTTGCCTAATTATAGTGCACAGGAATGCCAACAGTTCCACAAAATAATAATAGCAGAAATAAGTATTCCTAACAGTCATAAATGGCTTGTTAAAGATTATGATTTTACAATGAAGCTTTGAAATACTCTAATCTCTCTCTCTCTCTCTCTCTCTCTCTCTCTCTCTCTCTGTCTGTCTATCTATCATCTATCTATCTATCTATCTATCATCTATCTATCTCTCAACTGATTTTGATTCAGAGCATCTGAAAGGATTCTTTTTGTATCATGTCACTGCACAATTGTCCTTCTTCTCTGTGAGGAGCAGTCCAGATTCTAGGGCCCTTACTGGGACCAAATCCAGCAGACTATAAAGTCACTCATAAGTAGTGCAATATTTTCATGCAACCTGGGCGCATCATCTCTTACATATATACATGTTCAAGCATCTCTAAAACACTTAGAAAGCCTAATGTAATGTATATATTTAATTAATACTAGTTTTACTGCTTTTAAGGGAAAAAGTACACAAAATTCTACCAACATAATGTCATAATTGAAAAATAAGAATCAAAAACTAAAGAGAATTCTTAGCAGTTAGGATGCTTGCCTTCAAAGTGTAATGACCTGGGTTTGAGTCACCAATGCCCATGTAAAGCAAGATTTGCAAAATAGTGCATGTATTTGGAGTTAGTTTGCAGCAGCTAGAGGCCCAGACACTTCCATTGTTTCTCCTTCTCTCTCTCCCTCTGTCTCTCTCTCTCTCTCTCTCTCTCCCTCCCACTTCTCTTTGTCTCTCCCTGTGTGCAAATAAAGAAATAAATATTATAATTAAAATATTTTTGATGTCCTGTTGATATGAAAGCATGGATAGGTGGGGGCTGAGTGTTGTCAAATCAGCTTAATGTAAGGTGAAAACAAAGGCGTTCTTCAAGAGGTAACACTTGGCTATCTAGAAATCAGACACAAAGGGGAGTAGTAGCAAGGGATGAGAGTGTCTTGGACAACATCACCATTGTGTGCACATGCGTGTACACACACACCCATGAAAGGACAAATGCTAGAACTTAGAAGTTAATATAGCTGAGACATGCCATGGATACAGTGGTATTAGTGCAATGAATACAAGAGGGAGGTAGAGACTTGTCAGGTACATATGCTTTCTGTCTTAAGAAGGGTTGACATCTTAGCTAGTTAAGTACAAGGTCAGGAGGCAGAGTACCTGGGGCTGATTGTAAGCATATTGGAAGTTAACAAACTTATAATATTATCATTTATTTAAATATTTAGTGTTTGGGTTTTGCCTGGAGCAGTTGGAAATTGTAATCCTACCTCTTGGACTTACTATTTAGATACAAATAAGACATATAAAATATTCAGTTAGTGTTTGGTACATAAACAAGTAATATACATTAGTTACAACTCTTACATAAAAGTCTCAAAGTTGATCATGAGTAATTTGTGTGAAGTCTGTCTGTTGTTGTGGCTGTAGTTATTGTTGTAATATCGCCCTGGTGGATTTTTGTGGCTCAATCCAAATGAGAGATATTCTGAAAACCAGGCCATCAGGAGATGAACCACTGTGTGTCAAGAACATATAGTCTGGAATAGTACAGAGCAGAAAGGTCAGATTTGTAAAATATTGAAGACTAAATGATTCAGGGTTGAGATCAACGGGATGTTGGGAGTGAAAGAAAATGGAGTTATTCACATATTGTTATGGGAGGTAACTAGGGGTTGTCTTAGAGAATTCTCCCCACTGATCCCGGTGTCCGCATTGTTATGGTGGGAAAGAGAGTATGGAATTTTCCCCATCCCTCTCATTAGCTGGCTGACTCTGGAGGTTGCTAAACTTCTCTGTTATCAGCAGCCTCAGTATTTCATCTACCCCAGGACACTAATGCAGTCAATTTTATACTTTCTTCAAGCTCCCTTAGCCTGCCTTCTGGTTAGATCTTGATCTATATCAATACCATTAAAGCCTCATTCATATCTCCCAGGGTAGACTGTCAATAGAAGACGTTTTCTAGCAAGTTTCCTCCCACCTCTTCTGTCTTTCAGGTTCATCAAACAAGGCATACGTTTCTGTCATTGTCCAATTGCTGACATACACCACAGAAAGTAAGTTCCCATTAATCCCGTGCTGGGTCACAAATTCCCTGACATCAGAGCTGGTGAAGGGACCCATTATGCAGGCACTAATGAAGCACCGTATGCCCCTCACCCAGCGCCAGCTACAAAATGCCCACCACTTGTCATAATGAAACGAAATCATTCCCAAACATGGGTGACTCTTGACAAGTGCCTGTCTATTAATGGCTTTCAGTGAATAGTAAAAACATTGTAGATTTTTTTTTTTTTTGGAGAGATCCTTATACACAAGAGCCTCTTTAATATGCTAATAAGGAAAAGAGAAACCCCTGACTGCATCTGAAGCTCTAGAACTTATTCACCAGTAATAACTGCTTACAGGGTATACAGAGCCAACTGCTGGGAGATTTACAATAGGTCAGAAACTCAACAAGGTGTGAACCAATACAGACTTCAGAACATCAGTATCTGGCAAGATGAAGAATGGACATGACAGAGAGAGAGAAGGGAAGGCGCGTGAGGTGGTGGGATCGTACCAACCACTGCAGAGACTTTAGACTTTTTTTCTCCCTTGAGGCAATATCTCTGTAAGTAAGGATAACATAATATGAACTACATTGTTTTAACCTCTAAAATAAAGTGTTCACAATCTCTTGCTCCTGTTTAGAGGCTCCTAAAAACTTTATGATAGTTCAAAGGCTAAAATCCAGACATGATATTAAGTTTCAATAGTTCATACTTTCCCCTTATACTTAGCCTCCTGTAGCATATTCTCTAAAATGTCCATGCAAAGACAACATAAACCGGGCTTCCTCACTTTAACGCCTTTCTTTCTCTTACCTCTGCTTCTCAATTCCTTCCAGTCCAGTTTTTTTTTTTTTTTTCTGAGTTAAATGTCCACCTTTACCAGCATCTGTCCCTCGTGTTATCAGTTAGAATCACGCCCTGCCTCCTGCACAGCCTGTTTCCGTGCTATCTCAGCATAGCACACCTTTTCCATCATAATAGCTAACAACTGTTATTAGCATCATCGGCACAAACATAAGCACAATGAACTATAGCTTTCAGAGGTTAAAAAAAAAAAATGCACTTTCTACAGGCCTGACTATATCAACCAACACATAGAAGTAAGTTGTAGACTACTCTTTAAAATAAAATGAATAGCAACATGAAACTTTGTGGTTTCCTGGGGTATACACGGGCTCTTCATGTGTTGGTCTATGCTTTCTCAAATATCCTTACACCCTGGTCTTTCATATGGTTTTCATCCTTAATGCTCATCATAAAATTCATTTTTTTTTGCTGAGGCTGTGTGCCATCTTTCTACACAATTGTATACCTTCTTCAAATGGAACACTTAGAACTAGTTACATGTCACCATAATAGCACCTTTCACAGTGTACAGTACTCATATATTTTTAGCTGTTCTTACTGTCTTGCAGAAACACTCATTAAATGTTTGTTGAACACATCCCTTAGTTATAACACTGGTTTATGAAGATTTTATGGATACCAGGTCACAAACAAAAGTAAAACCTGTGATTGGAAATATAACTAAATGTAGATGGTTTAAAAAATGTTTACATTTGAAATGTAAAATAAATGAGAATTTTGTCTATCATCAAAGGTGAAGAAATAATTTCAAAAGAGTTTGCAGGGGCTGGAGAGATGGCTTAGTGGTTAATTTATCTGACTGCAAAGACAAAGGACCCAGGTTCGATTCTCCAGGACCCACATAAGCACAAAGTTGCACATGCATCTGGAGTTCATTTGCAGTAGCTGAATGCCCTGGTGTGCCCATTCTATCTCTACCTGCTTCTTTCTCTTGCTCTTGCTCTCTGTCTCTCTCTCTTTCTCTCTCTCATAAATAAATAAATAGTTATTTAAAGAAAAATATTTTGTAGGCTGGAGAGATAGCTCAGTGTAGGTACTTGTTTGCAAAGCCTAATGGCCTGGGCTCAATTCTTCAGTACTCATGTAAAGCAGGAAGCCCTTGTACCACATCTATTCTGTCTCTCTCTCTCCCTCTCTCTCTTTCTCTCTGAGAGAGTTTGCATTCAATTTTTAGCCAATATGGATGGGAAAGGTCTTGTCCATCTTCCAGTGCCTTTGTAGCTTTCCCAGGAAGTTTGCTCTACCTCCTCTTCCTTTGCTTGCCACAGCCCAATGTCCCTGGGTACATTTGACACAAGGAAAAAAACAACATGTATTTCCCCAGCTGCCTATATAAGTGGCACTTTGATCATGACAGTAAGATTTATACCTAGGTAGAAGCAAACTTGATACAATGTCTAATTTAGAAATAATATGAATCACTAACCCAATCCCTTTCTCCTCATACGAATCTGAAAGCATCCTGTACTTACTTGATAACAATAAATGGAATTACTTGATTTCTGCAGTAAATTGTTTCAGGCAAAGACAATGTTTAGCAAGACTTAAAAATACTTATTTCTCCCAAGTCTGCAGCAAGAATAGCAACTACCATACAGTAAGCTGAGCTTCCAAACACCCATTTTCTCAAGACTGATCAATTTCATTAGAGTTGACTTTTATGGGGAAAAAAATGTCTATAGAAATAGTCACTACTCTTTCATTTCACATATGTGTGCAAACAGAGATTATAACATATTAAAAATGATAGCAATTCACGTATCAGAATCTGCCAGAAATTTATGTGGCCATACTGAAAACATTAGGCACTCAGTAATGAGCAGCAACTGTGAGAGAAACTGAGATAATTCCTATCCTCTATTAAAAACATTTGAGAAAATCAAAATATTTGTAAATGTCATAGATCCAGAGATCCATATAAATATATATATATATATATATATATATGTATATATACATACATATATATATATATATATGTATGTATGTATATATACATACATATTATATTTTTTTCCTTTTTACCTCAAAATCATCATTGGGTGGGCATATATTTAAAAACAGTTCTCTAAAAAAGAAGTAAATGACACTAGGCCACAGCTCTAAAGTGAAACTATTAAGATTATTTCTGATTTTCAAAGAAACAAGATTATGAGAAGCTCCATTTTCATCTTTGTGAAATATGTGTTTTAAGATTTTTATTTTAAAAAGACTATTGAGGGATATTTTTCTATTAAATTATTCTTAAAACTTTTTTTTTTTGCCACATGTATAGAATGAAGATCATGTATCCTCTGGGGTGAGGGAACATAAAAGGCAAAAGGATCAGTATATTAATGACAGCGTTCACAACTAGTGTTACACATGAGTTCTTAGGATTTTACTTGGCTACCAGAAGACATTGGGGGAGTCTGGGGAGAGAACTCAGTGGTTATGGGTGCTTGTTTGCAAAGCCTGTGATCCCAGGTTTAATACCTTACATAAAGCCAGATAGCCATTTGTCTGCAGTAGGAAGAGATCAAGGCACACACACACACACACACACACACACACACACACACACACACACACCAAGAGACATAAATAACATTTTTTAAAAAAAAGATTTTCTTTTAATGGGATCAAGAGATTGCTTAGTGGTTTAGGTACTTTCCAGTAAAGGACCCAAGTTTGATTCCCTAGTACCCATGTAAGCCAGATGTACAAGGTGGTGCACGTGTCTGGAGTTTGCAGGAACTAAAGGCCCCGATGTACCCATTCTCTCTCTCTTTCTCTCATTCTCTCTCTCTCTCTCTCTCTCTCTCTGTCTGTCTCTCTCTGCCTCTCTCTTTCTCTTTCTCAAATAAATAAATGAAAATTTAAAAATAAATAGGGGCTGGAGAGATGCCTTACACTTATGACATATGGCTGTAAAGCCTAAGGACCCAGGTTCAATTCCCCAGTACTCATATAAGCCAGATGCACAAGGTGGCACATGTGTCTCGAGTTTCCCTGAAATAGCCTGGGCAAGACATTTGGGCTCTGAATTTTACTTTGTATTGTTTCCTCACCACTATTATTCTTGGGACGATCACAGGGATTAGAATTGGATGTAAAAATAGGGTATGACAGTGCACAGAGGTGTGCCCACCTCCGTTTAGATTGAAACATTGAAATGACTATAATACTTACTAAGGCAATGAAGGGATAGATATTCTAGAAAGAAAAACCACATTAAAAGAGAATAAAGAATAGATATTTTGTTTAAAAACTAAAAATGACAGTAAATAATCCAGGCTAGAAAAGTCTTATTTGACTTACAACTATGCCTGCACCTTCACTCATTTAAAGTAGGAGTTAAGCAAAAAAATGAGGGAAATCTGCACAAATCATATTTCAGAAAAAGAATGCAACGTAAGCTATGTAAAATTAGATGGTACCCATTTTAATCTGGAAGTGACTTGGAGATCATAGTTCACCAAGTTAAGCCTATGACTATTTTAGGGTGAGGACACCTTGCTTTCCCCGGATAGAGATGGGAAATGATTGAATTAGGAAAATGGTAATGAGAAAACATAAGGCATGTCAGAAAAGTCAGCAGCTATTTCTAACAAATGAGACGGGGGGAGGCAGGGGAGAGTAATAATTCACAATGAGTTCGAAGAACGGAGAGGGCACTTCCGTGGTAGAACAATTGCCTAGCATTCCTGCCCCAAGTTTGATCCTCAGCAATTTTAACATCAAAACCATCAACAACCATCAGTTGTTCACTTGGCAAACTTTGACTGACAGCACCATTTATGGAGAGGAAGGCAGAGGAATAAAAGTTTTGGAAGTGAAAAGTTTGCATTATAAAAACAAAACAATGATAACATTGCCAAATTAGACACCAACTCATATTTGCTATGGCAATATATTTTATTTTTATCTAATTTTCTATTCATTACAAGAGCTATGTAAGGTTGTTATTATTATGTTAAAAGCAAAGAAATTTAAAGGAACCTGCTCATCTTTTCTTGAACAAAAATATTTATTTGAGGTGGTGCATGGGATCAACAGAGCTGTTGCCACTGCAAACGAACCACAGATGCATGTGCCACTTTGTGTGTCTAGCTTTACGTAGGCACTGGGGAATTGAACCTGGGCTGTGAGACTTTGCAAGCAAATGTGTTTAACCACTGAGCCATCTCACCAGCACTTAGTCAAAACTGTTACTCAGATATGGTCAAATTCTATGCCCAACAAACTGCTGGGTGTGTGTTCTTACAACTCAGAAAGGGTGCTCACATGTAGGACTTTCCAGCCTAGAAACTGAAGAAACAAAGGCAGAAGCTCCCATGCTGTTACTGAGTAGAAGTTGAAAAGAAAACCAAAGACAAAATCCCAGGGAAGACAAATTTTCTAGGAACCTAGTAGAGGAACAAAGTATGGAAAAAGGCAAGAAGTCAAGGCAGGGAAACATCAAAAGAAATAAATGCTTTAAAAGCCTGAATTCTGCATAGCAGACTGATATTAAAGCATGAGCTATGTCCTTTTTAGTTAGCCTCTAGTATATCAGAAATAGCTGAGAGCAGTAAAAAAAATGGGATGAATATTTTTTCAGCTAGGGTCAGGCTCTGGTGTGTGAAAGCATGATTGAAAAAAGGATAAACAGATTGAAAAAGATAAGAAAAGGAAAACTGAATACAATTTGTCACTGTACATATTTTTTTTGTGAATGCATGGGGGATTATACCAGCATTTGTGAAATAGTTTGACTTTCTTTCATTTTGAAATGTGTAAAATCTGAACATGAAGAAAGAGTTCCTTGGAAGTCGTGGATGAGGAAATGGCTGTTGGTCTGATGAGGTCAGGCAAGAAAAGCAACTTTTAGAATGAGCTAACTGAAAATTCAGTTTTTCTTATCTATTTCCTCACTTCTTTCTTTCTTTAGTTTTTAGAGTTAGGGTTTCATTGTAGCTAAGGCTGACCTGGAATTCACTATGCAGTCTCAGGGTGGCCTTGAACTAACCATGATCCTTCTACTTCTGCCTCCCAAGTACTGGGATTAAAGACATGCACCACCAAGCACAGCTTCTCTCTTCTTTTTTGATAATGTCTCACTGTGTATCCCCAAATATCTCACAACTGTGCTCCTCCTTGAATTCTGGGCATCCCATACTAGTTTACTGAAAGCTTGTGAGAACTGAGTGTTTCTTTCTCCTGAAGCTAGGACCACCAATCCATCCTTCCTGGGGCTGCTTCTGCTCTTCAGGCTTATCTCTCTGCTGTGTCATTGCTTATGTTTTGCTAATTTTATTTCTAAGATCTTCTTTATCTACCACAATGTAGACAAGAGAAATCTAAACTTCAATAATTTTATCACATCACTTGCAGTATTCTTTTATTAGACAATCATGATATAAAAGTGTGCATTCTATATATTAAGTAAGAACTTGTTAAAGTTTAAAAACAATCTATTCCCATCTTTATGTTCCCAGGTTTGATTATCACACCTCAGTGATATACAATAGATACTTGATAAATGTTTGATGAAAAGAATTTCTCTAATCTTAGAATTCTGAAGTTTATGTAACCTTTGAGGTTGCATTTTATTCTTCCATTCATCTACAGATGTATTCTTTCATCTAAAGTTATTTGATATTCTTCGTTTCAAGCAAACATGCTAAGCCTTCTGGGCAAAGCTATGAACAGCAAAGTGTAGTCTGAAGTCAGAAGAGCTAGATTCATTTCTAAGTGCTCTATGTATTAGCACATGGCCTCAGGTAGGTTGTTTTATATTCCTAAGCTCCAAACTCACTACCTATTACCAGGTACGTTGATGGTGCTTTCCCATGTCATGTTTTATGATAACTTAATGCAACAAATAAAAACTCTTTAATATTTTGATATTTCACAAGCACAAAATTTTCCTTTCCAACTTTTGTATGTGTGTGTATGTTCATGTGTGTGAACTTGGGTGCATGCTGTGGCGTGTATGTGGAGGTAAGTAGACAACTGTGAGTTGTGATTCTCCTGTCTCTGCCTCCCTTCTCAAAGCACTTGTGTTAGGATTACAGATGCTCGAGCCATGGCGCCTAGCTTTTTATATGCAGATCCAAATTCAGGTCCTCACACTTATGCAGCAAGAGAAAGTCATCTCCACAGCCCATTTCTATTTGGTAGGTTTTAAATATACATATATATGTATATACATGTGTGTGTGTGTGTGTGTGTGTGTGTGTGTGTGTGTGTGTGTGCAGGAAGGGAGAGAGAGAGAGAGAGAGAGAGAATGGGTACACTAGGGCCCCTACATCACAAACGAACTCTATATGTATGCTTCACGTTGTGCATCTGGGGTACTAGGGAATTAAATCTGGGTTGGTAGGCTTTGCAGGCAAGTAATTTAACTGCTGATCCATCTCTCCAGCCCTATATACCTATTTTTGTAAATGTTACCTAGAGAACAGGTATTGCTTTCATAGTAAACACATAGGTCCCTGAGTACTGCCACTGTTTCACATGTGTAAATGCCACTTTTCTGAGTGCACCATAGCCTTTACCTCTTTAGAAACAGGTCTTCATAATGAACAAGTTTTTCTTAGTGATAAAATTATAATTTCATTGTTAAAAAGTTATAATATCTACTAGCCAGGAAAAAATAGCTCAGCTTTTTTCATTTATACAATAAGGGTAAAACACCAGGTTTGAATCTTCTCTATTGAATGAAAAATAATAAGTACAATAGGGAAATTATGTTTTGGGGCTGGAGATATAACTGACAGTGAAGTGCTTGATTTGCAAGCGTGAGAACCTGAATTCCATCTCTCGTACTCATGAAAAATCCAAGGAGTATATCTGCATTCCTAGAACTGGGGAGGCAGAGACAAGTAGATCCCTGGAGCTCATTGGCCAGCCAGTCAAATGTAGTCAGTGAACTCCAGACCAATGAGAGACCCTACCTCAAAAACACTTGGATGGCATACTTAATAATAACACTCAGAGTTGACCTCTGGCGTCTACCTCTATGCGCTTATACCTGTGCAATCACAAGATGATTGGGATAGTTGCTGTGGCTCAGGTGCAGTGCTCGGTGTGGGCTGTACTGTGTTATTTTCTCCTTATGGCACCTGCTTGGTATAGGTTCTCTTCATTATCATGAACACTAGGGCTCCAAAAGCTTAAACTATCACAATTCATTTCTCCTCCCACCCAGACTTCAACAGTCTATTGATTTCAGTTTGTTTAAATGGTTCCAGTAAACTGGCATTCTATTGGCTTGTTATGTCCTGTTATCTTCCAATGTCAGACACATGTGCCCCCTTGTGCATCTGGCTAACATGGGTCCTGGGGAGTTGAGCCTCGAACCGGGGTCCTTAGTCTTCACAGGCAAGCGCTTAACCGCTAAGCCATCTCTCCAGCCCACATTTGTTTATTTTAAAGTTCTATATGCAATGAACAGAAATCACTGCTTAACGTGTAGTTAAGTCTGAAAAAGAAATTTCCAAAGAAAATTAACATTCTTTCCAGCTGTTTTCAGTTGTGATGGAACCAGCCCCATCCTTTTTTTTTTTTTTAATTTATTTATTTGAGAGCGACAGACATAGAGAGAAAGACAGATGGAGGGAGAGAGAGAGAATGGGCGTGCCAGGGCTTCCAGCCTCTGCAAACAAACTCCAGACGCGTGCGCCCCCTTGTGCATCTATCTCAGCCCCATCCTTTTAATGGCAATCTACAATGTACTCTGATAAGATAAAGCGGCCTGGGACACCAGTGGCTAAGATAAGCAATTCCTCAAGGCTTGAATGATGAAGACCAAGACAACACTGCTACACTTAGGAGACAGTAACTGAGCCAGCTTGTTGTTCAAGAGCGCAGGTAGTGACAGTGAGGAGTGAAGGACGGTACATGGCAGTTGGGCTGCAGCGAGTCAAACTGTCCTTAAAGTCCACATCGTGAGAACCGTGAGGCAAAACGAGCTCTTTATGAGAATGCTACGTTCATGTTGAAATACAGCCATGACTGCTAAGTAGAGGTGTCTGTGCTATTAATACCCAAAATATATTCATCTGCATAGATAATAATTCTCACCCTCCACAGGCTACCATAAGTTGTGTCCATAGGGGAGAAGAAATACAGTTGCAGTTCCAGTTCTATCATAATTGCCTTTATTTGTAATAATTCCAATCTACTCCTAGTCCAAGAAAGTCACAATTATTCCCAGGACCTATAGATCAGGACTTATATTATCAATGATTTACCTCCTAGTTGAATCCATGGGCAATGCTTCACACCTAGATTCCAGTCATGTGCTCTGATTTCTTAAGTGGTTTTACTCCTTACAAAAAAGTCTCTGTTATTTGTTGGAACATTGAGTGAATATTGCTGTTACAGTTGAATTCTGTGCTCTGGCCTCTAAATGCCACCTTCTACTCTTCTAGATTTAAGGAGTTTCTTTAGTATTCTGAAATTGCTTTATCTTACGAGCTTTTTTTGTTATGAACTATGGGGGAAGAAAAGCAACAAGGCAACATACATAATTTCATGGATTTTAATTTTAGATCAATCGGCATCGAAGGTTTCACTCAAAACAGTCGGGAAAATACCTAAAGAAAATGAGAAAGCTACCAGAAGATGTTGTAGAAAAAACAAATTTCCACACTGAAGGGAAACTAAAATGCAAATACTCTGAGGCAGAAGCAGGCCAGGGATGTACACAGAGGAGTAAGCAAGACAGTGCGATGAGAAATAGCAAAGGATTAATAGGCAATGTGTTTAGAAAGAACTGAACACCTACTATTTGGAGGAGTGCTGTCCATTAAAAGCATAATGGACATCATTATGTGTAATTTCAAGTTTTCTAGAAGGCACATTATAAAGTATAAAGTAAAGAAACAAACATGTGGAATTAATTTTAATAATATATGATATGTAGGCTGGTATGGAATTTAATTAAACCTCCAATTAATAAAATGATTATTTAGCCATTTTCATGACTGTGTCCTAAGACATTGGAATTTGGCATTTGTGACACACTGCAATTTGGACTGACTTTATATTTGGAAGGCTCTGCAACTACAAATGGCTGAGGCCACTCCATTGGACAGGGAATAATGCTGGATGCTTCAAAACTATCTTAATGAATCTGGACTTTACTCTAAGTGACATAAAAAGCTTCTGGCAACATTTTAGGACAAAATAATAGGTGGTTTGACTCACACATAATACCAAGATCACTCTGGCTCCTATGTTGAAAAAACAGACAGGTGGAAAGGGGTACACGTAGAGACATGAAGGGCTCCGTTTGAGATATTAGCAACCTGGACAGTGAATTTGCAGGCTGTACGCATGCTTGGGGTTCTAGATATATTTTGAAGTGGAGCTGCTGTAATTTGCTGGCAGACTGTCAGATGTGTGAGAAAAAGAATAGTCCAAAGATAGAATTAAGCCTATCTCTATATATCAAATTCTCTAATAATAATTCTAAAGTGAAAATTGATTAATAACCACGGGTCTAAATCACTGGTCTAGAACTGCTGGTCTCAAAACACTGGTCTTGAACCACGGCCTCAAATCACTGGCTAGAATCACTAGTCTGGTGTCACTTTCAGCTTATTAGGCTGTGATCTCCCTCTTTCGTTTAATGACAATTCTCAACATCTATTGTCATTTATTTTGAATAGAAAGGTAGAGAGGTTTGGAGCTAGAAATGTCTAGAAATGTAAGTAAGCATGCCTGAGTACCTCAGAGCTGATGCAATAGGAAAGGCTGTCTATAGAGAGAGGAATCTGTCATTGGGAATATGATTAAGGCATAAATAAGGTAAAGCAGGAAATCTTTACTGGTGTGTGTCAGGGGTTTAGGTAAGATCTTCCAGAAGTTTGAGCTAGAGGAACTTTTAGAGAACTGGAATTTCCTGTTTCATGATCTGAACTGGAAACCTGAGTTTGCAAAGTTTCTGAAAATTCATGGATCTACACAATTATCACTTGTGTCCAAAGATCTAGAAAGATAGAAGTCTCAAGAAAATGTGGCATCAGAATTATAAAGTTATTCAGAGTACTAGCCTGCAATTTGGAAACTTTTTCCTAATTTAAATACTCAGGGAATTTTAGTTCATAAATAATTCTTGAATTCCTATCCCACACTTTACTACAAATATAAAATGAGAAAATATAGGTGTGTGTGTGTGCACGCGCGCGTGTGTGTGTGTGTTTGGTAGCAATTTTTCATATTTTTAATGATTTTTTTTAAGTTGAAACTTTGTATGGATACATTAAGTTTTGGTACTAACTTTCCCATCCTCTCTGCCCCCACTCCACTAAGATCACCCTCAGTGGGATTGCTGGTATTCACTTTTAAATTATTTGTTTCTTAATCTAAGAGGATATAAATAAATCATATGGAATCTTACTTTTTTTGGACAATGGAACACTCAGGAGCCATATATTTTTGCTAGAAAATTTTCAGTGCCAGAGATGGAATAACTTCCAGTGAGTTGTTGGCCAGGGAGGTTTCTGATGCCCCACCCCAAACAGTATACTACAGGTCATTGCTGAGGCCCTTGATTTCTCACCAGGAATAGATGGTAAGACCCTATTGCTGAAGACTCCACATACTTGGGCTGCAAGACCACTAAGAAATTCTGCTGGAACTGAGATGATAACCTCCTCCATATATACCAGCTGAGAGAAAGCTAGAAGAAGCCATTCTGCATGCAGTTCAATGAGAGAAAGAGAAATCACCAGTGAAGATACTCAACAGTGGACACTACAAGCCTTATATTTGGCCAGCCAGGCCAAATGAGCCAACGGGTGCAATAGTGACATATCTATCATGGTAGAAACCAACTAACTGTCCTCTAATTGGACTGGAGGCCCACTCCATGGGAGGGAATTCAACCCTGATACTGAAAACTTAAAACAGGGGTAATCATGAGCCCTAGAAGTGTAACATCTACTGGTGTCTGGCTAAATGCATATACTATACTATGCTTATCAAACTGCCCAGGAAGCACTTCTCTTAATGTTCATACTCTTATATTAATACTACTCTCACTTTTGGTAGAGAATCTTCTCATTTCAGATGGCAGTGACCTTGGGACGACTCAGAAGGTATCATGGTGCTGGAAAGAAGTGACCACAGTGCTCAGTACTGCAATATCTCTATCACACCTTCCAAGGCTCAGGGTCTAATGCGGAAGAGGTGGCAGAAAGAATGTAAGAGCCAAAAGAAAGGCAGGACTGCTTTCAAAGTGCTGCCTCCAGACACAAAATGGCCTGGATATCCATGACCTCACAGTGCCTGACACTACCTACACAAGACCATCCATCATATGAGAAGGAAAAGATCATGACATCAAAATGAAAGAGAGACTGATTGAGAAGGGGAGGAGATGGTAGAGAATGGAGTTTCAAAGGGGAAAGTGGGGGGAAGGGAAGGTATTAACATGGAATATTTTTATAATCATGGAAGTTGTTAATAAAAATTTGAAAAAAATTATTTATTTCTTGACATTATATATAAATGTATATATAGATATATGTATGTATATGTATGTATATTTAACATATATATGTAATATATATTATATTTGATCATCTGTACACCATAATGAACCCCCTTATATGCCCAGTCCCACTATGCTTTCTCCTTCTCAGCATTACCAGCGGGAACACCAGAAAAGAAAAAGGAATTAATCTCTCTTCCCCAGCAACAATTACCTGCTATTAGCTCCTCAGAGAGGGGAGTGGGCTCATCAGACCCTCCCTTATCCATGTGCGGCTCTTGTGAATTCATGACGACCATGGTCTTGTCATGGACAACAAAGTTCATACATTTCTCCTCCATCCTCCAGCTCTTACATTCTTTCTTTCCCAACTTCCCAACTTGAACAATATTCCCTGAGCCCTGCAGGAGATGATGTATATGTCTATGTAGAGATGAGCACTCAGCAGTTTTCAGCACTCTAACCACTTATGTGTCCCTGCATTAACTACCTCCCACGGCGTTAAAGAAATGTTTTTGGACCGTCTCAGAGCAAGACTAACTTGCAGGTATAAATATAAATATTTAGAAGGCAGTTTGACACCTATGTTTCAAAACAATAGGAGATTATCCCCTAGGGCTAGCATCTTCCCAGCCATGGCTCTAGGCCTGATTTTCAGTACCAGGCATGGAATCAGTTTTGTAGAACAGACCACAAATCCAATCATTGAGCATTTAGCCACTCCTGTGACAAGCATGCCGCTATTTCACCAGACAGCATGATTGATTTATTTTCTTTTGAATAAAACCGAGGCAGGCAAGTGTAAGGATAGCTTACCAGCACAGGACTGCTAGAGATATGCACACACTCTTTTTCCAACAATGCGTTTAGCAACCTAAGATTACTACCTGCATTGAGCTGCACATACACCCCACTTCAAGCAACATAATAAAGCCCAGCAAACTCCTTGCTAATGTTTCTTCTGTGACCAGACACTTGTTGAGACATCCTAAACCTAACAACAAACAAACAATGCAGTGAAACAAATGGGGTGATATTCTGTTGAGTGCCAGGATGTGCAGTAAGGTAAACTATGTGCTCTGAGTGAACTTAGATATGGTTTCCATTATCAATTTTCTCTCTGTGTATAATTGGCCTTGCATATGATTAAAACCAGATGCATCTTGGGAAAGGGCATGGGCAGTGTGCAACTACTTATAAAACCCAAGCCTACCAATCATAAAAGAAAACCATTCACACTCCAGCCTTAGCAAACAGCTCCTGCTCCTCTTGGACTGACCAAAAAGAAATCACTAAACCATAACTGGTTGATTTTCAGAACTCTACCTCAAAGAGCCCACTGCTCCCTTACATGAATCTTTTCTATTATTTCACTTCATCTTTGAATACAAGTTCTTGCTGCTTTACTATTCATGGGAAATGTTTGAATTCGCTGAATAAGACATTTAGAATCTGGAAACACCCATCCCAGACCATGACCACTGGCAAAAATGCCCTTCCCTGACATCCCACACTAGCTATGATAGGATTGTTTCTCTCAAGGTAGGGTCTCAGGCTATTACCTGAATTCACTATGTAGTCTCAGGCTGGCCTCAAACTCACAGTGTTGCTCCTACCTCTGCCTCCCAAGAGCTGGGACTAAAGGTATGTGCCACCATGTCCAGCAATAAGATGTTGTTTTACAAATATTATAAAATAATGCATACAGAGGACTAATAAGATAGTCTTTAGAATTATTTACTTAAAACTAATATTCAGAGTTTTGTTTCTGTGATGATTTATACTGATTGTCAACTTGGCAGTACCTAGAATTTCTTGCAAGGGATTAAGTTAGCCTCTGGGCATGCTTGTGGGGGGTCACCCTGATTAGGTTAACTGAGGTGAGAAGTTGCACTTTAATTGTTGTGGGTAGTACCATGCCATGGGCTAGGGTCCTGAACTGCACAAAAGCCGTGTAAAAAGAAGAGAGCCAGCTGGACACCAGCCATCACCACTCTCTGCTTCCCCATTTTGAACTGAATGTGGCCAGCTGTCTCAAGGTCTTGCCGCTATGATGGTCAATAACCTGGAAACATAACCTGAACTCACCCCGTCTTCCTTTAAACTGACTTTTGTTAGGTATTTTGTGCCTGCAATGAGAAATGAACTAACAAAGGCTCTGAATAATAGTATATCTTTGGGATTTTTTTCCCACTCTATTTTGCTTTGTGTTTTGTTTGTTTGATAGTGAACCGCAAAGTACATTTGTCAAAGTCGGATTCTGGAAATGTTCATCGGTGGAGACTTCACGAGTGAGATGCCAGAACAATAGAAAAGCCATTGATTTTTCTTTTATATTTTTATTTATTTATTTGAGACAGAGCTAGAGAGAAAGAGGAAGGCATGCTAGGTCAGCCCACAACTGTAAATGAAATCTAGATGCGTGTGCTACCTTGGGCATTCAGCTTAAACCATGGACCTCTGGCTTTGCAATCCAGTGCCTTCAATCTCTGACTGATCCAGTTCTCCAGCCCCTATATTTAAAAATAATTATTAAAATATTTTATTTATTTATTATTTATTTATTTATGACAGAAAGACAGAGGGGAAGAGGCAGATAGAGAAAAAGAGAGAATGGAGGCACCAGGGCCTTTAGCTACTGCAAACAAATTCCAGAAGTATGTGCGTCCTTGTGCATCTGGCTTATGTGGGTCCTGGGGAGTCAAACCAGGTTCCTTTGGCTTTGCAGGCAAGCGCCTTAACTGCTAAGTCCTTTCCCCATCCCTCCAGCCCATATTTTTAAAGTCAACAAAAATAGCCACTTAGGAGATGAATCTATCTGAATATCATTTGCCACAAGAAAGTTAAGGAATGGTTCTAGTGGTGGGTGTGCGTGAAAACAAAAATTAGAAGAGGGCGTAGAGGAAAGAGTTCAAAGAAAACATATGCAGGGGAGAAAGAGAGCAAACCAGGAACCCTTGCAGAGCAGAGCAACAACCATGCTGTTCACATCTTACCATTGTCTTACACTCAGGCTTCAGAATATAGCTGTTTCACTTCTGTTGAAAACATTTTAAAAATGTTTAGATAATTTTCTTATATTTTCATGAAGACCATGATGGCTGATAGTGTATTTAGAGAATTGCTTTCTGCACCATTATGAACTGCTCATTTGTAGGCTTCAAAGGTGAGTCTTAATGAATTTTTACGTTCCATATTCAATTTAGACAGGAAAACCACACGTTGACAAATGTTCCGACGCTCACTCTGCCAATCATTGTTTCCTAGCAAGCCCCAAATTGCATATAAACAGAAAAACTAATCAACCGAAGCAGAAGCAGTATCAATTAGGTTGATGCCTGGGAACTGAAATAAAGAACAAACAAAATTAATTCCAATCATTTTGGCAATAAAACAATCAAAAATTTGCAATAAGTTGAGACGACTCTGCCAGAAAGTAGATGTGATTTGGCAAAGAGTTTTTATAGAAATATTTAGAATCCTTCCAGTAGCATTTCATATCTGTGTTTTGTTATCTTATTTGATTATGTTTGGAATTGCAGCTATGATGGTTAACAATATCTGAAACAGGAAATTGAGTTTTTCAAACACAAACCCATCATCTCCTTTTTTGTGGCTGCAGTTACATGTTTTAGATACTTGAAAACTTAAAAAGGTAATAGTAATAATAATAATGATGATGAACCTATAAATGAGAATTTGCCAAGTATATTCTGTGCTTGTTTAATAATGACACCAGTCTCCCAAAGCAGGTTGGATCTCACTGTGTTCAAGGACTTCCACATAAGAGAACTCCCGTGCTGGGGAAAGACATTCCCTAAAGAACCATCAGCGGTACTTGGGAAGACAGGAGTATCCAAGAGAGTGCTGGCCCTTGGCTAATGATAGGACATTGAGAAGCTAGACTCAGGAGGACCGACAGACCAGTAGTTACATAAGAAGCCAACATCTGGGCAGAGAGTTAGTGAACGGCCACCTTTACTTTTGTTGACTGGCACAAGGACTATATCGTGGTTTGGAGGAATGTTAAAAGTCTTGATTGTTGTATGAGATTGCAGATATTTATTAATGAATGAACTGATATGTTTTACCAAAATTACTGTTCAAAAGGATCTACAGGATTGAATTTTTTTTTCTTATATTGTATACAGAGATATTAGAGTACCAACAAAATGGACTTGAAAAAACGGCAAAATAATGATTCAGCAGATTTGTGATTTTAAGCTGCATGTGTTTTGTTTTCTGGTTTTTTTTGGCATGGGAGGTTGTTGTTTTACATAAAAGTTGTACTTTCATGACAATCCAGCTCATTTAATACAGCATTCAAGGCTTCTGTAACCTGTGTCTTGCTTGTATTCTCTGTTTTAGGAATTCTTGAAACTATCCTTTCTCTTGTATTTGTTTGTTTGTTACTTCTTTTTTTTTTAAATTTATTTATTTATTTGAGAGCGACAGACACAGAGAGAAAGACAGATAGAGGGAGAGAGAGGGAATGGGCGTGCCAGGGAACTCCAGCCACTGCAAACGAACTCCAGACGAGTGCGCCCCCTTGTGCATCTGGCTAACGTGGGACCTGGGGAACCGAGCCTCGAACCGGGGTCCTTAGGCTTCACAGGCAAGCACTTAACCGCTAAGCCATCTCTCCAGCCCTGTTTGTTACTTTTTTTAAAAATAATTTTATTTATTTATTTGAGAGAGAGAGATTATTTATTTGAGAGAGAGAGATTATTTATTTGAGAGAGAGACAGATAGAGAATGAGTGTGACAGGGCCTCTAGCCACTGCAAATGACCTCCAGACACATAGGCCACCTTGTGTATCTGCATCTGGCTTATGTGGCTACTGCGGAATCAAACCTGGGTTCTTTGGCTTCGCAAGCAAGTTCCATAATCACTAGGCTATCCCTCCAGCTTCTTATTTGTTACTTTAAAATATACTTTATTTATTAATTTGCAACGAGAGTGAGAGAGAGAGAGAGAGAGAGAGAGATTCTGAAGAAGGGTGTGCCTGAGTCTCTTGCCCCTGAAAATAAACCCAGATGTATGCACCACATTGGGAAATCAAACCCAAGCCTTCAGGCTTTCAAGAAAGTACCTTTGATCACTGACCCACCTCTCTATGCCTGGTTGTTAGCTTTTTTTTTTTTTTTTTCGAGGTAGGGTCTCACTCTGGCTCAGGCTGACCTGGAATTCACTATGTAGTCTCAGGGTGGCCTCAAACTCTCTGTGATCCTCCTACCTGTGCCTCCCGAGTGCTGGGATTAAAGGTGTGTGCCACCACACCCGGCAGCTTTTTTATTATTTCTAATTGGCACTCACAAACAACACGTAGTTAGGAACTATCACATGTTGTGTTCCACAAAGGTGGAAGAAAAGATTGTGCTTTCTTCATATTTTAGATGTATATACAAGCTCTGAACTGTAAACAACTTGAGGGAAGAAGGATGTGTTTTGGTTTGTGATTTCTGAGGATTTAGTTCATAATCACCTAACCCCATGAACCTGGGCAGAACAGCACAGGATTGAAAGCATAAGGAAGAGGAGTTGTCCTCACCACTTGGCAGACAAGAAGCATAATGGTAAACAGGGAGAGCCTGGGACTACTTACACCCAAGCACCCTTCCTCAGTTTCCTGCTTTCTTTTTCTCTAGGTAGGATTTGCTGCCTAAGGTTCACATGGCCTTCCAAAACAGGGCAATCAGCTAGGGGTTAATTCTCCAACACATGAGCATGCTGGATAAAGGTCATATTCAGATCATAGCATCTACTGTAACTTCTGTGTCTCCTTGGTAAATAGAACTTTCTGAAATTCAGTATCAGGGTTCTATGCAACTGTGACACTAAATTCTAAGAAAATATTTTATTTAGCCTACTAACTACTATAGGAACCAGTAAGATTTTATGACCATTTTCCAGGAACCATAAAGGGTTTTATATACATATGCACTGAGCATACATTTACACAGAAAAAAATATAAGCAAATATGTAGATAAGAAAAATAATCCCATTTGACCTATGCTGATATTGGAGATTCTGGGGATTGTTGTTTTTTATTTTTTTGATTATTTTATTTATTTATTTGACAGCTACAGGCAGAGAAAGAGAGAGAGAGAGAGAGAGAACGGGCATGCCAGGGCTCCCAGCTACTGCAAACGAATTCCAGACGCGTGTGCCCCCTTGTGCATCTGGCTAACGTGGATCCTGGGGAATCGAGCCCCCAACCGGGGTCTTTCGGCTTCACAGGCAAGCGCTTAACCGCTAAGCTATCTCTCCAGCCCGAGTTTTTGGGGTTTTTTTAAGGTAGCAAGACCCACGGAGATCAAAGAGATAGACCACCTCTCATATCTTAGTCAAGGTCCAGGAGAAATCACGGAGGAAGAGTGCTGCTTCCATGGTGAGCCTGACAATCAGTGCCAGAGTGAAGGAGACAAATACGGAGAATACCTAACACATACCAAAGCAGAAATCCAGAGGCTCCTGAAAGCCCATCAATGAAAGAGACTTCAAACACACTCACTAAGGCTCCGGCACTTTTGTGGAAGAGGGAGGGTACGGGAAAGATTGTAAGAGTCATGCCATGCTGCAAGCCACTGTCTCCCCCCAAGAGCATTCTGCTGCTCCCACGATGCATGACCCCAAACCCCATGGAGAAAACCAGCAACCCCAGTGAGGAAGATTTCTGAAGGAATGGGGCCATGGAAGAGAGGAAAGGTGGTGCCAACACATGATAGATCCATGCACAATATGTTCTTAATAACAAAGAAAGAGAGAGAGAGAAGGAGGGAGGGAGGGAGGGAGGGAGGGAGGGAGGGAGGAAGGAAGGAAGGAAGGAAGGAAGGAAGGAAGGAAGGAAGGAAGGAAGGAAGGAAGGAAGGAAGGAAGGAAGGAAGGAAGGGAGGGAGGAAGGGAGGGAAGAAAGCAGAAAGAATAATGTATGTCACCCTGCCTTGACATGAAGGGAACACCTGGCCGGAAAGGAACTCCTGTCTGACTACAACAGGTAGTGCCACTTGCTGCTCCTGAATGTTTGAAATAGTGAATGTTTTGACATTTTCTCTCTGCTGTTCTTCCTTAATTCCCCTCCATTTTCCTCTTACCTTTCCTCTCTGGGGAAACTCAGGGTGGATGCTGGGTGTGTTTCTTCTAGATCCCCCTACATTTGCACCTAAGTTCTATTTCCCATGTACTTATGATTCTACTCCAGTCTTTCCCCTAAAAAGAGCATCATTTTTTTAATTAAATTATCTTAATGAACTACCTTCCGTGTTCTTGTGGCTCTTCTCCAATCTTTCATTAACCCCCCCCCCCCCCTTAGGAGCTACGCAGTATTTTGCATTTGTTTAGGACTTTGTTCTTACCTTCTTCCTAGATTCCAATTTGCCTTACATAAACCCTATAATTAGTTATTCCTCCCTAAATAAACTTAACAGTTCATAATTTATCCTTCTTGAGTTCATTTATCAATTCTTTGTTAAAAAATAGAACAGGAGCCAGGCATGGTGGTGCGTGCCATTAATCCCAGCACTTGGGGGGCAGAGATAGAAGGATTGCCATGAGTTCAAGGCCACCCTGAGATTACATAGTAAATTCCAGGTCAGCCTGAGCTAGAGTGAAACCCCACCTCAAAAAACTGAAAAACAAAACAAAACAAAAATAGAGCAGGATCCAAAATTGGGGGGGGTCATAAACCTTGGAACCCTATCCTGAATCCCCCCAAATTCTGCCTCAATACTTAACATGTGATGTGAACATGATGATAATACACTACGGGAACCTCCACCCATAGTTTACATGTAAAGATATTAATTGTACAAGTATGCAATCTCTTCATGCTAACAAATAGTGCTCTTGACACATGATTGCATGGTTAAGTTGGACTATAACTAGGTAGGACTAGTGAGATCTTGCCTATATCATACAGGGGCTTTATAATCTTGAGCAAGGTTTATTAAAACATTTTTGTAACTTTTTAGTTTTTATTTTTTTATTGACAACTTCCATAATTGTAAACAATATCCCACGGTAATTCCCTCCCCTCACTTTCCCCTTTGAAACTCCACTCTCCATCATGTCCCCTCCCCCACTCATTCAGTCTCTCTTTTAATTTGATGTAATGATCTTTACCTATCATTATGGTCTTGTGTAGGTAGTGTCAGGCACTGTGAGGTCATGGATATCCAGGCCATTTTGTGTCAGAAGGGAGCATGTGCTAAGGAATCCTACCCTTCCTTTAGCTCTTACATTCTTTCAACTATGCCTTCTTCAATGGACCCTGAGCCATGGAAGGTGTGATTGAGATATTTCAATGCTGAGCACTCCTCTGTCAATTTTCCTTAGCTCCATGGTGCCTTCTGAGTCATCCCAAGGTCACTGCCATCTGAAAATAGAATATTCTCTAACCAAAAGTGAGAGTAGCATTGATACATGGATATGAACATTAAGAGAAGTGCTTACTGGGCAGTTTGGTGAGCATAGTACATACATTTAGCGAGACAACATTGGACGTTACAGCCCTAGAGCTCATGACTACACCCATTTTAAGTTTTTGGTATCAAGGATGTATTCCCTCCCATGGAATGGGCCTCCAGTAAAATTAGAGGGCAGTTGGATTCACCCATAACAGACGTGCCACTATTGCACCCACTGGCTTGTTTCGCCTGGCTGGCCAAATATAAGGTCTGCAGTGTCCACTGCTGGGTATCGCCTTTATATCTCCTTTCTAGCTTACTGGCCTATGCTACTGGGTTTTCTTCCTACTCACACAGAAGTCCAGTCATTTGTAGCCAGGATCCACATATGAGAGAGAACATGTGATGCAGGAAGTTTTCATGAGAGAGTGAGATGGAGTGGAAGAGCGAGGGAGAGCTGGCATGCCAGGGCCTCCAGAAGCGTGCACTGCCTTGCGCACACGTGCCACTAACACACTTGTGCCACCTTGTGCATCGGGCTGATGTGGGATCTGAAGGGTTAAACAGGGGTCTTCATTCTTCACAGGTAAGTGCCTTAATGGCTGAGCAATCTCTGCAGCCCTTTGATTACAACTTTCAACTGAAAATAATGCTTACACATATTTCTATTACAAAAAGAGAAATTTGATAAAGATATAAAATGCTTGTTACTACATACACCTTCAATAAACAACAGTAACAAGGACCATAGTGATGTCATGAACATGGAAGATGGTAGAAGGGAATGAAACACGGATAAGCAAGTTAAATTTATGAGCTGGGGGAACTCTATGTGTGACTTGGTATATCTTGGAAGACCACAAGAATATTCCTATGTATGAATCCTGTGTTTCATCACTTTGAGTTCTACTGAAAACAGTTGCTTAAGAACAAATCAATTATTACAACTTATTATAATAATCATAGTAATTCACAAAGAAGTTCAAATCGATTCAAAATTTGACTTCAAAAAAAAAATATTTAAACATGGTCCATCCTTCCTTACTTCCTTCCATCCTTCCTTTCTTCCTTCCTTCCTTCCTCTCTGTCTCTTTCTTTCTCCCTGCTTTCTTTCTTTCTCTCTTTCTTTTTCATTTATAAACTATAGGAAATAACAGTCTTAGAACTATAACTTTCAGGCTTCCCCACTCAGCTAGGAATGTCATTGTCAATAGAAAAAAATAAGTGCAGAAATTTAAGAGTTATATTTCGGAAATAGATCAAGAACACAATTAATGGTTGTATCAAACAGCGCACATGTATAGGCTCAAGAAAAGCAGCTGACGAGCAGCACCGTGCTTCTGAACTAGTGCGTATGTTTGCCTGAGAGTGCCCAAAGGAAAAAGTAGAGAAAAGCAGATCTGCAATTTATCTTCTAACCTTTCATTCAGCTGTCACATTTTGAGGTGAGAATGAATGCAACTGGAGTACTTTTTTTTTTTAATTAATTAATTCATTTATTTGAGAGCGACAGACACGGAGAGAAAGACAGATAGAGGGAGAGAGAGAGAATGGGCATGCCAGGGCTTCCAGCCTCTGCAAACGAACTCCACACGCGTGTGCTCCCTTGTGCATCTGGCTAACGTGGGACCTGGGGAACCAAGCCTCGAACTGGGGTCCTTAGGCTTCACAGGCAAGCGCTTAACCGCTAAGCCATCTCTGCAGCCCATGGAGTACGTTTTTAAAATGAAACAAAATGCAAGTTTGAGACATGATGAGCGTTATTTAAGTGCATTATGGAGGTTTGCTTTTAATCCACAGAAGAATCACCTCAAGAACAGTGGGGAAACATTGATCTATTCTCCAAAGAGGTCTGCCACTGCAACCCAATAGTTAGATGGCAGAACATTTTTCTCTAAGTTGAACATATATATCAGTCCACATTTCATAAGCACTGAAAAGAAGAATGACTCAAAGGAACTGAGTTAAATCTATTTTTTAAAATACAGAAATTCAATAACTTTCTTTGAACTCATATTTTCATAGAATAAATCAAGAGTTGCTAATTCTAATTAACTTGCAGTGAAAATTGTACATTTTGGTATCCTGATTGGAGTACCAGTTTCTTGTCAGAATTACTGTAACAGAACAAAATAAAACAGAACAATTCTATTACATCAAGGGACTCAGTCTGTGCCACACAGCACACTGAGTCCTTTATTTTTTTTTATTTTTATTTATTTATTTGAGAGTGACACAGAGAAAAAGAGGCAGGGAGAGACAGAGAGAGAGAGAGAATGAGAGAGAGAGAGGAAGGGAGAGAATGGGCTCACCAGGGCCTCCAGCCACTGCAAACGAACTCCAGATGTGTGCGCCCCCTTGTGCATCTGGCTATTGTGAGTCCCCGGGAATCGAGCCTCGAACCAGAGTCCTTAGGCTTCACAGGCAAGCACTTAACTGCTAAGCCATCTCTCCAGTTCAACTGAGTCCTTTATATATGGGTTACCCTGCTTGATTTTCATATCATACAATAAGGTACATACATTCATTGGCTCTCCTTTATAGAAAATGAAGGTAATTTGCCTATCTTCAATAACTGTTCCTGAATCAGATACATAAGTTTAACAGTAAAGCAAAGATACCAACAACTCTATCACCAGCTCTTCTTCCCTAAAGTTAATTTAGAGTGCCTCTCCTTTTACATATGAAATTATTTTACAAGGGGGCAGGATTCTTCATCTCATGGGGTTCACTAGGACAAAGCTTAAAACACATGCACTATTTTGTTATCATCTTAAGAATAATCAAAAAGCCCTTCTTAGGCTATATGACAAAAGGAATTCTTACTTTGTTTTCAGTTTTATATTTTATTTATATTTTAAAATTTATTGATAATTGGTCTCATGTATATCAGTGTAGTGGCAAATGTATATTTCTGTCTGTTTGTTTTTCTTATTTTTGAGGTATAATCTCACTTTAGCCCAGGCAGTCCTGGAATTCACAATGAAGTCTCAGGGTATACTTGAGCTCATGGTGATCCTCCTACCTCTGCCTCTGGAGTGCCAGGATTAAATGCAGGCACCAACTCTCCTGGCTAGTCACAAATATTTTATGTAGGTAAAGATTACCTTGAACTTCTGATCTTCCTGCCTCCATCTTTCCAGGACAGGGATGGCAGAGGTACACCAGAAGTCCTGGATTATGAAGCACTTTGAATCCACCTACGACTCCATACATGCTAGATAACCACTCCATTAACTGACCTGCAAGTTTCATTGCTTGGCATTTTTATTTTTATTTTTGGTGAAAGAATTCAGGCGGTTTTGACTCTGAATTAGCACAACTAGAAAATGAGGACTCTGAGTTCTGCTGTTACTGCCTGCTGGAGAAGATTCTCAATGAAGACGGTGTCAGATACCTGCCAGAAACAGCATATGGAAGGAAAGGGTTTATTTCAGCCTTAAAGAATCTATCAAAAGTTTCATCACTGTGGAAGTAGATGGGTGCATCCAGCAGACAGAGAGAGAGAGAGAGAGACATACAGAGTGTAAGAAATCAACACCAGCAAACACAAATAGCCAGACCTCAAACTGCCTCTTTACACATGTACTAAGGCTGGACTACAAGATCTCCCCCAGTCACATACCTCTTCCTCAGGAGGGTTTTGTGTAGTAGAGACTCAAGTTGCAAACTCAGTCCTAATCAAAGATCACTGAGGGCTGGAGAGATGGCTTAGTAGTTAAGTCATTTGCCTGCAAAGCCAAAGGACCTCGGTTCAATTCCCAGGACTCATATAAGCCAGATGCAAAAGGTGGCATATACATCTGGAGTTCCTTTGCAGCAGCTGGAAGCCCTGGCACTCTCTTTCTCTCTCTCTCTCTTTCTCTTTCTCCCTCTCAAACAAATAAATAAAAATTATGTATATAATCACTGAGCCTCTTGGGGACATACATTCACAACTAAACTGCCACATCCTGTCCTGACCTCCATAGACACATGACCATCTCACATTACAAATTGTACTTAGACCAATTTCCAAGATCCCCATAGGCTTTACCAACATTGTTCAAAAGTACCAAGTATCATCTGAGATTTAAGACACTTAACTGTGATCCCTATACGAACAAACACAAGATGCTACTTACAACACATAATGGCACAGAGTAAACATTTCTTGTTCAAAAATGTGCAAAAAAATAAGAGCCTTTCAACTGCATATGGTGTCTTCAGCAGTAGGGGCTTTCCACTACCCTTTGGTGGGTCATCAAATACTCTGACAGAAATCTGTCATTCTTTTAGGAAAACTTGTAGGTCTCTCTAATTCAAAAGCTCATTGTGGATGATAGCCAATGCTGGTACTGGGAATTACAGATCAGTGCTCATGAAGAGAAGAAAGGAAAAGATAAGTAATATAAAAGAGTTAAGGAGGAGAGAGAGGGAAGGGCAGTAGAAGATTAAGGTCAATCTTCATTGTACCCTCTCCAGGGCTTGTGACTCCAGTGATCCCCCTAAGGACCTGGTGAGGGTAACATGAAGTGACATGGATGGAAGCTGGAAGAGAGTTAGTCCCCAGACAGTTAGCATGTCTAGTGCCAGAAGATGCTACATGGGCAACTGGAGGAAAATGACCAATGGCTGTCCTAGCAACTCGTGGTCTAACCTGCATAGCAGCAAATAACCTGTCGTGATGCTCACACAAGTGCAATAGTGACACACAGCCATGGTGAGAAATCAACTGCACTTGATTTGGCTAACTGGTCTGCTCAATGGAACAGAACCCATAGCTGGAGCTGAGAAACAAGTCAGAACCATATCCAATAATAAGCTGGCTCTCCATTATCAAGCAGCCCCAATCATGTGCTGTAAGAGGGCCTACACCTATTAAATTCTCTCTAAAAAAAAATAATAGTTATCCCATTTATATGGTGCTAACTTTACTCTCCATTAGAGAATCTGCCTCTCTATGCAGATAGATGCAGATCCTAAGGACAGAACCACCCCATCATACCTCAAAAGGGCCCCAGCTGAAACTAAAAATAATTGGCAAAACAAGCAAGTGTGTTGTTTTCTTAGTGAACCTGGTACCAGCACAGGGTGAAGGTGATCAACACAGAGAAAAATCAACTTCTACCAAATCAGATATCCAGAGACACAGAGGCTCCCAAGACATTATCACTGAAGCAGACCTAAAATGAACCCAATGTGGCTTAGAGAAATTTGTGGAAGAGGGGGCAGAAAGAATGTCAGAGCCACACATTGGGTCATGATACACAGAGACATTCCCTCCTAGCCATAACTGATTGCTAACCCCACAATGCATGACCCATATACCGCAACAAGGAGGGGCCAGGGGGAGGGAGGAGGACAGGGAGGAGGCTAATAATGGTACCAACTTGACTGTATTCACTGAGTACAAAACTAATAAAAAATGAAATAATAAGAAGAGACTGAATCAATGCAAAAAAACAAACAAACAAACAAGAAGAAGTAGATAATCATCAAACATCTATAGTTCAAGTCCACTATCCACAACCAGTGACAAAAGTCTCTGGATTGTAATTCCATCCCTCTAGCAGGCCTGAGGAGCCTGGAGCAGAATTCCATGCCAAGCTAGAAGCAATCCACAGCATCCATTCCACAGTCCTGCTATAGCCAAAAACATCCTCAGGTCTATACTGCAAACCAAGGTTCATCTTTACAGCTCTACACGGTGGCATTGCTTGGACTCCACACATGGATTTCAAATCTTTTTCCCATTCCACAGCTCAGCAGTAGCTTCTGCAACCAGCTTCTCTTCATACAATGGCCTTACAGGGTCTCCATACGGAGATTTTAACTTGGATTCACTTTGCCATATTGAAGTGGCTCTGAAACCTTGTGTACTGAATCACCCATGTCCCTGCATTTTTCATGCTTCTAAAACCAATAGCACGTCAGTGGCATAGCAAAATTTGTGAATCATGAGGGGTATATACATTGACCTTCAGAAGCAGGTTACTTCTTTATAATTCTTCCTTGAAGCTTGCTCCTTGCAAAAGAATTTGTATTCTTACACATTTGAGCATGCATTGGGTAGATTTCACCCTCAGGTATCTTTGCCAT
This sequence comes from Jaculus jaculus, assembly GCF_020740685.1. Taxonomy (NCBI): domain Eukaryota; kingdom Metazoa; phylum Chordata; class Mammalia; order Rodentia; family Dipodidae; genus Jaculus; species Jaculus jaculus. Next base: position 46,689,358 of record NC_059120.1, on the reverse strand, counting down.
TGTCCAATGAAAATCAGTTGGACCACACCTAATGGTGGTAAGCAATTTAACAATTGTCACTTCTGTATTCTAAATACAGTATCAGTGCCTTTCACTTCAAACTTGATGAAAATTTTTCCTGTGACAAACTGTAAATCTTTCATATGTTATTGTTCTATACCTTCTGACAAACACACCAAGCCATTACTTTTAAATTCAACCTTGGTCAAACTCTCTCGACATGGGCAGAAAAACACAATCAGCTTTTCCTCCAGCAGCTCAGTTCCAACCAAGTGCTTTACTTCCTCCTTTAAAAGTTCACAATCCAAGCCTTCCCAGTTCATACTTCTCTCTGCATTTAGAATCTTCTGTCAGCAGAAGAGCCCATCAAGCTTTGCTTAGAGCACTGCAGAGTTTCTCCAGTTCAGGGTCCAAAATTCTTCCATATTCTTCTGTATCCTGCAAGCAAGTTCCAATAGACCAAAACACACATGGTCTGTTTCATCATAGCAACAGCCTCACTTCTCAGTGCCAGTTTTAGTGTTGTGGTTACTTTGGCATTGCTGGAACAAACAGGCAACTACAAGCAGCTAATGGGAAGAAAAGGTCAATTTCAAGGCTCAGAGAAACCAGGGGATGTTCTGTCACGACAAAGGAAGCTGGCTCACCGTAGCAGCCACAGGGGAAAGAGAAAGAGAGAGCTTAACACCAGTAAACAGAAACAGCAAGAGCTCAAACTACCTCTTTACACAACATAGGGGTGGACTATAAGATCTTCCCCAGTGACACACTTCTTCCCCAGTTCAACTTAATCAAAATCCCAGAAAATATGGGGGACATACATTCACATTCAAACAACCTCACAGTGGTATACATGAGGTGACTCAAAACCCAAGAAAGCTGAAATAAAGAGGCTGTTGAGAGCTCAACAGCCCACAAGACAACCCTTCCTCACCTGCAAGGCCCAGGGAAATGAGGGAAGAGGAAGAAGAAGGAACCGGAGAGCGACATTGTGGGAAGCAGTACCTTGGGGGACTCTCCTGAAGTGGCCAGTCCATTCATGACCTCACAGAGCTTGTTGTTACTCCCACAGACCTGCGCAGTTTTGAGCCTCCCATCATTTTGACTCAGAGAACAGAGGAGGGCATAAAAAATGAGACATCCAAACAGGAGAAGGACTACTTATGGATAGGAGGGTCCTCCATAGAGCCAGGATGTAGGGTAACAGACAACAAGAGGGGAATACAATCAAGTTACAGTATGTTGACATATTAAAATCTCAATGAATATGTTTTTAAAATAACAGTTAATTAAAATTTAATTAAATGTATAAATTTTGCCTATCACTATTTTATCAAATTTTTAGCAATAATGAAACACACAAGGGAAGAAATAGCACTTCATGTAAAGCTCAAATAATGCTTCTTCAGTACTCCTAACAATGCTCACGAAGGGGTTCATTTGGTCATGTCATGAGAAGCCTTTTTAAACTGGTTATGGGTTCTACATCATCATTTTTTGCTATCAGAAATCCAGCCTCATTATATTTAGTCAAAGGTGTAAATTAGAATTCCTAAGGGATACAGACTTTATTCTTAAAAAAAAAAAAAAAAGAAAAGACTAATTAACACAATAATCATCCTGTGTTTTAGTGAGTAATCCTGAACTCTGAAGAGGTTGCAGAGAGCCAGGAAAGGTTTCTCAACAATTCCATCCCGAGTTTTGCAGCCCTCTGTTCTCTTTTGTGGCCCTTCTATGAAATAGTGAGCAGGAAGTATGTATGACTCCCAGCAAGTCTTTGCCTACAGATAAGTATAACTTAACAGAAAGACAAAATAGCAAGAAATTATCCAAAAATGGGCTTCAGTTATTGAAGGGATCAATTTGTTGTCTTGGAGAAGATGGGTGAAATTTCATCTTCCAGTTTTCCAATTCCCAATTTACATTTTTTTCACATTGTGTTTGGTTTTCTTTTTTTCTTTCCCCTGAAGGTAAAAAGACTCATTTGAGAGTTCGAAGAACATTATGCAATTTTGCTACAGAGGGAAAGAACACAACATTGGTAAAAAAGTACCCATTCAAAGAATGAAAATCTAATTAATGCAAAGAACTAGAAAGCATCCATTATGAAAAATGTATCTTCATCTTGGAATGTGACTGAGTCTAGCAGATATGATAATCACAGAACTGTACATTTTTAGAGATTAACATATGAAAAGAAAACCCAGTGTAGCTATTGTAATTGGTTTGTCCATTATCAAATCACATAAGCTCAGTGATATGTAAATTAGATATAAAACCACATTTTTCTTTGAGGGCTGAGCTTATTTAACATTAGCAGTTTCTTCAAGACATCCTACATGGCTATTGTTGTAAATGTTCAGTTCTCCACACCACAAAGCACTTTTGTTGTTTAGCAATGCTATAGAAAAGGGGCTATACCTATGTCCCTATGCAAAAGCTCTCTTATTTCTCCAAATTGGGAAAACCTAAACAATGCAATGTCTTTTTTGTCATCTTAGGTTATTACCCTCAATAAGCACTTCTTAGTCTTCTTACTAAATGTAATTTTCAAGACTCAGAGACTAGCTTCTTTGGCATGGCACAAAGGGGCATGTTACAGAGAAGCCAGTCATTAAGAGCAGATGTGGTCTCCCCCCAAGACTGATGAATTGTACAGTGAAGATAGTTTTGCTCTAATCCATTATCTCCAATATAGCCCTTAATGTAACAAAAGCAAAAAGGAAATGCTAATGTCCTTTTCATGGATAAAATATTATGAAATACATCATTCTTTTTTTATTTTTTTCCTTGATCATTACATATTATACTCCAAAGAAAAACTGGAATGACATTGTGTTCCAAAGTAATGCTAATGTATTTGCAATCAAGAAATTTAAAAACATGAGAATGAGAATTTTTTTATTATAATTATAACCAGGACATGCTGGGACTCTGAAATTGGAATAAGCATTGTGTTATGATAAAATAATAATAAAAAAAAACATTCCCTTTCATCATCACCATCAAAGTACATGGAGCAAAGAAATCTGCCATTAGATGAAAGATTAACAGTGACACTGATTTCACTGTTTACATGATTAAGTGCCCTTGTGTGGTCTAATGCATGTTGGGAAATGCCACCATCTGAAGGTGAGACGTTCAAAGTACAAAGTAACAAGGAAGAGGAAGATAAAAGCTTGCCTATGGAAAAATGCTTCATAGGAAAATAAACATCTGTTAGTGACAATCATATCTATGGAACCAGAATATATTCCTTGTGTACTCTTTGAGAATTCATAGAAAAATAACTGTTCAAATGGCGAATGTCTTCTATTCTGTATCACTTATATATTCTCAACATGAGCATGAAACAATTGTCAGATAAACTTCTCCCAACTTAACAGTATATTTTGTTGATCAGAAAAGGCAAGCAAATGAAACCGTGTGTGCAAGTATACTATTAAAAAATAACTTTCACAAATTAAGTACCATAACTCAATGAGGACTTATTCTGTTGCCTTCGTAAGGTATTTAGTCTAAAGCTGATGTACTAGTGAGCAAGCGTACTCCTAGAGTTTTCAGAAGAAAGATGTTGTGTCCACTTTTTTAGCATATAAAGGCTACTGTACTCTATTTATGGCCTTTCCTTCATAGCATCCTAATGTCACCCTCCTATTAAACCCTTTCCATCTTCTTGTCTCCTAATGAAGATATCTACTTACAAAATCTAAAATAATCTTTCCACCTAAAGTTCTTCAATTTAATCCCTCCCCCCAGAGTCTCTGCACATAATAAAGTAACCTACTCCCATGTCATAGGGTCTAAGATAGTCATAGGTGGAAGGTGGAAGAAAAGTGAATATTGAACCTGCCACAAGATACCCTCTGGGCTTCCAGTGTTCAATTGCAAAATGCATTCCAACTGTAAAATATATTCATTCATCCTGAAAAGATTCAAGGCATCACAGCTTCAAGTTCAACAATCTCTGTGAACACATACAGGTTCAAAAATTCAAAATCACATAATTTTAAATTGCTTAAATTTAAATTACAAAAATGATTCTTTATTCAAAAGATCCAGGAAGAGATTTTTTTTTTCCCAATCTGTGGACTGTGAAACCAGCACATGTATTATCTTCTCCCAAATAAAAATCAACAGCTTAAAAATCTAACTGACCCCCCCCCCCCCACACACACACCTCCTCATTAGGGCTCAAAGCCTGGAGTGATCTCTAGTTAGAGTTCTGCCTTCTGTGCTCAATAATCCATACCATAGGGTCATGGTGCCCGCCACCCTCACAGCGCTTCCCTCTGGCCCTGTGCTTTCCTTATAATTTCTTTTACATAAATTGAAGCATAGGTTTGCATCTACCTTTTTTTTAAAAAAAAAATTCTGTTTATTTCTTGAGGCAGGTTGAAAGTCTGAAATCTTTCATTTCATCTTTCTCTGCTCTTTTCATTAAGCTGAAAGTATGCCTGTCGATTTAACATTTTTAAACCCTTGTGAGTATTTTTGTGTTTGTCTCAGACACTTCATTAGATTAGGCTCCTCCACACACCTTTCTAGTCTGCTGAGTTGGTTGATAGGATCTATGAATCACGTTCTTAATCTCTTGCAGTAGCTCCCAGGATGGCCACATACTCCAACCTTGATATCCATAAGAAGTGCTGCAAAAAGTTACCAGCCACACATTTTTAGCTTCAGAGAACCTTCCTGATAGTTCCTAGCTTTAGTATCTGTGGTATATAGGTAGTTAAAAAATTGGCCTCGTCAAACCCTAATATATATATAATATATATACATATATTAGAATGCATCTGTTCCTTATTGAAACTTAGTGTAACCAGTAAGAAGGGCCCAGGTTGTACACTTAACAACTTGCTTCTAAAATAACTCAGTGAAATACTGAGTTCCTTACTAACATTTCTTTTGACCGAACATAATTCAACTAAGGATGCTGGTCTTATATAACAGTATCTCTGAACTCACTGTTTCCAATGATATGATATAACTTCATTCTAAGGCCAGAAAAAAAGCACCTTTGATTTTAATAGATCTTTCAGTATTCCAATTATGGTTAACCTTTAATAATCATACCAGTGTCTATTCAGAGGAAACTTGCACTTTTCTGTCACATTCATTAAATTTCATTTGCCTATTTTATCATAACAGACTATTATAGTAACAGGCTTCAGACAACATGAATTGATTCTCTTGTCCTTCTGGAGGTCATATCCAAGTACTCGCAGGACTGATTTTTTTTTATCAAAGCCTAGGGACCCAGGTTCGATTCTCCAGGTCCCACATAAGACCGATGGACATGGTGGCCATGTGTCTGGAGTTTGTTTGCAGTGGCTAGAGGATCTGGAGTGCCCATCCTTACTCTCTCTCCCTCTCTGTATCTCTAATAATAAATAATTTGTATTTTTTTAAAGAGTCCACAGTAAGAAGTACTGACAGCAGGATCAAATCTAATCAGAACATAACAGTAAAAGCAAGGAAGTAAAGGATCATCTTTTGCAGTGACAAAATACCCTGGTTTGTTCATGCATGTGTGTGCACACACATGTGCAAGTGAGTAAGTAAAAAAATATATAAATATATCAATGCTGCTCCCTTCAGTGTTCTTAGGTAGCATCTCCTCCCCAATATCCAAATAATTTATTCTTCTATAAGTTTCCATCCTTACGTGTTATGTTTGCATTTTACTGGTTTAATTCTCAGAAGGTAATTACTTTTATGTTACAAGTTCTCTCTTCCTATACATTCATATGGAGTATGTTTTTCCTCTTTCTTTTTTAAGATTTATTTTTATTTAATTGTTAGAGACAGAGAGGGAGGGAGACAGGCAGTGACTGAGCAAGAACTGGCACACCAGGGCCTCCAGCCACTGCAAATGAACTCCAGACATGTGTACCCCCTTGTGCATCTGGCAAATATGGGACCTGGAGAATTGAACTTGAGTCCTTTGGCTTCACAAGCATGTGCCTTAACCACTAAGCCAACTCTCTAGCCCTGTTTTTCCTCTTTCCAAGGAATTACTGGAATGAAGAACTGGCTCAGTGGTTAAAGGCACTTGCTTACAAAATACCAAGGCCTGCTTTGATGCCCCAGTACCCACTTAAAGCCAGCTGGGTGCACAAGCTGATGCTTGTGTTTGGAGTTTGTTTGCAGTAGCAAGAGGCCTGGGTATGCCCATTCTCATTCTCTCTTCTTTCTCTCTTTCTCTCAAATAAATAAATAAATTACTTATTATAAATACAGATTACTATCCAAAATGACTGTTTTTATTTTAATAAAAAAAGAGTATAAGCCAAGGAAAAAAGGGTAATTTTAGTGTAGATCATATTGAATAAAAATTCATTTTAAGCAAATTCTGAAGAGATAGCAGTGATTTTAAATGCATCTTTATTAAAGGAGAAAGTTAAAAATAGTATTTAAGTAACAGAAACATGAAAATGAACCAAGAAAACTGAGTAATCTGATATGCTTTTACTATAAATAACATAGCAACAAATAACCAGTGAAGATGGTTTCGATGTGAGGTGCTTCAAAACTTCAAAGACAAATGTCATATAAAACTTACTTCCTCAGTGATTACTAAAAGCATATAATTACTTTAAAATTTTTTATTAAATTTTATAGCTTATGTTTTGGGTTAACAGCTCAACATGGTTTGCCTAGACCATCAATAATAATTGTATGTGAAACCACTGTTAATATATTAAAACAAAGCACTAGGGGAATGACAGGTTAAAGAAAAATTTGATCTGGGATTGTGCCAAAATACATGTGTTACCAGGGAAATACTGAGAGTAGATGTTCAAACCAAATGGTGATTTGCAGTTGATATAACTGATGACAAACCTCCACAAAAGTATTCAAGAACTGGATGTAGAAAGTGAATATCTCAGGCTGGAGAGATGGCTTAGCGGTTAAGCGCTCGCCTGTGAAGCCTAAGGATCCCAGTTCAAGGCTTGATTCCCCAGGACCCACATTAGCCAGATGCACAAGGGTGCACACGCGTCTGGAGTTTGTTTGCAGTGGCTGGAGGCCCTGGCACACTCATTCTCTCTCTCTATCTGCCTCTTTCCCTCTCTCTTTCTCTGTCGATCTCAAATAAACAAATGAAATTAAACAACAATTTTTAAAAAAAAAGTGAATTTCTCACTATTGCATTTCCCCTAGTGTTGCATCCATTTTTAGGAATACTCCTAGGATTTCTACAATTGATATAAAAGAGGAAAGCATGACTTTCAGAAGTCTCTAGCTCATGTAGTTTTTTTTTCTGTAATAGTCAAAAATAATTTTAGAAAATAATAATACTGTTGCATAATATATGGAATCTTACTTCTATAGATTGTGTGTTAGGAATTTTCATCTGTGACAAGTGTGAAATTTATCATTCTCCTAGGCACTAAGTATAAACATATTATGCCTTTTATCATCATCAGTACCTTGAATAATGTCATGCATTTACCCTGCTGTATCTCTAAAATTACAGCTTTACAACTGCAAGGTATAAGCTAGAAATTTAAATAGGAATTAACTCCAAATGTGTCCAACTTGTGAGGCTAATGATTCATAAAGTAGTGTACAGGGGAATTAACCAAATACCTTGAACAATATTTATAGGTGTCTAATTTGGCTCATTTTCTGGACATACTGGGAATTTGCATTTTGTTATTACCTTTGTGATTTCAACTTAATATTTAGCTTATTTTATTTATTTTGTTAATCACAATTAATTTATAAACTTAAATTAGAAAGGAGTTGAGTTTAATATTTCCTAAATTTAGACTTGACCTGCAATCAGATAATTTATTTCACTCCAAGATCAAAAAAGACTTGATACAATCACTGTATTTTAAAACTATGTGTAATGTAAAAATAAAATCTTGATCTTGAACATTTTAAACTTAGCTCACAGTGTCTTATATTTTACTAGTTAGAATATGCAATAAACCTTGTGTATTTAATCATCTGAACCTGAACTATCTTATTTTTGTAGATATTTCAAACCTCTTCTTTATTCTCTTTACTTAGTAATCATCACCTGTAATCTTACTTAACACTCATTTCATTGTTTTATTGTTTCCTTCTTAGCAGTATAATTAATCATCATAAGCATACAGCAGCTTTTGAAATACTCTAGTAGAACTTTTCCACACTGTCTTTGGAAAAAATGTAGAATTCTTTATGGCTTTGTTTTTATATCTGACACCTCCTATTTATCTTTATCTCAAAAGTAGAGCCCATTATTCCCCTTCTTTTTCTTTTTCTACTTTACTTAAGTAATTGTACAACTTAAGATTTGCCAATACTAAGCCTCCTTTAATTTTGGTGTTATGTATTCTAATTTACTTGTATTACTCTCTTTTACATCTTGTTTATGTTGTTTAATTAAATCTAATGGGTTTTTTTTAAAGAACAATAGCCCTGTTTAGTGGATATCCATATTGGTGGAAAAGATACCTATATTTTGGGATGTCTGTAATTTAACTGCAAGATGCTAATCATTGATTCCATGATGCTTTGGTAGAGGTTTTTGGATATAATAAGATGTAATATACACAATAAATGTTTTTGTAACTCTAATGAAATAATCATTTTGAATAAAATACCAAGTAGACTCAGTGAACTCTATCCTACAAAACAAAGAAAAATACATTATCACTGAAACCAGAATATGAAGCACCACTCTGTATGATGCTAAATTGCATTTTGTATGTTTTTTTTTAATTTAATACTAATGGATTTTTATTGTGCATTGGCATTTAAACTAGAGTTAAATGATTAATGTTAAACAATGGTTTATATTTACACAGATTACTTGATATGTGCTAACATAAGAAAGAAAGAAAACACAAATAACTAATTTCAAAAATAAAATAGGTGACAACTCTGATGCTCATCTAGACATTGAAAAGACAAATCTCAAAGAACTTGATGACCACACATTTGATAAACTAGTGGAAGTTAACTAATTTGCTGAATAGCATGATTGTTAGTACTCACATCAGAGGAAATATACCCTAAAATATGCCTGCTTCTAGCATATAAGTTAAAATAATAGTTAATAATTTCCTAGAGTCAGAAGTCAGGCTCATGTGGGTTCAGTAATTAATAATGCCAGCACCCCTATAAAGCCAGATGCACAAGGTGGGACATGCAGTTGGAGCTCATTTTCAGGAGCAAGATGGTCTACTGTACCCTTTCTCTCTCTCTCCCTTTATCTCTCTATATCTGTACCCTTGTAAATACAAATACGTATTTTTAAATCGGTATATTAAATCTATCTCAGCAATGGATTTGAAAGAAAAACAATGTGATCTCACCAAACGGGAAGAAAGAACACATACGTCACCATCCGCAGCAACATGCCTGATAACATGCCTGATAAAACTATGACTGGGAAGCAACTTTTCCAATCTAATAATGACCATTTTCAAAGGATCTATAGAAGGTTACATAATGGTGAGAAGCCAGCAACATCCACACGAAGATTGGAAACAAGGAAGAAATTTCCCTTTCATTATGGCTGCTCAACATCGCACTGGAGGTCTTACCTAATGCAGAAGGTGAGGAAAGGAAAAGGAATACAATTTCTTCAGACTGGGAAGAAGGAGATCTCTTTTGGCAGTCACGGTGGTTCCAGCCTGCGATCACACCCTCAAAACTTATGTGACAGCCTCAGGAGTTGAATCCAGCCTGGCCTATATAAGACACTGTCTCAAAACAAGCAACATTACCATTCTTTTGAAGATGAAATGATTTTCTTCATAGGAAATTCAATATAGATGTAAGAACTAAGAAGCATTTACATCTAGCAACAAACAAGTGGAACTTGAAATTGAAAACACAATATTGTTTAGCTTCATGCTTCAAACAGTAAATATTTATATATAAATCTAATGACATTTGTATAAGAATGATAAGAGAACCATTATCGATATTGTTGAAATAAATTAGTGAAGAACTATATACATGGAGTGACATTCTGTGTTTATGGATAATGAAATAGAGCAGATACACTGTCTGAGAGTGGAAAGTACACCATTTTGAGGCTCTCTTGACATGTTTACAAATTCCAAATTGTTGTATACTACATTCTTGTATTTAAAAAAATAATCAGGCCTGGAGAGATGGCTTAGTGGTTAAGTGCTTGCGTGTGAAGCCTAAGGAATCTAGTCTGAGCTTGGTTCCCCAGGACCCATATAAGCCAGATGCTCAAGGAGGCACACGCATCTGGAGTTCATTTGCAGTGGCTGGAAGCCCTTGCATGCCCAGTCTCTCTCTGTCTCTCCCTCTTTCTCTCTCAGTCAGCTGCTCTCAAATAAATAAATAAATAAAAATAAATCAGCACTTTCAAAAATATTTATTTATTTGTTCATTTGCACACAGAGAGGGAGAAATGGAAAGTGGGTGCACCAGGGCCTCCAGCCACTGGAAAAGAGTTCCAGATGCATGTGCCACTTCATGCATCCAGTTTTATGTGGACACTGAAAATGAAACTAGGGTTGTTAGGCTTTGCAGTCAAAAACCTTAACCTCTAAGCCATCACTCTAGCCCAAATCAACAATTTATTTCTTGTTGCTGATGTAATATTTCAAGAAGCAAGTAAGTAAACTGACAGAAATGTACAGTGATTGAATAAAACCTGTATCCAAATGTATGTAACCTCAAATTAGCTAACAAAAATAAGTAAAACACAAGGCTGGAGACATGGTTTACCAGTTACGTTGCTTGCTGACACAGCCAAAGAACCTAGGTTCATTTCGCCAGTACCAATGCAAACCAAACGCACAAGGTAGTCCGTGCATCTGGAGTTCATTTGCAGTGACAAGAAGCCCTGGTACACTCATTGTCTTACTCGGTCTCTCTCTCTCTCTCAAATAAAGAATAATAAAAAATAAATAAAACCAAATATTCAAGTACAATACAATAAACAAATGAGTATAGTGATATACCCATAAATGGGACATCAAAATTTGTGCTAATAAATATACTACTAACAATATGTGCCCATATATATATATATATATATATATATATATATATATATATATATGAATAAACAAGTGAAACTTGAAATTGAGTATAAATAATCATATATATGATAAAAATATAAATTATTGTACATATGAAAAATAATTATAGGGCTGGAGAAATGGCTTAGCGGTTGAGGCACTTGCCTGAGAAGCCAAAGGACCCAGGTTCCATTCCCCAGAACCCATGTAAGCCAGATGCACAAGGGGCACATGCATATGGCATTTGTTTGCAGTGGCTAGAGGCCCTGGTGTGCCCATTCTCTGTCTCTCTCTCTCAATCTCTTAGATTGCAAATAAATAAATAAATAAAATTTTTAAAAAGAAAAATAATTATATATAATAATAAGATATATATATGTGCGTGTGTGTGTGTGTGTGTCTGAGAATCTAGCAAAAGAACCTAGACCTACCAAACCTCAGCTTAGGTGCCAGAGTGGTACACACTAGGGAAGGGAGATGTTCTGGGAGGACACTCAAAAAGACCCAAATCAGAACTGCCCACCTTCTTTCCTTCTCTGTGAAACTCAGCAAGAAGCATATTTGTGGGCTGGAGAGGTGACTTAGCAGTTAAGCACTTGCTTGTGAAGCCTAAGGACTCCAGTTTGAGGCTCGCTACCCCAGGACCCATGTTAGCCAGATGCATAAGGGGGCGCATGTGTCTGGAGTTCGTTTGCAGTGGCTGGTGGCTCTGGACTGCCCATTCTCTCTCTCTCTTACCTGCCTTTCTGTCTTTCTCTGTCACTCTCAAATAAATAAACAAAAAAATTTAAAAAGAAGTACAGTTGTGTTGTATTGACTACTTCATATGTGTATCAGACCTTAAGTTGACTCAGAAGTGAGTGGGTAGTCTACAAGTCATGTGGTTTCATCCTTGCCCTTTTGTATAACAAGTTGTAAACTCATAACAATATATGTGTCACAAAGCAACAGTAATTAGTGGGCCATACATGAAGAGAAACTGAATCATTTCAAATGGAGAATCAGAATTAACTTCACACAGGTATTGTTAGAATGGAGCATTGACTAAATGGACAAGGAAATGAAGTGCAGAAAAATCTATTTAAAAAATGTTTTATTATTCAAGGGCTAAGCATTGTGCCTTGGCCAGTACGTGCTCATATTTGCCAAAAATAAACAATACTTAGATGAAGGACTTCCCAGAAAATAGTAAGCTAAGTTATCACTTGTTTGAAAGGCAATCATGAGCTTTTCTCTTTGGTCACACTAATTATCTTATTGGGAACTTCCCAAATTAATCACAGAACTTCATAATTTTGATTCATAATTGAAAAGCAAAATTTTGTGAATATATTCATTAGCCTGGTGGAACTATGGGAAGGAATAAACAGTACAAAAGTGATCAAATACTTATGCATTGCATGATATAAAGACTTCAATTCAAAAAATAAATAAACTTACTTATTTATGTTTTACTTGTCCTTTTTGATAAAAGAGTACAGCAACATTTTTGAATTGCAGATTTCCAAAAGAAATGTGAGTAGGAAAAAAAAAGATCTGTGCCCCAGTTTAAGGCGACCTCCCTATCACAAACTAAATGAATCCACTAACCCACTGAAATAGCCCCAGCTCACAGGGTCTAATTTCACTTTCAGCAGAACTACTCAAAGCAGAAACAGAAAACCCTAGCAAGTCCACTAAATGTGGACTTCATCAATCAGCTAGCAAACACCGCCATATCAAAAGCAAGCCAGTGATTACGGCCATTAGGCCAGAAAGCAGAAAATCAAATACAGAGTCAGGCTGTATTCCTTCAAGAACAGGGAATCTTCTGAAGCCAATAGGACTTTCTGTACGTATCCTTACTCTGTAGCCAGGTATCATTGGTATCACAACTGTAGACAGCCCGGCAATCATCAAGGTAATTTAGAAAATGATGTCACTTACAGCAGATAAACTGTGAAATATAAATGAGGGAGAGAGCAGATGTAGAGTCAAGAAGAAAAAGAAAAATAGCATGTTTTTCGGAAACCTTCAAAATTAATTCTTACCTCATGTGGCCGTGATAAGTGAGAAACCACAGCTGAAGGATAAATTAGGAGGGGACAGGGGTAGGATTGAGGGTGCCTGCAAGGGACAGTGGCGTCATCAGAAAGCCCGGCCTCCCGCGCAGCTCACACTCCCTCCTCACACTTGCCAGGTGTGTCATTTTGTGCAAACATGCACCTGTCTCCTGCCTTTCCACAGGTTTCCTCCGCTCTCTCAGCAAGCTTCAGAAACTCCCTGCAGAGACTTAGTTGAGGGTGGAACCTCTGGTCACTTGCCTGTGGTGGTTAGAAAAGGTTAAAAAAGCTTTTTTTTTTTTTTTTTTTTTTTACTGCAGTCTCCACTTGCAAGTAAACAGCCTCGCAGGAGGGATGCATGGAAAAAAAGGATCAGCATGGGACAGAAAGATCACCACATGTACATGTTATGGAAATTTTCTAAACACGTATCATATTTTTGTATGATCACAAACCGAGTTTTGGGATAGTCAAGCAAACACTTCACTATCATGAGAGGACGTGCAAAGACCACGAGGCTTCCCAGCCCGTGGAGTGTTCTCGCCACAACCTTACAGCAAATAAAGCAGAGAATGAGAAGCACAGACACAGCACAAGATCCTTTCTTTATGATCTCCTATACTTAGCTAGGTTTAAAAAAAAATGGCAAAAATGGGAACTGGAGAAATGGCTCAATGGTTAAAAGTTTCTTGTTTGCCAAGTCAGACAATCTGGGTTCGACTCCCCAGTACCGATACATAGGCATGCATCTGGAGCTCACATGAGATAAAACACCTATGCATACTATTCTCTCTCTCTTACTCTCTCTGTCACTCACTCTCTCCTTTTTACTAAATGAATAAAAATAAGATAAATGGCTTATACACAGAAGCTGAGGGGTGTGAGAGAGAAACACTCAGATTTCTTTTACTTTTTATTGCTCAGATTTGGTTCGGTTACCTCTAGCCCAGGAGTTAGAAGAGTGTCAGGAGATGAAGTGCTCCACATGTGTGGTACAGAAGATCATGTACTCGCTTTGATCCTTCACACTAGGTTTGGAACCTTGGGCGAGTAATTTTCCCTCCCCAACTTTAGTGTTCCCTGTTAGATCATTGGTTGGTAATAATATCATCGCTTCCTGGGATCCTTTCAAGATAGTAATTAGATAATGCCTGTGAAAGCACTTTGTGAGCGTTAAAGTGCTCTGCAAATACCAGGAATGAAAGATTGGACCACTGTCTCTGGGTGGCTCCTTCTCAACTGTGCCCAAATATTAGCATTTTAGTGGTGAAAACAGAGTGTTAATATTTCTCAGCTGGCATTTTTCTACTGCCGAAGAAGTAATCTAAGTAGAAATAATGTATTTTTTTCCTTGAGACTCAATAAAGCTAGTTTCATTTAAATTTAAACTCTGTGGCAATCAGCATTTCTGTTTTCCTTGAATTGACCTTTTTTGGGGGGCGGGGATTGCTGATCACCATTTATCTAATGAAAATGCTCTCATTGTCAGAGGGGCCCATCTTGGTCTTGCCTTTACTGTCCTCTGTGACCTTGGACAAGTTATTGCTCTTCCCAATAGTGCAGCACAATAAGTGTGTGTGTGTGTGTGTGTGTGTGTGTACGTACAGATGAACTCGTACATTAGCCTTAGCTTGAGGAACAATGAAAGGAAGGTAGGAGAGATGGAGGGAAGGAAGGATAGAAGGAAGGAAGAAAAGAAGGAAGACAGGAAGGAAGGAAGGGAGAGGAGGAGGGAGACGGAAGAAGACATAGTTCTCTATCGCTAACAAGTTACAATTTAATCATTTTTTCCATTTCCAGACATGAATGCTAATCCCTATGCTGTCCTCCTCTTGCTACATTATGAGGATGAAAAGCTGGCATAGAAAGCTTAGCAAGAGCTGAACCTGTGAGCAAAGTGGTGGTATTATTCACATATATAAACCTCTCAGCGGCACATAGACGGCAAAAGAATACTTAACAGAGAGAAGTTGAAAAGGAATTAATATTTACAGTGTTTCTGCCTCGTGAAGCGGGACATAGATTATTTTATCTACATTTATCTGCACAACAAACTGGCTAGGTAGGCATTAGATTTGACTAACAGGGAAATGATTCTCAGTCAGTTAAAGCAACTTCGGTAAACATCAATTCCAGAATTCCAATGTCAGTCTCGCTATGAAGACTCTGAAAATAGATGATGTAAAGTGATGTAGATTGTGCACAGTAGCAGAAATCCACATATAATTTCACCAAGGGAAGGTATCTTCTAAATTTAACAAGCAATAATTTCAGTAAAATAGCCAAGATCATATTTTTCAACTAACTTAAAGTTTTTTTAAGATTTTGAAGGAAGGGAACTGGATTAATATGACAACACAAAGAATTTTAAAAGGGAATCATTTCATTGTCTTTAATCCCCAAACATTGCTCACACTTAAATAGTGTTTGTTTAAAAGCAAAATGAATATTGCTGTTTTTAAATGCTTACATGATCGTTATGGATAGTAAAATTACACAGCTCAGCCTTCACATGGTTAAAAGAATTATGTAGGCAGGTCTTCATGAAATTAAAATTTCCGGGATGTTTTCTGTATGGATTAGCATACCAGGCAAAATTCAAAAGGTAGCTTAATGCCAAGGTGTATGAAAATCAAGTGCTTAACTTCTCATATCCTCTCTCCAATCAGGTAGGGATTTACAAAACATTTTACTGCTGTTGTCATATTTTATTTTTCCTAAGATAAAACTCGCAACTAAATCCATAAGCTTAAACCGCAGTTGAGATTTTCAGAATTTATTCTCAACCTACATTGCTGAATGGAATCAACCCCAGGGATATGTAAAAGCTAGAAAACACTTAGAAATAGCTAACAGTGCACAGATAAATCAAGCTACCAGGGTTATGCATGTGCAATGAAGTTCAAAAACAGTAAGAAATTATTGACTCTTCCACTGATCTAAAAAAAAAAAAAAAACAAGAATTAACCCATCTCACTCATAGTAGAACAGTAACTACTAACCCTCACCTAGCATCCAGTAATTGTGAGGTCTGTAGAAGGACGTTTTGCACTTTTTTTTCTTGATTTTTCGAGATAAGGTCTCACTCTGGCCCAGGCTGACCTGATATTTACTATATAATCTTAGGGTAGCCTTGAACTCACAGCGATGCTCCTACTTCTTGCCTCCCCAGCTCTGGGATTAAAGGCGAGCTGCCACCACGCCAGGCTACTTTTGCGCTTTCAACAGCAACGTTAGGAAGGAATACTGTCTTTATGTGAAAGTCAGGGCATATAAACTTTGAATGATACACTTGAGATGCAGAGTTCAAGTAACTGATCCAAGAGCATACTAGAAATTGGCATCCGAGGGCTTGGAGATACGGCTTAGTAATTAAGGCGCTTGCCAGCAACGCCAAGCAAGGCAGGTTCAATTCCGCATGACGCACAGAAGCCGGATGCGCACGGCTCATCGGGGAGACGGATACGTGGTCCACCAGCAAGAGGAGGGTCTCCAGAGCACCTCAGCCTCACAGCAGCACCGCCCATCCTAGTGTCGCAGAGGTGTCAGAAGTGAACAGCGAACGGTAGACTGTTTCAAGTGGGCGGAAGGGCCAGTGTAGGACGCAGAGGAAGGGACAGTGGGAACAAGGTCCTTGCTCCGGGTTGCCAGAGCAAATTGCAGGCAAGCCCAAGAGGAACTTTGCAGCCGGATCCAAGTCTGCAGATACCAGTGAGCAGAGGGCGCTCTAGGCATAGACTCTCCAGCCTGGAGACCTGCTCTCACGGATCTCACGAGCCTCCAACCGCCTGTATCGTCCAGGGGGACCTGGAACTCCTGATCCTCCAGCCTAGACGTCCCAGAGGCTGGGATGACAGACTGGCGTCGCGGTGCCAGTTTCACGCGGAGCTGGACTTCCTGCACGGCAGGCAAGCACTCTGCCAACAGAGCGACATCCTTGATTCAAGCAGAAGGTTAGACAAAGACTGCAAGCCTACCTGCTTTAAGAAACCTCCCCTCAAGCTGGAGAGAGTGCTTGGTGGTTAAGGCGCTTGCTTGTGAAGCCTAAGGACCCAGGGTCAATTCCCCAGTGCCCTCATTAGTCAGATGGTGACATGGTGACACGTGTGTGTTTGCAATGGTCAGAGGCCCTGGGAACCCATACTCGCTCTCGCTTTCTCTCTCTTCCTCTTTATCTCTCTCCCAAGTAAATAAATAAATAAATGAAATAAAAGAGAATCATCCTATTAATCATCATGAGGTAATATAGTTAAGCCAAGAGAATGTTGAAATCTCTGACCTAGTGCTTTTGTGAGTTTCTGTGACCTGGGAATACATACATACATACATACATACATACATACACACACATACATACAAACATACGTATGTGTGCATATATGTGTACATATATCATAAAATATACCTTAGGCAGAGGGAAGCAGTAAGGGCAGAGAAACAAGAGGAGGAATGAGGGTGAATGAAGTTGTTTCCTTCTGCCCAGGCTTACCAGACTTCCAATTTGGTTGTAATTTGTTTCCACTTTCCCCAGCCCCTTCCCCTCAACCTAATTGCCCACCCCAAGGGCTCACAACTATTCTTCTCGTTCAGAATGGGTGAAAATGTGATCGCTGCCCTTTCAGTGAGTGAAATACAAGAGCTGCCCGTGGCATGCTGAAGGCCAACCGGGGACAGCACTCACCCAGCGGTGGGGGCAGGCGTCTTATGTGACTGCGAATTCATTGTGGCTTTCAGCCGTGTCCTTGTCCTCACCTCCAGATCACCCAGGGTCCCTGCTCTGCACACATTCCTGCTTTAGAGCAAGGTACGCTTTGTCCCCCATAGGAAGATAGATTTATTCATTTCGCTGGAATCAAAATATTGAACAGCTGGTCCCTTTTTCTCACTGTCTCTCTTCTCCCATGCTCCTGCTTTATGAGCCAGCAGTCTCGTGGCTGATCGCTGTGCAAACCAGAGAAAATGTGTTATAAAAAGCGACTATACTCATGAGCAAAACACACAGACCCTTTGGATATAAGTGAAAACTCCAGGAATTCATTTTCTTGTCCTTTGCCAAAATAAATCCCTTTAAGAAGCTATGCTCATACAAAGGTTTGGATTTCAATAATCTACTTGATATCTTCATACTTTTGACACACATGTATCCACTTTACTCCATGACCACAAGGAGAGAAATGAAGCAAAATTCTAGTGGGGGTTATTTAGGAAGATCAGTAATTCAACTATAATGTGGAAGTTAAACTATACTCAGAGAGAAATTTAGTTGTTCTTCTTACTTAAAAGCAGGCCTCCTGGGTCCTTCCATTATGAAATGCCAAGTTTACATACCAGGTTCCAACGGCTGCATTGAGCTGTACTGGACAAGAGATTAAACCAGAATATGACCTGAGGGAAGCTTTGCTCAAGTTCAGATTTTACATGTTTTCCCAGAACTGTGTGTTCTGTGATTTGTAGGCTTTTCATTGATACTTTAAAAATAACATTAAAAGGGCAGGAGAGATTGCTTAGTGGTTAAGGCACTTGCTTGCAAAGTCTAAGAACCCAGGTTCAATTCTCCAAGGACCCACATAAGCCAGATGCATATGATGGCACATCTGTCTGGAATTCATTTGCAGTGGCTAGTGGCACTGGTGTGCCCATTTTATCTCTTCCTCTCTCTCTCTCTGTCTCTCCCTCCTTCTTTCTCTCTCTCTCAAGTAAATAAATAAATAAATAATAACATTTTAAAAATAAAGATAAGGAAATAGCTATAGCACACATGATAGAGGTTAGGAGGAAGGGAACCTTCTTGTAGAGGTAATCAATGAGAAACTCAGGACCACAGTATAAAACATGCATGCTACCTTGCCCTGGCTAGAACTCCAGTCTGATGCAGTTTGACTCAAGGTGGCAATAAAGAAATGAACCTGGTTCTTTCTTCTGAACTCTACTTGGGCTTGGATCCTCTCTGGAAGGAGTATCCTGAGTCTATCTTCTCCTACAAGCTCACCATCCAATCAAGGTCCTTCATACACATTTGAACTTGGCAATGAGGCTCATCCTATTGGATGCTTAATTTATAAAAAGGCCTAACCCAAGTTTTTCTGTGGATTCCCCTACTTTTTAAAATATTATTATAGCTGGGTGCAGTGGCGCATGCCTTTAATCCCAGCACTAGAGAGGCAGAGGTAGGAGGATCACCATGAGTTTGAGGCCATCCTGAGACTACATAGTGAATTCCAGGTCAGCCTGGGTGACAGTGAAACCCCTACCTCAAAAAAAAAAAAAATAATAAATAAATAAATATATATATATATATATATGTCATTATATTATTTTGGAGAGAGAGACACTGAGAGAAAGAGAGAGAGAGAGAGAGACAGAGATGCATGTTGCCCTGCACGTTGCACGTGCAGCATTGCATGCTTGTATTACTTTGTGTCTGGCTTACGTGGGACCTGGAGATTTGAGCCTGAGTTCTTGGGCTTTACAGGCAAGCACCTTAAACACTAAGCCATCTCTCTAGCCCTCCTGCTTTGTTTTCCCCTCTAGAAAGAGCCTTCCCAGCTAGAAGGTGAAAACCTCTCTCGGCTTAGCATCTTTGCCCACTTTATTTCCACTCTCTTATTTTACTTTTTCCTAAAATAAATCTTTGATAACTTACCCTTATTTGTGTCTGTATTTTTTGAATTCATTGCTATCCATAAGACAAAAGAACTTGAGAGTCAAGAGCCATTGGGCTGGGGAGTTCTCTGCCCACCCAGAACCCAGGGAGGCTTCCTTGGCTCTCATCCCTGAGTTTAATACTAAAACAATAACATCAACAACAACTGTGATAAGAAGACAATGTAAATGTGACTGAGAGTGCACATTATTACCTAGGAATGCTGCAGTAGCACCAGAGGTCTTTAACTATTAACTATGTGATCTTGGGAAATCTACTTACCATTTCTGTTTCTCTGGTTCCTGTCTTTCTCTTCCAAAGCTGTCCTTTGTGTGTGCAAACAAAAGGATTATACTTACACCATTTAACAGTGATTTATAACAAAACAGTGAAACAGTTATTTTAAATGCCAATTACCAGGCATAGAGTAAATAATCAAAATGTTACTAATGATCATTATTTTAAAAATATGCACATGTGTGTAGCATATCATTGATAGAATTGGTAATAATTAGTGTCTCACCATATTTCCTAAGACCAATAATGAATAGATATCTGTACTAAGGGACTCCACCATAATCTTATGTAAATGTGCCCAACATCAATGTGTAGAGGCCTATTAGCTTTCTGTTGCTGTTAAAACAAATTGCTGCACATGTTGCACCTTAAACAACCCAAATTTATGACTTTTTATTTCTGTAGTTCAAACGGGGCCAGCACAGGTCTCCAGGCTAAAGTTAGAGCTTGATAAAGCTGCATTTCTCTGTGGCTCCTGTGTAGGATTTATTTCTTTCCATATTAACTTTACAGATAGGACTCAAGTCCTTGTGGCTTTCAGCCTGAGTTGTCTGTTTGTTTGCTGGCTATCACCTGACTTCTAGTGGCTACTCATGATCACCCTAACTTCCTAACTTCTAGACTCCACCCATATTCCTTTTTTTTTTTTTTTTGGTTTTCAAGGTAGAGTCTCACTTTGGCCCAAGCTGACCTGGAATTAACTATATAGTCTCCAGGTGGACTCAAACTCATGGCGATCCTCCTACCTCTGCCTTCCGAGTGCTGGGATTAAAACCGTGCACCACCACACCCAGATTCCATATTCTTTTTTGATATTTTATTTATTGATTTATTTAAGAGGGGCAGAGAGAGACAGAGAGAGAGAGAGAGAATGGGTGCACCAGGGTTTCTAGCCACTGCAAACACACTCCAGGAGCATGAACCACTTTGTACAACTGGCTTATGTGGGTCCTGGGGAATTGAACTAGGGTCCTTAAACTTTGCAGACAAGCTCCTTAACTGCTAAGCCATCTCTGCAGCTTTTTTTCGTTCATCTTCTTGGTCTATGCATTCTTGCTTCATCAAAAGGAAGAGTGGAGGCTCAAGCCTTTCAAACACCTTCACTGTCTCCCACCTATTGTTCTATCATCCCTCTCTAGCTGCTGACTCTGCCTTCCCTTTTCATGTTTATGGACCCCTGGGACTGCTCACTTTAGACAGATAGTCCAAGATAATCCTTCTGTTTCAAAATCCATGACCCGCAGCCAGGCAGCATGACATACTTTATGTCCCAGAGCTGAAGCCATAGGCATCCTCTGTTCACCACCATTGCCTCTACTGGTCTGTGACACGTCATATTCTTTCAGGAGAAAGAGCAGTAATGTCACTAGTGGCATAAACAGGGAAGAATCAGTATTATAAGGAAAGACTAAAATCAATCGAGCTTTCTAAAGGGCAGATCTATTTGTATCCTGAGCACAAGATCAGTTGTGAAAGAAAGAATAGACATATTAAATAGGTCAATTGGTTTGTCTCAGCAGCATTAGCAATGTGAATTTTTTATAGAGAGAACTGTATATAGTTAACATGTAACATCTGATGAGCTTATATTATGGAACCACCTGGGACGACTGCACCTCCATCAACATAAAAGTCACTTCAGCTGACCCCTCCCTGAGGTTTTCTGTGCGCTCTGCCTTGTGTTGTTTTATTTTATTGCATCCTGTATTCATTAGTGTTTTGTCTTTGTAACAATTGCCTCACAGACCTAATATGAAAGGAAAATATATATATATATATATATATATATAAATATATATATATATAAGATATATTTGGGCTCATTGTTTCTGAGGTTTCAGCCCAAGTTTGACTTCATCTGTTACTCTGAATGAATAGCCAAACTGAAGAAGCAGACTTCTGTGGCAGTGGAGCAGAAAGGGCAAGGGTGAGATATGTGTTTCAAAGACACACCTCTGGGCTGGAGTGATAGCTTAGTGGCTAAGGTGCTTGCCTGTGAAGCCTAAGGACTGAAGTTCGATTCCCCAGTACCCATGTAAACCAGAAGCACAAAGTGGCACATGCATCTCTAGTTCAATTGCAGTGGTAGGAGGCCTTGGTACTCTCTCTCTCAAATAAAATAAAATAAAATAAAATAAAATAAAATAAAATGAAATGAAATAAAATGAAATGAAATGAAATGAAATGAAATGAAATGAAATGAAATGAAATAAAATAAAATAAAATAAAATAAAATAAAATAAAATAAAATAAAATAAAATAAAATAAAATAAAATAAAATAAAATAAAATAAAATAAAAATACTCCTCAATGGTTTCCCCTAGCACTTACCAAAATAGTATCCCAAGCTGAGAATCAAATCTACAACACAAGACGTTGTAGGAGAGCATTTCGTATTCAATACAGAATAGTTAGCCTTTGGGTTTTTATTGAATTTGATTTATTAGTTAGTTTTCATTTTGGGATTTTTTTTTTTATGTGTGGATATATGTGTGTGTATGTGTGAGAGAGAGAATAAGAAAGGTGTAGAGAAAATTGATACAATTGTTTAAATGTTTGTGTTCCCTACAAAATTCACGCTTAACCTTTGTTTTTATTTTTATTTATTTATTTGAGAGAGAGAAAGAGAGAATGGACATACCAGGACCTTTAACCACTACAGATGAACTCCAGACACAAGCACCACCTTGTGCGTTTGCCTTACATAGGTACTGGGAAGTCAAACCTGGGTCCTTTGGCTTTGCAGTCAAGCGCCTTAACCACTAAGCCATCTTTCCAACCTTCATGCTTAAACTTATTCTCCAATACAACACTCTTAGCAGGCATCCTTCAGGAAGTGATGAGACATTAAGGAAGTCATAACTACACATGAAATTCATAACCTTATTAAAAAAGATTAGTGGGAACGGCTGTAAACTCATGTGTTTCAATACTTGATCCCCAGTTGGGGAAGCTGTTTGTGTCGTCTGCGGACCCTTTTTGAGCTGGAGCTTTGCTATGAGATGCTTATCACTGGGCTTGGGTAGCAAAGCCTCACTTGCCACACTCAGCTCGTCCTTGCTGCTTCCCTCCTGCTGTGAAGATGTGATGCAGAGCTGTTTTTCCCTGCCATGATGAAACTTCCCCTAGGAACTAGAAACTGGAAGCAGGAAGTAAACCTTTTTCTTCCATGGGCTGCGTCTGGTGAGATGTTTTTGTTTGTTTGTTTGTTTTGGTTGTGGTTGTTTTCCAGCATGACAAAGTCACTACTGAACCAGCTAAAGCCACGTTTTGCCTGCCTGACTTTTGCCATGCGAGGACACGCGAGGACACGGTGCTCAGGGCCTCTGCATTTTACAGCACCAGGTGCTATTTGAGAAGCAGAGCCCTTACCAGCCCTGGTGCTCCGAACACTTTAAGAGCCATCTCCCAACCTTCACAACCGTGAGAAATTAATTTCTATTGAGTAATCTCGAGAATTGCACTGTAGTACAACACACACACACACACACACACACACACACACACACACACACACTAAGATGCATATGTTCGATCCTCCTCACTACATTTGAAGATCATAATCACATGCTGTTAACTATAGTTGTAACAGTAGTCGCAAAGCAACTGGGTAATAAGTAAATTTTTTTTTAATTTAATTTATTAGTTTTCTTTTCAGTAAATACAGGCAGTTTGGTACCATTATTTAGGCTCATCTGTGATCTACCCCCTCCCATTAGACCCTCCTTATTATTGAAAATGGGTCGTGCATTGTGGAGTTAGCCCCCAGTTATTAGTATGATAAATGTCTCTGAAAATCATGACCCAACATGTAACTCTGACATTCTTTCCGCCCCATTTTTTTGAGTAGTAAAGCAAACTGCATGTGTTTTAAATGGGCAAATAGAAGAAAACAAACAAACACAAAAGAAAGTATGGGTGATGTTAATTTCACCTTGATAAGACTGTTAATAGTTCATAATTTAAAAAAAAAAACATAAGTAAATTTCACCAAATAAGATTTATATGTGAAAAAGGAATGATCTATAAAATTAAAGGACAAATTTAAAAAAAAAAAACTAAAGAATAATACATACAAGATCATAAATGTCATAAATATATTACTGTCCCTTATAGGTCTTTAAGAAGATAAAATCAGCAGGCACATAGCCAAAAGACAATAACAAGGTCATCTATTAGTGAAGAAATGCCAGTAATCCGTAAATTAATGCAACCAAGCCTACCATCTTGTAAACACACACACAGAGAGAGAGAGAGAGAGAGAGAGAGAGAGAGAGAGACCATTTCTAACTGTTTGGTGATACAACTTCGAAAGGTTTATCTCAAAGAATGGAGGAGAATAAGGCACAAAGGATTTGTAGGAGGGCATGGATACAGGGCCAAGATAAAAGAATAAAGATACGGATGGTCATTTATAATAGTCATCAAAAGATGTACCAGAAAAAAAATTACTCCTGTGC
Source organism: Jaculus jaculus (assembly GCF_020740685.1). Lineage (NCBI taxonomy): Eukaryota > Metazoa > Chordata > Mammalia > Rodentia > Dipodidae > Jaculus > Jaculus jaculus. Next base: position 46,664,904 of record NC_059120.1, on the reverse strand, counting down.
TTAAAATGAATGTATTTTATTATGGCCATTTATTTGTTTTTGTTTTTTTTTTGGTATTTGAAACAAACAAATGTAAACATTAGTCAAGTATTTTCAAATACAAATTAAGTTTTTGAGATTTTTGTTCTTGCAGCAAAATTTGAACAGGATTTGAAAAAGAAATGTGGTCATATGAGATCACAATAGAGAGCAGCTTTAAACTATTGTGGAAAACTTCAGTGTTGATAAAGATAGAGCTGTCAGGAAACAATGAACCAGAACAAAGACCAAACACAAATTTGAAGCAAATGTGTATATGTGCATATATATATGTGTGTGTGTGTGTGTGTGTGTGTGTGTGTGTGTGTGTGTGTATAGTTCCAGAGATTTTAACATAAGTAGAAAAGTTATAAGAAATAAGATCATCAATAATGTTAAATTTAGCAATTAATTTTCACCTGGAGAGTCAGAATTTACCATTATTTTTCACTGAATGAGTAAGATTTATGGTACTATATAAAGCTGAAAATATCAATGAGAATAATGCTAATGTCATGATCACTCACTTAAAGACAATTCAGTGTTGAAAATGAGGCATGATTATTTTATTAGTACAGATATTGATAATGTTACATTGATAGTAATATTTAATGACAGGGAGTAAATGTAAACTTCAGTCAGTGTTCACAGTATGAGTAATGAGGGCTAACTACAGCCATTAACCATCATCACCTCTCAAGGCATTTTTAACTTAATATGGAATACGGTAAGGATGAGAAATGAAGAGATGGGCATTTCCCGTTGGTTCCTGAAATGGTCTAACAGTAAACACAAAAAGAAGGCACAATATGATTAATGAACATTTAACCAGGTACAAGAGACATCAGGTGAGATATATGATCAAAGGCTGATGTTTCTCCTTCAGTGGAATATCACATGGAAAGATAAGGTTCCAATTTTCAGATTAAACAGAAAGGCATTTTCCATGTCTATAAAATGAAAGGTAGCTTTCTCATTACCCACCTTTTCCCAGGCACTTCTTCCATTATTCATCTAAAACACCATTCCATAACAAAACAATGCAAATGCATTCTAAAGAAAATGTTTGTTAGTAATCTGATGCTGGAATCTTACATGTTACAACACTGCATGCTCTGAATCTGAATGTCACATAGAAAACTTAAATTTCTGGGCTGGAGAGATGGCTTAGCAGTTAAGCACTTGCCTGTGAAGCCTAAGGACCCCGGTTCGAGGCTTGATTCCCTAGGACCCATGTTAGCCAGATGCACAAAGGGACACACGTGTCTGGAGTTCCTTTGCAGTGGCTGGAGGCCCTGGCACGCCCATTCTCTCACTCTTTCTCTCTCCCTCTTTCTCTCTCTGTCACTCTCAAATAAATAAATAAATAATATTTCTTAAAAAGACAACTCTTTTAAAAAAACCTTAAATTTCTTAAGCTTTGACTCAGGAGCCCTACTGACCTTTGAAAATAGCATAAGTAATTTATTAGAAAGCCTTTGATTCAGGCTGGAGAGATTGCTTAGTGGTTAAGGCACTTGCCTGTAAAACCCAATGACACGAGATCAGTTCTCCATTACCCATTTAAAGCTAGCTGCACAAAAGGACACATATTTCTGGAGTTTTTTTTTTTTTTTTTTTTTTTTTTTTCAGCCAGAGGAACTAGCATACCCATTCTCTCTGTCTCTCTCTCTCTGCTTGCAAATAAAAATATTTTTTAAAAGAAAGCCTTTTATTCTTAGCATTCCCTTTTCTTGTAGGCTAGTATTCAAAAGAAATGAGGCCACCTATTTGATCTATACTGTATAAAGATGCCTACAGAAATCCTAATGGGGGGGGGGGTGGAGATAGGCTAACCCCCAAGCCCAACAATGTTGATTATTTTAGACCTTCTAAAGAGATATGATTAGGACATTTCTTATTAAGAATTTAATTACAAACTAGAGCACTCATAAGGATCACCCAGTGGGGAGTTCTTCCTGGGATCCTCAAGAGGACTTTCAATTAAAGTTCTATAGGAAAAGTGATCTTGAATGTAGCATCATTCAAAGTCATGCAAAATATACTAACAAAATGCCAAAGGACTAAAGACTGAAATGAATAAATGACAGTCTACAAAGATATATAAAAAATATTTTTTCAACATCAGGCTTGGGAGCATATGTCTGGATGCCATCATTAGTGAGACAGCATTTGGGGCAATCAAGTTCAAGGCCAGCTTAGTCTAAATGGCAAGTTCCACACTAGACAGTTAATGAATTCCTACTCACTACAGAGACTCCCTCCACCAGCAAAAATGCCAGCCTTCAGTCCTGCTGGCTGTATGTAGTGCAGCCGTTTGTCCTGAGCTGGCCCTCAAGATTTGTCACTTCTTTTGCATATTCTGAAGGGCTAGGGAACTGCTAGGAGACAGCACTAATCATAGAACATGCTATCATGAATTCACACTAATAACTAGAAAACCAATACAAATCGCAGAATTGGAGAGATTAATGAGAATGCAGAACATACAATAAGCAAATCAGCCCTATTTCATCGAGCAAATGTTCTTTGCCGAACCATAACAAAGATAATTGAAGACTGCACTACAAGGAAGCCTAACCATCTAATAAGTGCTTGGCTGTGATTCACCTGCCAATCAGAAACACACATGACAGGCTCCCAGACAGATGATGTCTGATTTGAGCAGTGCCTATACTGTTGATTGATTTCAAATTTGGCTGAGAGCATTACAGGATTAAAAAAAAATAATAACTGAATAAATATACTGAGGGAGAAAACCATCAGCCCCTGAACATTTAATTCATGCTTTTAATCATGCCTTTCATCCATTTTGTTGCTTTCTCTATAATCAAAATATTACTTTTGCTTTTTATAACAAAGGGAAGGCAAAGCAAAGCAACTGGGCAGTTAGAAAAGTTTCCCACTCATGAAATAAGCTGCCAACATTTTCTAGTAATGGAATTTTACAAGTTGCAAGCCCTTGGGTTCAGTTTTCTGGACACTTTAATATGTTTTGCTACAAGGTATGAATATACTATCCACTCTGTAGTATTTTTGTGCAATTAGTTGAGATACATTCTAGATTAACTCAATAGTAAATAAAGGAGAAAGACAGGACTAGTGACACAACCCACTTTTTGTAATGTGTTTATGAATGAGAACAATTTATTTAATATTTTATTTTTATTTATTTATTTGACAGAGAAAGAAGGAGAGAGAGAGAATGGGTGTGCCAGGGCCTCCAGCTACTGCAAACAAACTCCATAGGAGTGTGCCCCCTCCTTGTGCATCCGGCTAACGTGGGTCCTGGGGAACCAAACCTGGGTCCTTTGGCTTTGCAGGCAAGCGCTTTAATCGCTACGCCATCTCTCCAGCCCTAGAACAAATTTGTGAATGCAGGAGAAAAGAAAAGGTCGGTGTGTTAGTTACTTTCCTCATTGCTGTGACAGATGACCTCTCGAAAGCAATTTAAGGAAGGAAGGGTTTGTTTCAGCTTTCAGTTCAAGAAAATACAGTGCAAGGTGGCGCAGAAGGCATGGTGACGGGTGACGGAGCGCGCCGCAGCTGGTCACGCTGCATGTGCCGTGAAGGGAGACAGCGATGGAAGCTGACGCTCAGCTCGCATTCTCCTTTTCCTTCTGAGACTTTAGCCCGTGGCACTGAGGGTAGATCTTCCCACCACAGTGAACCTCATCTAGAAACTCTCTCACAGATATGCCCAGAGGTTTCTTTCCATGGTCATTGTAAATACTCTCAAGTTAACATGATGACTCTTCACATAAGGTTTTGGGTTATGACACTCAGGAAATTAACATGAAGAAGTAATGTTTCTTTACTGTTTTCCAAGGTGCAGCCATTTTAGTCCTGGAGACAAGGCTTAAGGTGGAAAATGAGGAATTATTTTGGCAAGGGACAAGACTAGATGTACAATCATCCACACTCTGGTGCTTGAGCGTCACACCGTGAGGAAGAAACTCTTGCTACTTCTGGACACAGGAAGTATCAAGTGACTCGTGGAGGAGAGAAAATTCAAGAAACATCAGCTGTGCCAGCTAAGCCAGAAAGTACAATGACCTGATGAAGGCTGATGGCAGTGCCATGGTGAGAGGTGGCTCTCCAGTGATTTCTGAGCATTACCTGTCCAGGAGGATGCTATGAGTAAGGAATATAAGTTGACTTACTGGAGCCTATGGGAAACGCCTATTAGAAATACCTCAGGATCTTAGAATATGTGCCAGTCACCTGTTCCTTGCTGGACAAACACATAACCAGAAGCACCTTGTGGAAAGAAAGGGTCTAGTTTACCTTACAGTTTCAAGGGACTGTTTTATCATTGTGAGAAAACAGGACAGAGCAGACAGCTAGCTGGGTTTCACAGGTTGTACAAGTATTGGGCTGGGAGCTGGGCTATGACACCCCAAAGTGACGCACCTCCTTCAGCAAGGCTCCACCTCCCACATCCTCCACAACCCCCCAAATTTTCACCAGGTGGGGGCCAAGCATTCAAAACATAGGAGCCAATAGTATCATCACAGAAGAGATGTCAGAGAAGCGTGGAAAGGACTTCAGAAAGAGCTAAGAAGACACCGAAAACATGAGCTTGATGCATTTTTCTACCTGTGGTTTCAATGTTTAAGGCATCTCAGTTACAGAAATTTTGTAAGTCTGACTTTTTTTTAAAAAAAATTGCTAACTCATGCCAAGTTTCTTGAGCATGAATGTGTCTCCAAAGGAGTTTGTTTTTGTCACTGCCCTGCACTTTGCTGGGCCCAGATCACCTCTTTAATCATTGCTGTCTTTCATAGTGTATAGGCTAGCGGAATTGATCAATAAATAAATGGAGAGGATACTTTAGAACAAATTGACAAACAAGACATAAATAAATCACCAAGAACAGATGGCGTCCAACCAAATGTTTTGAAAACAGCCAGAGGACACTGGAATTGCTGGCTAAAATGTTTAATCTTTCAACAGACTTGGGCATTACACCAAACCTTTGGCACCTTTCCATTTTGTTTTCTAAAAGCAAGACTTGCAAAGTGACCTTGGAATTGATTTGCTACCTCAGAGGTATAAATAAATATGCATATTTTAGTAAAGTATATATGGTAAATATGAGTAATAAAAGAGGGAACATTTTAACCTTTCTAGAAAGGTAAAAATTGGCCAAAAAGTAGAGTTAACTTTAACTAAGTTGTATTTATATGCCAAAGAACTAGAGACAACTGGAAAACCACTGGAAACAATTTATGTCAACTTTTAGCAAGTCTTGGGAAAGATCCAGGCTGACAAACACAGCAGGAGAATAAAGAAAATGCTTACTCATAAGGAGAAAGTGTATTTCAGTAGAGGAAATGAAGATAGGATAATCTGGCATTGGTGTATTTAAATGACAACATTGAATGACGTGGGGTGTGGTGAAAAGAGTTATGTGTTCATAACTGATTTAAAAGAGGGAACAGAAACCTTAAGAATGAGAGCGTTTTGACAGGACAGAGAAGGATGATCAAGAGGAAGTCCAGGCTAGAGAGACATGTGAGAAGGACATGGACATGCTGACCTGGCGTCAGAGGGCAGCCTCACCTCAGGAAAGAAGGACCTGGCCAGAGTGGAACACGGCCAAACTTAGATGTGTCCTCACTTTTTCAGGGAACACATTTGTCAAGTAACCTCAACACCTACTTATTTTCTCCACATTAGAAGGGACCTTGAATTTCCTGTTGCCCCATATTTGAACTCATTTTAAAACAAAACAAAACATCATTTTAACATGGGAATGAGCAGATTAATATGAATGATATTTCTACCACTTGTGAATACAGGACATTGAATTTACTAAGCTTCCAAGTTTTCCAAATACTATTTTACTTAAAATATTTATTTCAAAAAGAGGATTTAGGTAGAAATAGGTCAGAGAGTTAGGCCAAACTGTGATTACATGATTACATATTTTCACATCAAAGCACACAGAAATCTTTCAATAACACTTTTTATTCCTTTTAATAATGTCATGCATAGATTTAACTTTTTTTTTTTTTTTCATGGTGGGTTCTTACTCAAGATCAAGCTGACTGCTGACCTAGAACTCATTCTGAAGTTCCAGGCTGTCCTCAAATTCACAGAGATCCTCCTATCCCTGCCTCCTGGGTGCAGCGATTGCAGGCATGTGCCATCACCCCAAGTTTAATTTTATTTTTCCAAGTGTTTTTAAAACAATGAAAATGCATGTGGCAGAAGTAGAAGTTAGAAAGGATACATGAATCAAAGATATATGCTTCACATGGTTTACTAGCAAAAAGAAATGCGTATCTTACAGCCCATAGAAATTTGTGTGTTAAACTGTTCCATCTTGTTGTACCTAGAAAAAAAAAAAAAAGAAAGAAAAAGAAAAGCAAACCACAGTAGACTTGAAAACACAATGTTTCTGCTGTAATGTCTTGTAAAGGTGATGAAGCCGGGAAGATTCATCATACAAGACACTCTGATATTAATCCTTTTTATATGTCTAACTCGTCAAATCCCTTTCCTGCAGGTCAGCCTCCTTGCTACCTTAATGATAAGTTCTTTTCTTCCAATAACACCTTTCCTTCCCTCCCTCTGATTCTTTTCTCATATTATTTACTATTATTATTATTCCAACAAGAGAGAACCCCCATGATATGGACACCATAATGAGAACCAGAGAAGATGAACAGAGAGATGCAGGTAGTTGTCTCAAAAATTAGGAGAGGAAAAGCTTCTGAACTTCCTCCTCGTGGGACTGTTTTGTTGCTGCATGTATCTTGTCTCAGAAATCATTAGCTGTAAAAGCATCAAAAGTGTATGCTATCAAAATATCCATATCACAAGGTCCTCCTTAAAAAACATCTAGCTATCGTTAATGCATTTTTCACTTCTACAAACTACCTTCGATTATTACATTTTAGCTTACATTCCATTATGATGGGTCCTGCCAACCCACAGTCACTCAAAATTAATCTCATTCATTTATGCATTCATTAACAGAATTATATTTAGGGATGGTGATTGACAGAGATGCGAGGGGTGTGGGAAATAAAGTAGATTTGAACTAGGATATTTTCCTTGCACTAAAATAGGGTGGGAAAATAGAAGAAAGCAAAATTTCATTATTTATGGCACCTCACATATATTAGTGAATATGAAACATTTAAAATCAGTTTGTTAGAAAATCAATTTGATGAGCTGGGTGTGGCAGCACATGCCTTTAGTCCCAGCACTCACTCGGGAGGCAGAGGTAGGAGGATTGCCATGAGTTCGAGGCCATCCTGAGACTACCTAGTTAATTCCAGATCAGCCTGGACCAGAGTGAGACCCTACCTCAAAAATTAAAAAAAAAAAAAGAAAAAGAAAAGAAAAAGAAAATCAATTTGATTACTTTGGTCATAATGGATTAAAAAATGCTTACTTTACCCAAACAATGAGAGGTTACAATGATCAGTTGCTTACAGACTGTTTTATATAGTTTAACATTACCATAACAAATTAGCCTAGATAACAAAATATAGTTGAGCAAATCCCTTCAGCTTATAGCCAGGAAGCATGACAGCAAGAAGACAGACTATAATCTTAATCTCTATCAAAGGCAAGTTCTCAGTGACTTCCACCCACCTCCCTCTCTCAAATGTTCCATCACTTTCTGAAGTAGCATCCTGGTGGCAGGACCTTACCGCAGAGATCTGTGGTACAACCACTGTGGAAACCAATTTGGAGACTCCTGAAAAGGATGCATATAGAGTTACTAGAAGACCCTGTTATTCCCTTACTGGGCAATTACCCTAAAAGATCCATGTCTCAACCCAGAAATATTTGCTCAACCATGTTTATAGCAGTTCAATTCATAATAGATGATAACTGAATTCAAACCAGGTGCCCCGTCATTGGATGAATGGATAGCTAAGAGGTGGTATATCTACATGATGGAATTCTACTCAGCATGGAGAAAAAAAATGACACATTGAAACTTGAAAAATGGTCAAACATGGAACAGATAATTTGAAGGGAGCTCACAGAATCACAGAAACACAATCGTCCCATGATCTCACTTATCTGAAGTTCCTAGCCTGGATCAGCTCAAGTTGCTGACATAACTGAATAGCATCTTCAGGCTTGGACAGTAGGAAGGGCAGGGTTTAGGGAATGGAAAGGGGGGGCATAAAATCTGATCCCAAAGTGAACTGGTACCATAGAATACTATATCCTTGAAATCAGACTAAAAGGTGGAACCCTCAAGCAAACCTTAGAGGGAGCACCGGAATTGAAGGGACCTGGAGAGAGTGAGATGAAACCTAACCTCAAATTTCTACTGTTTCCCTTTCTCCTCTGGATTTTGCTTGTTTATTTTCCCTTTCCCTTGATGCTAGCCTGTAATTCCCTGTACAAGGATATGGTCTACATCCACAATGAGCTGCAGATCAGAGAGACCTACTCGATCTCCCAAAACAAACAACACAGACTTCTGTCAGTGCACTTGATTACCCACCAGAGGTTAATGGTAAGACCCGACAGCTGAAGGCACCAATCACTGTCGACACGTATCATGGAGAGACCTGAATGGAATCTGGAGAAGAGCCAGTCCTCAGATAATTAGCCCATCTAGTGCTGGAAGGCACTCCATGAGCTACTAGGGGAAAGTGGCCAACATCTGACCAAGCAACTCAAAGAATGAGTGACTCAGAAGCAAACAACCTGACATGATGCTCATTCAAGTGCAATAGTGGCATCCAGCCACGGTGGGTAACCAACTACTATTGGATTGACTAACACTCAATGGAAAGGAAACCATATCTGGAACTGGGAAACAAGTCAGAATCAAATCCAGATAATGACTCTGCTTTCTATTGTCAAGCTCCCACTAACCTTACACTATAAAAGTGTTTAAATGCTCATAGTTCTCTCTAAATTAATAATGGTTATCCCATTTAATTGGTGCTGACTTCACTCTCTGTTGGAGAATCTGCTTCTCTGTTTCAGATGGAAACTGGACTTGAGGAGATAAATGACCAGTGCCCTCCACCCCGGCCCCAGCTGGAACCGCATAGGGATTGGGGAAATGAGCAAGAATGCAGCTGTCTTAGTTAATCTAATATCAGCACAAGGGTGATACTGAGGACACTCAACACCTACCAAACCAGACATCTAGATGCCCCTAAGTGCCCATCACTGAAGTAGACTTAAAATGCTCCCAGCATGGATCATAGGATTTTGTGGAAGAGGAGATAGAAAGATTGTAAGAGCCACACAAGTTGGGACATTTTCCACAGAGGCACTGCCTCTCCCTCATAACTGACTGCTGCCCCATAATGGATGACTCACAATCTGCATGGGGTTGACCTGCATCCCCAATGAGGAAGGAAGGCCTCTTCAGAAAAGAGGCAAGGAAGAGGGAAAGGATAGTATCAACATGTGATGTTTACTTACAAAATATGTCCATATCTGATAATATGTATAGATAGATATAGATATAGATGATATAGATATAGATGTAGATATAGATATAGATATAGATATAGATATAGATAGATATAGATATAGATAGATATAGATATAGATATATTGGCATACCTCTGATAATCATTCTGCAATTTCTAATAATTGTTTTATAATCACTAAAAATCAGTAGAAAATATAGAGGATTAATTAAGACTGAGAGTAGAATGTGTCTTCACACTTTGAAAACTGGTTTAATTCAAACCAAATCAGTATATTTCTGTTCTTGATTTATCCTTGGATCATATTTTTCTTATTAAGTGGGATCTTAATAACAATAAAAATATGACATGCTGAGCACACATTAAATATTACTCAGAAAAGTCATTTAAAGTTCTCAAGAAACCTATAATACAGTATTTTTTTTCAACAATTATTTGGTTACAAAAATATCCTTCAGGCTGTTTTGTGGTGGTGCTTGCCTTTAATCCTAGTACTTGGGAGGCAGAGGTAGGAGGAGCGCTGTGAGTTTGAGGCCACACTGAGACTACATAGTGAATTCCAGGTCATCCTGAGCTACAGTGAGACCCTACCTCAAAAAGCAAAAACAGACAAACAAAAATTCTTCAAATAAACATAGGTGAAAATAATCTTAGAAGGATGTCATCATTGGTCTAGCTAGCATCAAAGTGTGATGATCTGAAGTGTGGCTCCTCCCAATATTCATGTTGAATTTCTGCACCTCAATACCTCAAAATGTCGCTCTGTTGGGATACAGCGTCATTGCATAGGTAGATAAAACAATGGTAGAAGGGTGAGCTCTAATGTGACATGACTTAGAGGGAAGACAAGGTGAATGACTGAGACATGCACAGAAGACAACCATCTAGATCAAAGGGGAGAAGCAGGGTGAATTCTTCTTCACTGCCCTCAGAGTAATCTCGCTTCATCAACACATTCTCTCAGACATCTAGTCCCCAGAATTATGAGGAAGTAAATGTTTATGACTCAGGGCACCCAGCCTGTGGTCCTTTATAATGACAGCTCAAACAAATGAATATGCTCTCCACTACTGCATTGATCACTCCTTCCAACCAGCATATTTGTTTTTACTGACCTAAGAGACTTCCATAGAAGAACCATTTGATCCCTGCAAGAATGCCATTGCACAACCAAAGATGTTGTTGTTACCTTCTTGTTGCTGGACAAACATCCAACCCGAAGCAGTTTATGGGTGGAAGGGGCTTACTGCAGGCTTATAGAGTCCAGGGGAAGTTGCATCATGGCAGAAGAAGCTGGCTCCCTTTCATAGATCCAAGCAGAGAGAAACAAACACAGCAAGGAGCAATCACCAACAGCTATAGCTGCAAGCTTCTCTGAATACACGTAGCACGGCTAACCTGAAGATCTGTCCTCAGCAACATGCCCCAAGCAAGGATCTGCCTGTTGGGGAATTAAGTCAAAAGCTAAATATTAATATAAGCTACCTGAGCCTATGGGGTGATATACTCAAGCCACCACAAAAGTACACTGAGAAACTAATGTTAGGTATCTTGTTCTCATGCAATTAACTATTTGAGGACAAAAGTTTGGGATCAGGCCACCCAATTCTAGAGCTCACATTTTCAACATCTGCAATGTACCAGAAACAATGCACCACGGGTTTAAAACTCACAAGCTACATGGTTTTCCTGGATCTTTGACCTTTTCTGTCTGTAGCCATGCTTTTGTGAGATATTCTTTTCCTAACAGATCAGGTCCTCAGGATGACCAGATAATCTCTTTCTCAAATCTGTGTTTCCTCTTGCAAGTTAGAGAATGTAAAAACTACCATTGACCATACTCCCACTGCAAAAGGCTTTGAATAGTGTCTACATCAAACAATCCTCTGCAATTCTGCTTGAGTTCAAACGGGTTTTGCAATGGTAGGTTTTTACTGTTCTTCCTTTTTCCTTCCATAAATCATGTGTTTGCAAGCTTCAAAGTCTGGAGGTTAATTTAAATTCTCTTTCAGGATAAGGGAAACATCCATTCTTTGTCATGCACTGATCATTCTTTTCTTTTTAATTCTGTGTTTTGTTTTTTTCAAGAATGAGAATGCTAACAACATCTACTTCAAAGCACAGGTATTATTAACCTGGTCCTTGTACTTAAAACCATGCTCATGATGGACTAGCCGTAGGATACAGCAGCATTTCTTCCCTGTCCGAACTGTAAATATATGTGAGGGGTAGACCTTTTATCTACAGTCTGAAAGGAATACCTTGCTGTATGGGGCACGCCAATCCAATGAGGACAAACAGACAACCTATCAAAACCCCCGCATTGTGGGGAGGATCAGGGCTTTCCATTTTAAATAGAAGCTAAACCCCGTCAACACCATTGTTTGGAAATGAGAATGTGCCCTTTCCTGTTTATTCCACAGGCAGTAGTTTTATGAGTCTGCTGTAACACTATATTTTTGCAAGGGACAATTATGACCATGGAGGGAATTGTGTGGTAAAAACTATAGAAGGTGCCATTAGGCAAGAAGATGACCTTTTCCTCAGCAGGCTTGCCAAATTTGAACAGGTTTTTATCATTTGGGAGAGATTTATGGACACTAAGGAGAGCCTACTGCCAACCAGAGATGAAAGTCCTTATTTCTTTACAAAAAAAAAAAAAAAAAAAAATCTATGTGCAAACGGGAACAGCTCAGGAATCAAGATCTCTCTATTTACTGGTGTTTTGCCTCATGGCACCAAAGCTTGAGTTTCTTCGGATGTACATTGCATGTTCTGCCTCTCCACTCAAAGCTTTATTTGCCTCTTAGTCTCTCAAGAGTATATCCGCTTAGTGATATTCTGCATAGACACTGAGGAAAGATAGATGTGTAAGAGCAGAGTTTCCCAGGAGGAAATTATGCTGCATGAGAAAGAATAGTTCTAGAAGATTCCAAATGTGCTAAGAAGCTACTAAGGATGCAAAGTATATATTGCAGTTCACTTTGATGTTGAGGAAAATGGCAAAATGGCCTGCATCCATGCCATTGCTGACCCACAGCAGGGAACAATTATATGGGCAGTAAGCAAAAAGTTTTCTTCTTCTAATGGAAGAGATTAAAAGTCATGAAGAAAAAAAAGGAAACACAATTAAAATCCCCCTCAAAGTAAATTCTAAAGCAATAAGAATGTTCATTAAATATTGAGAACACAATTTAAAAAGGGATGTGCAATTATAACCTTGGAATGATATTTTTATTAGAATAGCATGATTCTATAAATTTAAAAAGACATATTTATTAAAAATTTCTAATGGATACATTTTCTTACAAAAAATACAAATAATGCTTTAAAAGTATTTAAAGAAGGGCTAGAGAGATGAATTAGTGGTTAAGGAATTTGCCTGAGAAGCCCAAGGATCTAGATTTGATACCCCAGTTCCCATATAAACCAGATGTTCAAGGTGACACATGCATCTAGAGTTCATTTGCAATGGCTGGTGGCCCTGGAGTGCCCACTCTCTCTTCTCTCTCTCTCTCTCTCTCTCTCTTACATGTATAAAATATTTTTAAAGCATTTAAAGTTTATGGAAACTTGTAAAAAAAAAGGAAATATTAATGAAGAGATAAATAGAACAGTATAAACCATAGACAAAGGATATGACCAAGGTTGGTGGCTTATACCATAGATAGGTTTTCCCCATAGATAGAGAGCAGGTGGACATCTAGACAAAGAGATGGAAATGGAATTTGCTGCCACAAGCTGGTAAACACCAAGTCTTCCCAAAAGGACAACACCCTGGAGGCTTCTGGCTACAGAACTCTTAGAGATGATTTCTGTTGTTATAGGTACTCCAGTTATGACAGTATGTTTTAGCAGTCTTGGGGAATTAAGATAGCAAGCAGTTAACATCGAAACAAATACTAAGAACTAGTGAATATTACGGGAGCTTTTGTACTTCTTTAGGGTTTTACTGGCCATTGCCATTTAATTCTATCACCATATTTCTATTCTATACTTGGCAGCAAGGATGTTCTTTCCAAGTGTATATAGGTTAAATCTGACCTCCATTAAAAACTATATATTATGTTAGGATCTGTGTGTTTAGAAGTAACCAGAAACCCAAATATCAGAGGCTTGCATGAAGATTAACATCCAGCACTGGCCTGGGAGAATGTAGGACAGAACTCAGTGTTATAGAGAAAGACAGACCTGTTTAAAATCCATCACTCACCTTCCATCTCAGATTAACATGTAATTATTTTCAACAAAAATTATACAAACTAGGAGGCACCACTATCAGACTATGTAATTGGTAAAATGTCTCAAGAGGATTCCACTCATTTTCTGTCACCTTGTTAGAGCCGCTCTTAAGGATAGACTCTTTTTATCTTATGTACCTCATACCTTAATCCTTAAGTGGTCTACTCTCCTTGGAGCCCACTAAAGCTTCATGAACACTAACCCCTGTTCTTCCTAAAAGTTCTGATTTGTATAAAATCACCCTTCCTGTAAGATATTGGCCACTGTTCTACATTGACATAATCCACAAACCCTCACAATAGTTCTTTGGTGATTTTTAGCTCCTGTGCCATGGTCCCTTCCCTTAGTGTCATTTTCTATCATGTCATTATCCATTCAGATGATACTTCCCGTCTCCTCTCATTTCTGTGACCTGGCCTCTTCCAGAAAGTTTATCTTGCGCCCTGGTTTAGCCAGCCTAACTCACACTGCCTCTCATTGCATGCTTGCACATTGTTAATTATCCTCAGTCCTTAAACTTGGTCTCAGGCCCCCAGGCACTGAAAGCAGTCTCCTCTCATTGCAGCTTAGTGACTCATACCGGTAGGACTGTGACCTGCAACACCGATATGGATTAGAAACAAGTAGTTTATTTTGTTGGCAGTCAGCTATAGACTGGCCAAAAGGAACATGATTGCCCTGCCCTGAAGGGACAAGAACTCCAGTCTGGTTCAGTGTTATCCAAGATGGCTATAAGAAGCGAGTGCTTCCTGGTTCTCCCGGATTGTTCTTCTTGAACTCTTCCTAGGCTCAGGACCTGTGAGTGGGTCCTTCCAGAGCCAGGATCAATCCACCTGGGCCCAACAACCAATCAAAATCCATTATGTACATGGAAACCAGGAGATGAGACTCATCTTAATAGGATGCCTAATTGATATAAGGACTTGAGCCTCACCTCCATATAAAGGAGATTTTTCCTGTCCCCTCTGGAGAGGAATTACTCTTGGCCTTGTAAGCTTTACTGCGTTTTCCCCTCTTGTCTGAATCCTTCCTTGATAAATCCTTCATAACTTGCCCCCTTAAGTGTCTGTGGTTTTTTTTTCAACTACTTTGCAAAATATAAACAAGAACTCAAGGGTTGAGCATCATGAGCCAGCAAAGTTCTAAGACCAGAGCCCAGCCTCTCCCCTGCATCATTATGAAGATCCAATCATGCAACAATCCTTAGCTTACTTTCTCACTGTGTAACATTTCTCGTCAATTCTTGGCTTCCATGTTAATCAAACCTCAAATCCATTGACATTCAAAAAAATTTCATATTCGCTTACTTTCATGACCTCCAATATCAAATGGTCAAATAACCTATATTTGCCCATAATCTATATTTACATTTACCTGGTCAAGTCAGTTTCCAATGTGTCCCATGTCTAAATTGAATTTCACACTTTAAAACTTTTCTAAAATTAATGTATTTTTCATCATCCACACACTGGTATGAATGATGCTTCCTATTTTACTGCAAAACACAAGTAATCAAAAATCAAAAATAAAATAGAGTAAGCCTTTCACATGTTCCAGTCTCGCTGCACCCATACCTGTTTACCCTTTCGCCCTCTCCAGATGGATGCATTGGATGTGCAGCATTTCTGCATAGAGCAATAGTCCACGTTTCTGAACCACATAAACTTTCTCTGTTGATAGAGTATTATCTGCAGTACTGAAACAAACAACCCTATTTAGCTCAAGGCTTCTCCCTTCTCTTACGATGCATCAGTTGACTTACACATAAAACCTGTAGCACTTCAGCACATGTGTAAATCCAGACACACAAAATGGCTCACGCAACTGGAGCTTGCTGTGGTAAGAGGTAGTTGCATTGTCCATATGTTCACTTACCCTCTCTCGCTGGCTCCCTCTCTCTCCCTCTCTTGCCTCACAAATAAATAAATGAAAGAAGTAAAATAGTTGCTGTATTAGTTCCCTAAAATTAACGACTGCTCAAATGTTTATTTTGCAGAGACTAATCCTTTTTTTTTTTCTTTTTCTGACCTCTTTAATAGGAAAACATCTAGTTGCAACACTATGCTTGCCTTTTCCTTCTCTCTTAAATTCAAACAAACCTCTGCCTCTATCACACGATATAAACTGCTCATGTCAGTAATAAATCATCTCTTTAATCAGGTATTGTCAAATTCACCCCCTTCAGCAACACTGGATTCAGTCAATCATGCCCTCCTCTGTGACATGTTTTCTTAATTTAAGTCTTAGGACACAACAATCTTAGTCTTGATCCAGCTCCATACTGTTTTCCAGAATCACTTGTCGGTAGTCTCTTTCTCTGTAGTCTCCTTCTCTGCCATCTCTCAAGAGCAAACATAGACTTCATTATTTTATCTGACAGTGCAGAGGCTTGTGTGCGCATAGGTTTGTAGGAGTGTGGGCTCATACTGCAGTTCTTATCATGGGGACAAACTTGACAAAAATCACCTGATGGGAGGAAATCTTTGTTATTTGACTTACAGTCTTCAGGGGAAGCTTCATAATGGCAGAGGAGAGTGTGGCACGGGCAGAGGCTGGACACCACCTCTGTCTCTGCAGCAGAAAAGCAGCAGTGGGAGAGTGAGCTGGGTTTGCTATAATATTCCTAATCCCACCCCCCAAAAATGCACCGCATACAACAAGGCTCCACCTCACTAATTGCCAACAGCTTGAGGATAAAGCATTCATAACACATGAGTTCACGAGGAACGTGTAATTCAAACCACAGTAGCACATATGCATAGTACAGTGTATGTATGTGCCGAGGTCAGATTTTGACATGGGGTGTCTAAATCACTCTCCACCTTATTTTACTAAGGTAAAGTCTCTCACTTACAGCCATAAATAAATACCCAGCTTGCTCCAAGGATCCTGTCTCTGTCTCTCAAGACCTGGGATGGCAGGCAGGCCACCATGCCCACAAGACATTTATATGGGTTCTGGGGATCTGAACTCCAGTTATCACACTTATGAGGCAAGCACCATGTCCACCACAAAAACCTGGATCAAAAGGCACAGGGACTCCTCATATATGTACAGACTCTCCTATAATCAATGTCATGTACTAGAGTGGTACATCTGCCAGCAAAGAAACATCATTCTCTCTCAACATCCATATTTATATTGAGATTTACTCAGTGTTACATGAGTTTGAAGTTTGGACAAATGCAGAATGTTACATGTCTACTACTTTAATAACATTAACAATGATCATGTATGCTCCTTCTGTTTATCCCCCCCACATCCTAGATCCCTGGAGTTAGTGCTCTTTTCACTGATCTACCACAATCCTTAAATCAAATAGTAGTAGTTGGTTTAGATTTGTGACAAACTGTCTCAATGTTTTGTATAATAACAGTACCCATTTTCATTAACAGCAAATTAGACCCTGCATGACTTCACATCTTGGCCAGCATCTGATGTTGGTTTTCTGGACATTGACCAGTCTATGAAGTGGGTAGTATTCTCTCACTATCGGTGTGATATTCATTTACCTGATGACGTAACATGATGTGCATCTTCTCCTATGGTTATTTCACTTACATTTTCACCTACATGTGTTTGGGTTGGAGACAGTGAATATCCATTGACCATTTTGGGCAAGATTGTTATTGTACTCATTGTTGGATTTTGAGAATCATTTGTATGTTTTATATAATAGTCCTTTATCAGACATGCCTTTGCAAATATTTTCTGACAAGTCTGTGGCTTGAATTCACATTTTCTTGACAGAGCCTTTTATAGAACATATTTTAATTTTAATGAAGTCCAGCATCAATTTTTCTTTCATGAATTATATCTTTGAAGTTATATCTGAAATGGCATTATTTTACTCAAGTTCACCTAGATGTTTCCCTATATTATCCCCCCACTCCTAGATCCCTGGAGTTACTGCTCTTTTCACTGATCTACCACAATCCTTAAATCAAATAGTAATAGTTGGTTTAGATTTGTGACAAGCTGTCTCACTGTTTTGTATAATAGCAGTACCCATTTTCATTAACAGCAAATTTGATGCTGCATGTTTTCCCTATATATTTTAATAGTTTTCATTCTGTTTTTAAGGCTGTTAAAGTATTTCAGGACATTTTTTTAAAAAAATAATAATTTATTTTCTTATTTGAGAAAGATAGAAAGAATGGGTATTCCAGGGCCTCTAGGTGCTACAAACAAACTCCAGACACATGCTCAACCTTTTGCACCTGGCATTTTGTGAGTACTGGGGAACAGAACCTTGCCCTCAGGCTTCACAGGCAAGTGCCTTAACCACTAAGCAATCTCTCCGGCCTTCAAGTCAACTTTTTGAAGCAGGTGCAACACCTAGATCTAGACCAGATCAGGTGCATTCATAGTGGTATGGCTATAAGACATATCTGCATCTATATTATTTTCATATAAAATTTTTCACTTATACAATTGCTACCACAGCATTAATCAAAATAACTATATTGTCTCTAATGCATTTCTTTTTTAATTTTTTAGAGATTTTATTTTTATTTATTTATTAGAGACAGAGAGAGGGAGAGAGAGAGAAAAAGAGGGAGAGAATGGGCACACTAGGGCCTGTAGCCACTGCAAATGAAATCCAGATGCATGTACCACCATGTGCATCAGGCTTACATGGGACCTGGAGGGCCAAACCTGGGTCCTTGGGCTTCACAGGCAAGTGCCTTAACCTCTAAGCCATCACTTTAACCCTCCAATGAATTCCTTTTGCTCAAAAGATCAGCTAACTATATTTGCTTTATTTTATTTTGGAGGTCTTTTGTCTGCTACAATGACTATTTTCCTTCCTTTTGCCAAATCCATAGGACCAAAATTTCTTCATAGTAGGTTACATTTCATGCATTAGGAGTCCTCTAATTTGTTTTTTTCTACAATATTATTTTGGCCATTAGGACTTTTCCAACTCCATACAAACATTAATGTCTTCCTCTTGTGGGAATATTCCATGTCTCAGTCTCTGTCTTTAAATATCCAATGATAGGAATTCTTTCAAAAAATATTTTATTTATCTGATAAAGAGAAAGATGCAGAGAGAGAAAAAGAGAGAAGCTGGGCATTCCAGGGCCTCAGGCTACTGCAAACTAACTCTAGATGCATGCACCACCATGTGCATCTGGCTTTTGTGGGACCTGGGGAATCAAACCAGAATCCTTAGGCTTCACAGGCAATCACCTTAACTGCTAAGTCATTTCCCCAGCCCCAATGATAGGAATTTATTTAATAATTTTTGAGGGCTGGAGAGATGGCTTAGCGGTTAAGCGCTTGCCTGTGAAGCCTAAGGACCCCGGTTCGAGGCTCGGTTCCCCAGGTCCCACGTTAGCCAGATGCACAAGGGGGCGCACGCGTCTGGAGTTCGTTTGCAGTGGCTGGAGGCCCTGGCGCGCCCATTCTCTCTCTCTCCCTCTATCTGTCTTTCTCTCTGTGTCTGTCACTCTCAAATAAATAAATAATTAATTAAAAAAATAAATAAATAAATAATTTTTGAGATAGCTGGTTTTTCAGTGTCATCTACATACTAGCATCTTCAAGTTTGTTGTCATAGGAGTGAATTCTCTCCATCTCAATTCTAAGATATTCAACTGCTTTATAAGACATATTTCTCATTAACTATTGTACAGACATCATAAACATGAAATTGTCTAATGTCATTAAAAGGGCTGGGGAGATGGCTCAGCAGCTAAGGTGACTGCCTGCAAAGACTAACCACCTAGGTTCAAGTGCCGTATGCCCACATAAAGTCCAATGTACAAAGTGGCACTTGTGTGTGTCTAAATTTCATTTCGCAGTGGCTAGAGGCCCAGGAGTGCCCATATTCATTTCATATTCTCTCTCTCTTTCTGTCCTTGAAAATAAATGATGAAATATTTAAAACAATTAGAAATTTGTCCAGCTGCAGAGTTTTCGTTTTTTAGGTTTTCATAAGTGTTTTACTTTATATTTATATGTATTTCAAATTTTAAATTTCTTTTTTTTAAGTTTTCTGTTTTAATTTTTTCTTGTTCATTTTTATTTATTTATTTGAGAGTGACAGAGAGGGAGAGAAAGAGGCAGATAGAGAGGGAATGGGCACGCCAGGGCTTCCAGCCACTGCAAAAGAACTCCAGACGTGTGTGCCCCCTTGTGCATCTGGCTAATGTGGGTCCTGGGGAATTGAGCCTCGAACAGGGGTCCTTAGGCTTAACAGGCAAGCACTTAACCGCTACGCCATCTCTCCAGACCTCAAACCTTAAATTTCTATTGTTGAATGAGGTTTCATTACATTAAGATGCAAGAATTGGGGCTGGAAAGATTGTTTAGTGGTTAAAGTACCTGCCTTCAAACTTAGGACCAAAGCTTAATCCCTCAAGACCTACATAAACAACATGCACCAGGTGGTACATACATTTGGAGTTCATTTGCAGTGGCTGGGGGCTCTGGTAAACCCATTTTCCCTTTGTCTCTCTCTCTCTCTCTCTCTCCCTAGTAAATAAAAATAAAATAGAATTTTATAAAGGTGTCAGAATTGGACCCTCCTTATCATTCAGGGAAAGGAATTTTGACCAGTTGCATTTATAGATTATTGGGCACAACTAAAATGACTGATTTGAAGCCTGTATCTCTAGTGGATGAGTTATTTAAATTTGCTCAGCCATAGTTACTAATACCTGGTTTGCTATGGACTCAGATATTCTCCAGAGAAGAAGAACTGAGCCACGACTTTACATGGTAAAGCGCAAGATTTCCTAAGAGTTGAGACTGCTCAGAGCCTATAGCAGGCCAGTGAGGGTTTGCCTCAGTGTTTCATTTATTTTATTTATTTATTTTTTACTAGATATGGACATATGTTGTGTGTAAATATCACATGTTGGTACCACCCTTTCCATCCTTCCTGTTCCTTTTCTGAACAGGCCTTCCTTGTTGGGGACACATGTCAACGCCATGGGGATTGTGGGTCATGCGTTATGGGGAGGGATGGAAGAGGTAATGTCTGTGCAAAATGCCCCAACTTGTGGCTCTAACAAACTTTATACCCGCTCTTCTGCAAAATTGCCTGAGCCATGCTGGGAGAATTTTAAATCTACTTCAGTGAGCATCTGGATCTCTGCTTTGGTAGTTTTTGAGTGTCCTCAGTATCTTTCTCCATCACATTTGTGCTGATATCAGCTTAACTAAGAAAGCAGCACTCTTGCTCATTTCCCCAATTCCTCTGTGGTTTCAGGGGGCCAGGTTGGAGCGCAGTGGATCATTTATCTCCCAGATCAAGTTCCCATCTGAAAAAGATAAGCAGATTCTCCAATAAAGAATGAAGTCCACACCAGTTAAATGGGATAACTATTAGTAATTTAGAGAAAATTAAAAGGGTTTATACCCTCTTATAGTCTAAGGTTATTAGGAGATAGACAATGGAATGCCGAATCATTCTCTGGGTATGAAATTTTCCCCTTATGCCTGCCTTCATTGACTCCCATGAGTTTTGGTAGGTTGTGTTTTCATTATCATTCAATTCTAGGAATTTTGCTATTTCTGCTGATGATTTCTTCCATGAATTAATTTTTTTAAGTGTGTTTTTTAGTCTCCAGGAGCTGGTAGAGTTCTTGATGTGTCTCTTGTTAATTTCTAGCTTTAAAGTATTGTGATCTGACAAGATGCAGGAAGTTACTTCAATATTCCTCACTTTATGAAGACATGATTTATGGCCTAATATATTGTCAATTTTGGAGACGGTTCAATGGACTGCTGAGAAGAATGTGTATTCTGTAGAGCTGGGGTGGAAAGTTCTGTAGATATCTGTTAAGTCTAGTTGATCTATGATTTGGCTGAGCTCTATTATTTCCCTGTTGATATTCTGCTTGGATGAACTAAGTGGAGTATTGAAGTCTCTGATTATGATGGTGCTGGTATTTATTTCTGTTTAATTGTCAAGTACATTTTGTTTTATAAACTGTGGTGCCCCTGTTTTTGGTGCCTATATATTTGTGATTGTGATTTGATCCTGTTGGATCATTCCCTTGATGAGTAAAAAGTAGCCTTCTTTGTCCTTTTTTATTTCCTTTGATTTGAGTCTATTTTATCAGATATTAATATGGCAACACCCACATTTTATTTCTATTTACTTGGAATATTGTCTTCCAAAATATCATCCTGAGGAGGTGTCAATCTTTAGTGGTGAGGTGGGTTTCTTTTTTTTTTAAAAAATATTTTTATTTATTTATTTGAGAGTGACAGACAAAGAGAAAGAAGCAGACAGAGAGAGAGAATGGGCATGCCAGGGCCTCCAGCCACTGCAAATGAACTCCAGACACGTGCGCCCCCTTGTACATCTGGCTAACATGGGTCCTGGGTAATTGAGCCTCGAACCGGGTTCCGTAGGCTTCACAGGCAAGCACTTAACCACTAAGCCACTTCTCTAGCCCAAGGTGGGTTTCTTGAAGATAGAAGGTTCTAGTACTTTGATCCATTCTGATAACCTGTGTCTTTTGATGGGCATGTTAAGATCATTAATAATTAAGGTTATTAGTGTAAGGCTTGAATTAATCCCTGCCATGATGAGGTATTTTATGGGGTTTGGTGCTTTCTTGTGTTATGTACTGTTTTGAGCCTGATCTGGTTTGGTTATTGTGATCTTCTTTTTGGCTCTTGAGATTGGTTATTTGACTCTTCTGTGTGGAGTATTCCCATAAGTATTCTCTGTAGGTTTGGCTTTGTGATCATATAATCATAGAGTTGACTGTTTTCATGGAAAGATTTTCTTTCACCCTCTATTATGAGTGATACTTTTGCTGGATAAAGTAACTTGGGTTGGAAGCCATTGTTTTACAAACTGTGAAGTGTTTCATTCCAGGCCCTTCTGGCTTTCAGGGTTTCTGTTGAGAAATCTGATATAATTATAATGGGATTGCCTTTGGATGCTGTGAATTGCTTGTCTCTTGCTGCTTTTAACACTCTCTTTGTTTTTGTTGTTAAGAGTTTTAACTATTATGTGTCTTGGAGAGTTTCTTCTTTGTTCCACCCTGTTTGGTGTTCTGTGGGATTCCTATATCTGCACAGGCCTCTCTTTTGCAAGATTTGGAAAATTTTCTTCAATAATTTTGTTTAGTTTGCTCTCTATGTCTCTGGCCTGGATTTTCTATCCTTCTGGAATACCCATGAACTGGATTTTTGGACATTTTAGGTTGTCCCACAGTTCCTTCATAGCCTGTTCACTAGACTTTTTGAAGTTAGCAAAGTTTTTTGCCTCCTGATCAATTTTTTCTGCCTTATATTCCAGGTCAGAAGTTTTATCTTCACATGAGTAATGCTGTCAGTGAGTGGTTCTACAAGTTCTTATTTTCTTGATGTTTCCTGTACTTCATTCTTGCATTTGATCAAATCTTCATTAAGCTTAATGAACCAGTTGTTGAGTTCTTCCAGTTTTAACTTACCTTCAATTTATTCATCTCTTTGGAGGGTTCTAATAGTTTCTTCAATCAAATTAAGCCTACTGTCAAAGGCTTAATGTTCTATGAGATGATTCTGTTTAATTTCATGTGTATAACTGTTGGATCTTTAATAGTTTGCTTCAAGTTCATGATTTTTTTTTTTTTATCAACATCTCATTGGTTGTTGTGCTTTCAATTTAGGAATGAATTTCTGTGGATTTCTCTGTGATTTCACTGGTGGCTTCCATGGCAGGACCAGGTATTCTTCGTGGAGATCTCTCCATTTTCTGACTTTCATTAGCTTTTTTGAATTGTTGTCTGCAAGTTTTAGGAAGTCTATTTTATTGAGAAGGAATCAAGTTTTGTCCTTTGGCCTGCTTACCCTTTGACTCAGGTGAACAGGGATGTTGGTATCTAACGGCCTATCAAAATACCAGAGCAAAAGGCCTGATTCCACAGTCCACACAGGGGCCAGGCCTTCCCAAGCAAGACACAATGGGACCTACAAGGACCAGGGGACTTGGAGTAGCAAAGGAACAGAGATCTGGCCTACTTCATGCTGTGCCCTCCAGAACACAGACCAGTGCAGGCAACCCAAACTGGGGAGGTGGGAGAAGCCCAGATACAGGGGTCTGGCCTACTCATTCCAGATTGCCGTGCCTGCCCACACACTGACAGCACAAGAAACTCAGACCCGGGAGGTGGGAGGAGACCAGGGTCCTGCCTACTCCCTTCAGATTGCCGCACCTGCCCCCTCACTGACTGCACAAGGAACTCAGCCAGGATTTTCATTTTGATGGAAAGTTATCTCTTTATTTTTGAAGATCAAATATTTTCTGGGTAAATTAATAAATTTGTTTTTACATATTATTTTTGGGGAGAGTTCTTGAATAAGATATCTACTAGGGGGTCGTCAGAATCAGGATATTAAAAACCAGATCACTAATAAAAATGCCTGATATAAAACTTGCTTTTTCCCAGCAACCAAACTCACTTACCAAAAGTCTCCTTCCAGTTATCCACTTGTCATTGGCTAGGACTAAATTTCCACACCAACCCTACATGCTGAAGAGACTTAGAAAGAATCTCTGTGACGTAGGTAAATTAATCACGACTCGTGTGTTGGACCCTGGCAACATCCTTTCCGTACTTTCTTCCTTACTTAGACTTAATAATAAACCAGCCACATGTTGCATCATTGTTATTTCTACCTCTTCTCAAAGACTGTGACAGCCTCTGTGTTTTCCTGTCATGTTTTTGAATCAAAACTTTTTCTCAAATAACACATTTTACACAGGTTGTTCCCTCTTCCTTACCTCTCTTCCTTCTGTTCTTAATATGAAACACGTGTCTTCTAAAGCTCAGTTTAAACATAATTTTCTAAAATACCTCAATTAAGTCTACCCCAAAGAAATTAGGTCAGTGTCCAATGACCATTGCTCCTCCTACTTTACTTTCACCCTTAATATACCATATTGACTGGTTGATTGTTTTAACCTCTCTCATTCCACCAAATCCCATCCTGGACTAGAATCCCAAGACCATGACAGGAGTAGCATTCTGATGTGACCTGCATCCCAGAGAGTTTGGTTGAACTCTCAAGAGTCCAGTGCAGCCAGCTATATAGCAGAAACTGCTTAGTATTGACTGAAAAGTATACTAAAACAAGACACAGTTTTATAGAGAAAAAATTTTAATGTCAATATGTAGTACAGATATATGTAGAAATCGGAAGCATGTGCATTTGGTTGTTATATAAACTAGCATTGTATATTTAAAGTTAGCATAAATGAGAACATAAATGCATAATGACCCTTTCTTACATTCTTGTTTTTTTTGTAAAATTTATGAAAAATAGTTTTGAGAACAGACTACCTTTACAACATTTTATGTCAAATTTTAAATTGTATGTATTACAAACCTCAAGACTTGCCCAGTGAGGAAGAATTCATACGTAGTTCTGGGAACCAAACAAGATTCCCTAAGACAAGGAACCAATAGGCTTCAGAGTGAACCTTCACTGCTCTTTAAGTAAGAAGAGTGGGCACAGACACCAATATATCTCTCCAGTAACTTGGCTTATACCCTTTAATTCAAACTGCTCTCACAGTTGGTTGAGGAATCTTTCCTATCTTACAGATGTTAGTGAGTGCTGGGGATACATCAGTGCGTCAAGATTAGAGAGTTGATGGGTCACCTCCAGCACATCTGTCCAGGATCAGAATTCCCTACAGAGGAAGCAGTGACAGGAATTTGGCTCTCACAGCTAGCCTGAAAACCAGTTCCGGGGAGATGGCAGCTGACATTGTGACCACTCAAACCTCATCAAAACAGAGATCCAGAAGCTACTGAAAATTCAACACTAGATGAGATCTTTCTCTCTCTCTCTTGCCAGCCAAAGTGTTCAGAGAATAATACAGAAGAGGGGACAATATATAAGAGTTTCAGGAAGGATAAGAATAGTCAGAGCCACTGTGCCCCCACACACACAGACACTGACTGAGGTCTTTTGGTTCCCACAGTGAATACCAATAACCCCACTAAAGAAGACCTTCAGGGCTGGAGAGATGGCTTAGCAGTTAAGCGCTTACCTGTGAAGCCTAAGGACCCCGGTTCTAGGCTCGGTTCCCCAGGTCCCACGTTAGCCAGATGCACAAGGGGGCGCACGCATCTGGAGTTTGTTTGCAGTGGCTGGAAGCCCTGGCGCGTCCATTCTCTCTCTCTCCCTCTATCTGTCTTTCTCTCTATGTCTGTCCCTCTCAAATAAATAAATAAAAAATGAACAAAAAAATAAAAATAAAAAAAAGAAGACCTTCAGCAGAATTGGTGTGGAGGTGAGGGTGTATAAGAGTACAAACATGTTTATTAAAAAAAAGATTTTTAAACAAATCTCACCACAGGAAGACCTAATTTCAATGAGTTTGGAACAGAACAAATTAACTTCTAAGAAACAAGGTGTATGAGTTTGATTGTGATAAATGTTAAAAGTAATTGCCACTATTTCATGGAAAAATAAGTTCCTGTGATAGTGCTAAAGGAAGAGAATAACACCCTGTTCTGCAAACAATGCAATTCATGTGTATACCCACGAGTGAAACGAAAAGAGGAAATTCCTGGGAGATGGGTAAATGTTACCACTTACAGCTACTAACATAAGGGGGAAAACAAGGTGCTGGAGAGATAGTTCAGTGGTTTAGGCATTTGGCTGTAAAGCCTAATGACCTAGGTTCGATTCCCCAGTACCCTTGTAAAGCCAGAGGAACAAAGTGATACATGGGCCTTGAGTTTGTCTCTCTCTGTGTGTCTGTGCTTGCAAATAAATAAATAAATAAAATTTAAAATATTATATATATATGTATATATATGTATAAAAAGTATATAATATGCATGGAATATAGGACTGAAATGAGGCTGAGACCTGAGCAATATTCAACACCGTAGATGGCCATCAAAGAAATGAATGAACCCCCTATATCACATTTGAAAACAAATCCACATGGGCTGTGTTTCTTGGATATTCAATGACAAGTGAAAAATATTAATTTGAATTTAGATTTAGGAAGGAAATTGCACATGTGAGCAAAGTAAATATTAAAGGAAATTAATAAGAAAGAAAAATCACAACAAAGTTTTCTAGAATTCTTAAAATTAAAAATATTAAAGCTTTCAAAAAGCCAAATTAGATTTGACTTTTTAAATTTGATTCATTTGTTTATTCATTTATTTGAGAGAGAAAGAGGCAGATAGAGAGGGAGAATGGGTGTGTCAGGGGCTCTAGCCACTGCAGACAAACTCCAGACACATGCACCATCTTATACATCAGGCTTATGTGGGTACTAGAGAATCATACCTGAGTCCTTAGGCTTTGCAGGCAAGCACCTTAACTACTAAGCAATCTATCCAGCCCTGGAAGTGATTTTTTTTTAAATAACAAGTTTCTTTTATTTGGTGTCCTGTAAGAGTACAAATAATATCTGTCTTAATGTCCTATTGCATGGCTTGCTCAACGCCTGTAAATAGCATGTATAGCCTTAACACTCCAGTTATATTCTAAATTATGTATATGCCATTTCACAATGAAGAGTTACAGAACTTTCTGGTTTTCAATAGGCAAGGCAAGCTCCTTAACTACTAAGCCATCTTTGCAGCCTGAGTTGACATTCTTGTATGATTAAAATCTTCCTTGCTTTGCTCAACCTTTGTATCTATCCATTTCATCCCTCAGCATGGTGAGGCAATGGAAACATGGGAACGGAAGAAAATTCTGCTGTGTTGACGTCACTGTAAACCTACAGATGGACAATCCTACAGATTGAATCCATCAACTTTACCATGACCAAAGAATGTAAGCTTCTTTCACCATATGAAAGTTTACTAAATCAACCAGTTTGACAGAATAAAACAAGAAAATCTTTCCAAGTGTGGCAGCACACACCTCAAAGTCCAGGTCAGGCAGCTAAAGTGGAAGGATTTCCTCATTTTTTATGCTATCCTGGGATACATAGTGAATACCAGGCAGATAGGCTTACATAGGGAGGCCTGGTTTCAAAAAAAATAAAAGAACAGGAAAAAGGCTATGGCAATTTCAATAGACTCAATTGATAGATAAAATGAAAACATTTGATAAAACTCAGCATTGATTTATAGATAATCTGAGAACTAAAGATTTATACTTTGTGATTAATGACAGCTATGAAAAGAAGCTACAGGTAACATCATATTTAATAATAAACAAAGAACATTACTCTGTAAAACTCAAGAATTCAATGCCATACTCTCTGTTTCTTTGCTTTCTTTCTTTCTTTCTTTTTGAGGTAGGGTCTCACTCTAGCCTACTCTGATGTGGAATTCACTATGTAGTCTCAGGCTGACTTTGAACTCACAGATATGCTCCTACCTCTGCCTTCTGAGTGTGAGGATTAAAGGCATGAACCATCACACCTGGCTACTACTTTTGTTGCTGTTTCTTTGCATTTCAAATTATAGCAAAATATTCATACTTCGTTGTGACAATTAATTTCTATTACCAACTTAATCAGATTGGGATTCAAGTAAGAGCCAAACATCTTAAGCAAGTCTGTGGTAACATTTCCAGGCCTCCCATGAAAGTAAGCGGCCCTCACAGTTGTGGGCTGTCCATACGGAAGCTCTCGTAAAGCACAGGCCTTGTTGCCTGGCTTCCCGTGATCCTTGCTGCGGAGTGCATCTCTCCTGTTGCTATCTTTCACAGATATTGGAACTAAACTTCTTCAGCCTTCCAATGTGCACTGAAAACCGGGGGCTTTTAAGGATCCTCCAGGCCTTCAGTCATCTTGGGACTCTTGAGACATACAGCCTCATGCACTGAGGAGCTACCAAGTTCTCACACTCTTCAGCCTGCATCCAGCTATTGTGCGACTGCCCAGCCCACATCCTGTGAGCGTGTCTAACCCATCATTTTTATAATACATATTCATTCTATCAGTTCTGTTCCTCTGGAGAACTCTGACTGATACAAAAACTCTCTGCCAAAGAGAATATACAGAAGGAAAATAAGCATGTCAAAAATAGTTAAAATCAGTAATCAGGGGAAGGCAAGAGTAGCTCAAAGTGAAATTGCACCCATTTATTAAAATTGTTAAAGAGGAAAATAAATGTCAATGCCAAGTCTGATGGTCATACAGAGTGAACAGAACCTCATGCACTGCAGAATTTAGAAAGAGGAAAAGCTGTACATTTACACACACACACACACACACAAATTAGCAAACATTCCCAGCAGCTTTGCTCAATCATCACAAACTGAAGGTCTTCTAAACAATTGTCCTCTTAGAGTAGAAAATCAACTGTGATCCTCGCATGGCATGGAATGTGGCTCAGCCTGGAAAAGAATCAACTACCATTTCTTTTTGTCTCTCAGCTGAATCTCAAGTATATCACACAAAGCAACAGAAGCCATACTCAAAGGCTATATGTCAAATGATCCATTTCATATGGTGACTTGGACAAAGCAGAACCATTGAGACAGGGGGCAAATCAATATTGGTAGGGAGCAGGTAGGACAGATTAATTCGAAAATCTCCTGACAGAAATGCCTGTGTCTTAAGCATGATAGATTTAGAAGAGTGTGTGCACTATTCGTCAAAAACTCAACCAACTACAGCACAACTTAAAATGGTGAGCCATAATGTATGAAAATTGTACTGTTTTCTATTTCTGCCTAACAAATTATACCCAAACTCAGTGGCTTGTGACAAGAAGCATTTATTACCTGATCATATCTGTGGATCTGAATCCCAGGCTCAATTTGGCTGAGAGCCTCTGGCTCAGTCTCTCACCAGCTGCAGTAATCTGTGGGCTGGAGCTGCAGTGATTCATGGGTCAATGTGGAAAAAACCAGTTCCAAGTCACTCAAGGCTAATGGCAAACTCAGCTCAACACTGCCTTTCTCCAGGACCTCTCAGTTCCTCTCCAGATGGGACTTGGCTCAATAGGTGGCATGAGAGGAAGAGGAGCAAAGATCAGAAGGCAGAAGTCACAGTCATTTGTTAACTTTACCTTGTAAGTGACACCTACCACTTTTAGGGTATCTTCTATATGGGACTGAACCATCATGGTCCAGCAAACACAGGAAGTGAAGAGAAACACAGAGATAAACACTAAGTGGAAGATTATGAGGGGACTTAAATTGCCTGTTGCATAAATTATGCCTCAGCAAGGCTCATTTAAAAAAAGAGAAAAAATAAGCCAAATAATTTTAAAAAGGGCTAGAGAGATAGCTTAGTAGTTAAGCACTTGCCTGTGAAGCCTAAGGACCCTGGTTCAAGGCTTGACCCCAGGACCCATGTTAGCCAGATGCACAAGGAGGCGCATGCATCTGGAGTTTGTTTGCAGTGGCTGGAGGCCCTGGAGCTCCCATTCTCTCTCTCTCTCTCTCTCTCTCTCTCTCTCCCCTCCCCCATCTTTCTATCTCTGTCTGACATTCTCAAATAAATAAATAAAAATAAACAATTTCTTTTTTGAAAAAGAGAAGGTGGATTAGAAATAGAAATTAAACCAAAAACAGATACTTTGAAGGTACTCAAGAGCAAGATTAAATTATACTGCGACATGATTAAAATATAGACAGATTCATACCAGCATGACAATAGGGATGTCTGTGATGAGAATTTTGGACATGTGAGAACTCCTTGGAGAAGAAAAGAGCACACAGGACATCAATGGTTAGATACATATTCAAGAACAGGATGCACAGAGTAAAGACATCAGTTTCTAGACGTGGAGAAACCATAAGTGGTGCATTGTTAATGCTGATTTTAGAGAACTTTAATTCAAACAGCAAAGAGAAAATCTGGCCATACAAAATGGTGTCACAAATGCTAAACCACCCAGCACCCTCAAGTGGATTCGTAAAGATTACTACAGAATCTCATTTCCCTGTGGATTGTCACAAAAAGGGAACAGGAGCAGGCCAACCATTATAGAGATCTTATTTGACAGCAATTCACATGAAGCCTCCCTTAAAAGGTTTAGCTGACCACAAGTCCAATATGTGCCCTCAGTGAAATTCATTTGCTGGAAAGGTTAGTGTAATAATAGGCTATGTTCAGAAACTACTATGTCCAATCAAGGAATAATCCTGTACCCTGATATGGCTGTGATCATATCACAATTAAACAATGTGGCATGCATTCTCTCTGTTTGTCATATCTTTAAAATTTAAGAGACATAATGAGAGCCAGGTGTGTTGATACATGCCTGTAATCCTAGCAACTGGGAGATGGAAGCTGTAGTCAAAAGAGTTCATGGCCAAGCCCAGAGACATAGTGAGTTTGAAGCCATCCTGGTATATAGGAGAAAACAAAACAAAAGGATATACATTTCTAAATGATAAATTAACATCAATTAGAAATTCACAAGGAGATTTTTAGGTAAGCTATGTGTAAAGTATAAGTGTCTAATAAAGAATAAACTTATTTTATATGTTAATATAAGAAATGCTTTAGAATAATGTAAGTCAAAGGAACACAAAGTACAAAACATCTTACATATTTGGCTCAGTTGGTAAGCACAGTCTCTTCTCTGGGGTAATGGGAAATCCTCAAAGAGAAGTAAGGGTTGTAGCTCATGCCATTTTGTAGACAGCAAAAAAGATCGAAGACACCAGTGGAAGGCATGGCACCAGCCAAAATATTCGGTTCAGCCCGTTTCTTTAACACAAGAAAGCAAACTTGAATTTGGAAAGAGAGCTGATGATCCGGGCATGTCCTATATACGCAGATAATGGGTGACACCTTCAGATTTCTCTCTGAGAAAGTCTGAGTCTGCTTAAATATGCTGCTAATATGAATGTCTCCTAATTGGATATTCTCCTGGGAAGAATTACATTGTCGCAGATGGTTTTAATGAGAAAGTGAACCATTTGGCTATGGAATGCTTTGGCATTATTCTTTTAGCCCTATTCTAGAACATAAGGTCTAGGAGCTCAGAATCTAGTATGGGTGGGTCTTGTTTACTATTCCCCAGAAGAAGAAAGCCTGCTGCTTGGTAAGGTATTCAATATTTTCTTAAGAACTGAGCTGTTTGCCACATTTTGTGTTCTCTTATTCTGCCAATGGGCATTCCTTTAAGTATATATGTGTTTTCATCTCAAAACTAATCTGTTATCACATGATAATCTGTTTTAAAGTCCTCCAAATCAAGCTAACTGCAGTGTGAAAGATGAAGTTGCCTACTTGTTCACAGGATTATCTTTGTCTTCTAAAACAAACTGGGAAAAACTGAAAGGAGTGAAAGAAAGAGTGAAATGACCTTGATCTGAAGATATGAAAGTATCAGTAAGAAGACAGTAATTTTGTGTGGAGTCTGTTATTACCTTGCAGACAAAGATTTAATTTAATGAAATTGCTTGCCAATATAATCTAATCAGATGGAATTATGTAGAGTCAATTCTCAATAAAATCTCAAAAACAAGCCACAACAAAGTACAACTTGAAGAAAACTGAAATAGCAAAGGTGTTTAAATTCAGAACATTAACAAAAAGATTTTTTTAAAAAACCATAATATCCATGAAGATGATCCTTTAATGAATAGAACAATTTTCTTTTTAAAATACATTTAGTTACTTATTTATGAAAGAGATAGAAGAAAAAATGGGCATGCCAAGGCCTCGAGCTACCACAAACAAAATTTCAGAAGCATGTACTACTTTGTGCATCTATCTGTCTTAAATGGGTTCTGGGGAGTCAAACCTGGGTCCTTAGGCTTCACAGACATATGCTTTAACCACTAAGCCATTTCTATCCAGGTCACAACTTTCTTTTTTGGTTTTCTGAGGTAGGATCTTGCTGTAGTCCAAGCTAACCTAGAATTCACTAAGTAGTCTCAGTGTAGCCTCAGACTCACAGCAATCCTCCTACCTTTGCCTCCCAAATGCTTGCATTATAGGTGTGTACCACTGCACCTGGCTCACAAATTTCTTTTGATCAGAGACTATATATACAACTACTCCAATATACACTTTACAACTGCTATTTACAACCTATATGAAAAGTGCAAAAGAATTCCTAACTAAGCCTAGTGTGAAATGCAAATAGCATCTCATTAAAATCTTTAAAGAATAACTTGAAGAGAATATTTCAATCTTCATTTTACCTACAAAGAAATTGGGCTTGTAGAAACTAAATGGTACCCTGAAGAGCACACTGCAAGTACAACAGTGGAAGTGAAATTTAAATACTAAGCCCATTGGATTCCAAAGCCTTCTGGAGAAGAGCAAGGGTAACACTCCACCCAATTCATTTGTCAGCCAATATCTGTATCAGAAATACCAGCTATTATTAAAAATGGCTTAGTTATTTAGGATTTCCCTTATTTGCTAAATAGAAGTTCTTATTTTTACTTTTAGTTTTTTAGCTTTTATTTTTATAAAGATTTAGTCATACACACAAATACAGGCTTTCTTAAGATAAGGTTCATCATAATGTGGCTAAAAAGGGAGAACAGTAACAACCATCACACCTGTGTTGGGACCAGGTGGTGTGTACAGTGTGTGCATGCTTCTGGGCCTGTGCTGAGGCGGTGCAGGCATGCTGTGTCTGGGTCACAAGATATGTAAAGGAAGCTCATCTCATGACAGCCAGGAAGCAGCGAGCAGCAGGGAAAGAAATAGAGCCAAGACGCATTGCTGGAAGCCATGCTGCAGTGCCGCTTCTTTCAATCATGCCTCACTTTTGTGGGTTTCACTACCCACCCCCAAAATAGCCCATTCCGTTATGAATCCATCAAGGGATGAATCCACTGGTAATATCCGAGCCCTCAAGACCCATTCATTTCCCAAAAGTGCCAACAGCTAGGAATACATGAAAGGCTTCAATAAATGAGTATTCTGGTGGAATAATTTGTTTTCAATTCATAGGATTAAGAGAGTCATGCACTTACCTTCTTGTTGAGACAAAACCCTTGACCCAAACCAGCTGATGGGAAGAAAAGTGTTGAGGGGGCTTATAGACTCAAGCTTCATGTTGACAGGAAAATCATAGTAAAACACAGGCTGGGCATTACTTTCTTGCCACAGTAGTGAGCAGAAAGCAGAAACAGAGTTGATCTCTTGAAAGGGGGGAGCTGATATAACACCTCTAAGCCCCACCACCAGCAATGCACCTCCTCTAACAAGGCTTCACATCCTAAATAGTCACCAGTTGAGAACCAAGTATTCAGAACACATGAATTTATGGGGGAGGGGGGCTAACTGATTCAAGTGACCCTAAAGAGTGAGATAGATAGATATAAACTACATAAGAAAAATGACACTTCTGGGCTGGAAAGATTGCCTAGTGGTTAAGGCATCTTCCTTTGAAGCCTAAGGACCCAGGTTCAATTCCTCAGGGCGCACATAAGCCAGATGCATAAGGTGGCATATGCATCTGTAGTTTGTTTGCAGTGGTTTGAGGCCCCAATGCACCCATTCTCCCTCTCTCTCTCTCGCTCTCTCCCTCTCCCTCTCTCTCCATTTATATATATATATATATATATATATATATATATATATATATATATATATATATAAAAAATAATGAAATGAGAAATGATACTTCTAACCAACAGATGAGAAATACATTGATATAAGGCAACTCTCGCTTTTAAAAAAATATTAAATGATGCTTAACTTTGTTTTAGTAAAAGTAACACTCCAGAGATTAACTCCATGATATTATTCTTGTTTTTAAGAAGATAGAAGGACATTTATATACTTGACTACTAAAAAAAACAGAAGTGTACTATAAAATCAAGTCTAATGTCAACAATAAAAAGACAAAGAAAAAAAAAGAAGGAAGTAGGAAAAGGACAAAAGGGGGAATATATTTGTATATATATATAATTTATAAAACTACAAAATAGCAAAAGAGTTACATACTTGTGAATATTTTATAGTTGGGACTACAGACACATGGCAAGGTCAAAATGTCCCTCAGTGAGATGAGTGAACGCACATTCCCAGGCTCACAGCCCAGCCTTCCTACGGCCAGGGATACCAGAGCCCAGCGTGCAGGAGGGGCACGGCTGCTCCAAGGATCAGGGCAGGCAAAGGGCTCCCAGGCCTTCTGAGGCATAACCCAGGACAGGGTTTCTAAGAGAGAAATCCATAACAAGGATTAACATGCCTTTGAAACACAGTCATCCTTTGGTGATGCCATCTCCTCTGTAGAAATTCATTTGATGTATTTATTCAGATAATGATATGCAACAGTCTTTACAAAACTATAATTGTGAAAATGTGAGCTTCAATAACTAACTACCAATAATGTGGAGCGAAGTGCTAGATATAGAAACAGACATGGCCACAGAGGCATTAAAAAGTGGTCACGCTGGGCTAGAGTGATGGCTTAGCAGTTAAGGTGATTGCCTGCAAAACCTAAGGACCCATGCTCCATTCTTCAGAATGCACATAAACCAGATGCACAATGTGGCACATGCTTCTGGAGCTCATTTTTAGTGGCTAGGGTCTCTGACTCTCCTATTCATTCTTTCTCTCTCTCTCTCTCTCTCTCTCTCTCTCTCTCTCTCATAAATAAAGTTGTTTTTTTTTTTTTTTTTGTAAATGTGGTCAGTATTTAAAGTGGCTTTAATATGCTGCATTTTCCATGATTTCACTAAGGAAATGAATAACACATTGCTACATAGAGAGGTATATGACCTGATAATACACTAAATTCATAAGTATGTATTCAGCTGGGCATGGTGGTGCACACCTTTAATCCCAGAACTCAGGAGGCCAAGGTAGGTAGGAAGATCGCCATGAGTTCAAGGCTACCCTGAGACTACATAGTGAATTCTAGGTCAGCCTGAGGTAGAGTGAGATCCTACCTCAAAAAAAAGTACCTATTCAACACCTCATAGGTAGTGAAGTTTCCACAGATACCTAAGGAAAAAAATTCCAAGCAGAGTGGACTCTATGTGCAAAACCCTGGGGCTAGGGGCGCTTGGAGCATTCTAGAATGATTAAACCTGATGAGCTAAGGTTGCAGTGGGTTATGTCCAGCCTTTCATTACAAGGTTCCTGAGTATTAGATTTTCCTTTTTACTTGAAACACAACCATATGGTTTTGGAGTTGGCACCAAGTACTTTTCATAAAGAAAAACAAAAATATTTATTTTTGTATAGAATCATAATAATACTACTTTTCCATTCCCTTCTCTCTAGTGAGTATTGAGAATGTTCATATTCTTACAAATAGGTAATCAGACTTCCAAAGTAAAGTGCAAAGCCATCTGCTTGTTGAGGGGCTCCTGGGAGGGTGACGTAGCTGGGAGTGTGAGCTTCTGCTCATGACAGGACCCTTAAAGCTTTGTTTCTTACCTCTAGCCTGCACTCCCAATACTGCTCAATTAGAAACCATTTTTAACTTTAAATGACTTTTGTGAAATTGTGTTTTTCCCAAAGTACTAGAAAGAATGAGCATCTATTTTAAAAGTAAGAAATGAATTTGATAAATATTTTCGCTTTGTTAGAAATGTTCTCAGTATTTCATTAGCTATAAAATCATTCCCCTACTCAGTGCCAGAGTTCCTGTGCCAGATGTTGCCTGGGGCTACGTAATATGCGATCACCTGTTAACCACACTGACAGGGGAGATGGAAAGCAAGTCCACCCATATTCAGCATGCAGTCTTTATCTTAATGGAGCTATGCAAAGGGCCATCAAGAACAAAGTATAGGGCTGGAGAACTGGCTTAGCAGTTAAAATGCTTGCCTGAAAAGCCAAAGGACCCAGGTTCAATTCCCCAGGTGCCATATAAGCCAGTTGCACAAGGTGGCACATGTGTCTAGAGTTTGCGTGCAGTTGCTGGAGGCCCTGGCACACATATTCTCCCTCTCTCTCACTCATATAAATAAGTAAAACAATTGAAGAACAATTTCAGAAATGTGCTTCTATTTTTATAAGTAAGTACAATAATGATCTGAATTGTCTGTTCAATTTCGTATTATTAACGATAGATACATATGTAATTATACACATACGTGGCAGCCCAAAGCTGTTACACTCAAAGGCAAACAATTATTCTAAACTAAAATAGGCTTTGTTCATTATTTGGTTTTGACATTTTTATACACACCTCAATATTTTTTTTTAATTTGGTTTAGCCTAAAGAAAACAAAAAAAAAATTGATTCCAAAACAAGCATCATAGAGGCAGAGGTTTTACGTACTCAGCTCTGTGTCTCCATGCTCAGGCCTAAACCTGATGATCAATTTTGTGAGAAAAACAATGAGAGGAGAAGATTTAAGAAAAAAAAAAAAAATTACTAACTACAACAGTGTGTCTTGCCAAGCAAGCATTGCGTGGAATTTGCTCCATGGTATTTTGCTTTTCCTACTTATAGTCTGTGAAAACACCTTAAAGCATATTTGTGCTAAGCATTAGTAGTTAACATTACCTCTGGAGAGCTCCTTTTGTTTTTCTTTTTGTTTTTTGTTTTGTTTTTTTTTCAAATCTTCGCCACTGTGGTAGTTTGAATAAAATGTTCTGCATGGGCTCAAGTGATCTGCGTACTTGGTTCCCCATGTGTTGGCAATTTGGGAACATTCTGCAGCCTTTGGGAAGCTAGAGCCTTGCTGCAGGAGGGGTGTTTTGCAGGGGAAGACTTGAGATTTATTAGTCCAGCCCAAGGGTGCTCAGAGCTACCTCACTCTCGCTTTTCCTCCCAGTTTAGGAGACGAGGTGTGTTGCCCTGTAGTCAAACCTTTGCTACCCACCCCACAATGAAACTTCCACCTGAAACCATTGGCCAAAACAAAGCCCATACTTCCACATGGGTGTTTTGCTTTGCAATGAGAAGGTAACTGCTACGACCTCTTAAAAAAAACAAAAAAAAAAAAAAAAAAAAAAAAAAGAGAAGAATGCTGAAGAAATGGCTTAGGAGTTAAGGTCCTTGCCTGTGAAGCCAGAGGACCCTGGTTTGACTCTCCAGGACCCACGTAAGCCAGATGCACAGGGTGGCACATGCCTCTGGAGTTCATTTACAGTGGCTGGAGGCCCTGGTATTCCCATTCTCCTTCTATCTCTCCTTCTTTCTCTCTAGTACATAAATATTTTTAAGTATAAAATTTTGGGCTGGAGAGATGGCTTAGTGGCTAAGGTGCTTGCCAGTGAAACCTACAAATTCATGTTCAAAATTTCCAGATTCCATGTAATCCACATGAACAGTAAAGCAAGCACACAATTCTACACATGTAGATAAGGGGGTATACACATCTGGAGTTTGTTTGAGAGGTTCAAGGCCCTGGCACACCCATTCTCTCTCTCTCTCTCTCTCTCTCTCTCTCTCTCCTTTCTATCTCTCTTTCTCTCTCAAAAATAAATAAATAAGTATCAAAACTTGAGACCTAGAGAGATAGCTTAGCAGTTATGGCCCTTGCCTGCAAAGCCAAAAGACCCAGGATACATGTAAGACAGATGTAATGTGTCTGGAGTTTGTTTGCTGCTGTTGGAGGCCCTGGAGTGCCTATTCTCTCCCTCCTGCTGTATTTCAATCTCTCTCTCTGCCTCTTTTTCTGTCTCAAATCAACAAAGAAAAATAAATAATAACATTAAAAAAGAAAAAATAGGGATAAATAGAATCATCTGTAGGTTTTGGTTGCATTGCTGAGGTGATTTATTTATGCAAATTGCAGGGCCAGTAAGTCACCATTTAAAAATTGTATCTCTTTTTCGGGATGTTGTATTTCTTTTTTAAAAAAATACTTTATTTATTTATTTATTTATTTATTTGAGATAAAGAGAGAATGGGCATGCAGGGGCCTCCAGCCACTGCAAACAAACTCCAGAGGCATGCACCCCCTTGTACATCTGGCTTACGTGGGTCCCAGAAAGTCTAACCGGGGTCCTTTGGTAGCCACTAAGCCATCTCTCCATCTCAGTGTGCTGTATTTCTGTGCCTTATAAAACTGGGTCTTTGTTTTTTGTGTGTTATCAATATATCTGAATCTGAGTTTCATTGCAATGATTGGAACATCTTACAAATGATTTTCTTTAAATCAGAACTTTGTGCCCCCAAAGCAACACTTCCATCTCTGGGGAAGTTTGTGCCCTGAAGGGCTCCGCAGGTGAGGGAAGTTCTGGACTTCAGTGTTAAGCAGTGATTTCCCATGTCACACGGGCGGCACCCCTTGGCATCCGTGAGAACTAGCATGACAATATCCTTACTGCAATCTGGAAACTTCCATCAACTGCTTCCACTCAAAGTTTTCACATCATTTCGTATCATGGTCTTTGGAAACATTCTATTTATAGCACGTTTCCACTTCAATGTAGTTTCGTGGGTGGGCGCATCGTAGCAGGAGCTGAAGCAGAGGAAAAATTCATCAAATAATCATTTCACACTTCATAATATATGTGCCTAATAAAAGCACTGAAGGGTCTGAAATCGCCCAGGGTGGTTGTCTTCAGAGAGGCAGTTTGAAATAGGACTGCAGCGATTATAAAAATATACCTATCAAGTACAGACAATCAATCTGGGTCTATCAAAGGAAAATACTTTAAATTTGGATTTTATTACTCGTACGTGAGTGTGAGTGTGTGAGTGTGTGTGTGCACACACGCATGCACACTCGAGTGTGCACACCAGTGTCACCACTACAAAGCAATGCCTTTCTTGCTTTATATGGGTGGCTGAGGAATTGAATCAGACCATCAAGCTTTGCAAGCAAGTGGCTTTAACCACTGAGCCATATCCTCGTCCCTGGACTTTATTGTCTTTAACTTCAAAGCTACAACATTTCATTTTCACCCTCCAAACTCACTGTCATTCACTTTGCCTTTATTCCATTCTAAAAACTAAAAAGAGAGAGAAAGAAAGGAGAGGAGAGGGGAGGGGAGGGGTAGGGAAGGGAGGGGAGAGGAGAGGAGAAGGTAGGGAAGGGTAGGAGAGAGGAGGGGTAGGGAAGGGAGGAGAGGAGAGGAGAGGAGAGGAAAGGGTAAGGGAGGGGAGGAGAGGAGAGGAGAGGAAAGGGTAGGGTAGGGGAGGGGAGGAGAGAGGAGGGGAGGGGTAGGAAAGGGAGGAGAGGAGAGGAGAGGGTAGGGGAGAGTAGGAGAGAGGAGGGGTAGGGAAGGGAGGAGAGGAGAGAAGAGGAGAGGAGAGGACAGGAAAAGGTAGGGGAGGGTGGGGGAGGGGAGGAGAGGGGAGGGGTAGGGAAGGGAGGAGAGGAGAGGGGAGGGGAGGGGAGGGGGAGGTAGGGGGAGGGGCGGGGCAGGGAGGAAGGGAAGGGAAGGGAAGGGAAGGGAAAAGACAAGAGAAGGGAAGAGAAGAGAAGAGAAGAGAAGAGAAGAGAAGAGAAGAGAAGAGAAGAGAAGAGAAGAGAAGAGAAGAGAAGAGAAGAGAAGAGAAGAGAAGAGAAGAGAAGAGAAGAGAAGAGAAGAGAAGAGAAGAGAAGAAAAGAAAAGAAAAGAAAAGAAGCAGGCTGGAGAGCTGGCTGAGTGCTCAAGGCGCTTGCCTGCAAAGCCTAACCACCTGGGTTTGATTCCCCAGCACTTATGCACAGATGCACAAGGTGGCTCATGCACTGGACATTCATTTGCAACACCTGGAGGCCCTGGTGAGTCCATTCTCTCTGTCTCTCTTTTCTTCTCTCTCTCTCTCTCTCTCTCTCTCTCTCTCTCTCTCTCTGTCTCTCTCTGCTTGCATATCAATAAATAAAATTATAAGATATATAGAAAACCAGTGTTACATAGAAATAATTAGATGATAGAGTGTTAGACTAAAAATGTTTTAAGTAATGTAATAGTTAAGTGAAACAAGTTATTTGATGATATTGTCCTCTTTAAATAACTGATTTTTCAGCATAACATAATGTTGATTAATTGGCTTTTATTAAAATTTTTGTTGTTATTTATTTTTATTTATTTATTTGAGAGCAACAGTCAGAGAGAGAAAGAGGCAGAGAGAGAATGGGTGCACCAGGCGCCTCCTTGTGCATCTGGCTAATGTGGGTCCTGGGGAATCGAGCCTCGAACCTGGGTCCTTAGGCTTCATAGGCAAGCGCTTAACCACTAAGCCATTTCTCCAGCCCAATTAATTGGCTTTGTAATACTTATATTTATCTTTTATTTTATTTTTATTTATTTTTGAGAGAGAAAAGAGAGAGAGAGAGAGAGAAGCAGATAGAGAGAGAACAAGCATTCCAGAACCTCTAGTCACTGCCAACAAACTCCAGACACATTTGCCACCTTAGGCATCTGGCTTTAGATGGGTACTGGGGAATCAAACCTAGGTCATTTGACTTTGTAGGTAAGTATCTTAACCTTCCTCTCCCCTCCCCTCCCATGAATTCTTATGTCTATTTTACATTTCCTTTCTTGCTAATAAGGTTAATGTAATTGTTGAAAGATGCCTGGCAAGGTGATCCATTGTTGTTAATATTATTAGCGCAACCCTTAAAATGAATCCAACAGGACATCTAGGACTAAGACACAGAGATAAATCACCTTGTCATAACCGTGTATGGGGGAAAGAATGTGTCACATACGTCATGTGACATTAAGGATAAGAGAACCTGAGTACTCATTGCTTAAGAGAAAGTTTAGAATAAATTTTATTTCGTTTTAACAGGTTTACCTTATATTTCTTTCTATGTAGAATTCACTTTTTCTGGAAATTGCCCAAAAATAGCATCACAAAGAAAATAACCAACTAGAAAGGAAATGATGAGGATCCCAATCTCTTCCTTTTTTAGAGACAAGAACATGGAGAGGTAGGTGATCTGGTCCAATTCCCATCCCAACATGAGGCATTGTAAACAAATAGTGGGAATAATATGATGCCACTTGGCATGTGTGTGTAAACTGTGTCATGCGAGAAGCTGGCAAGGCTCTTGGGATGCCAACATTCTCGAAAGGAGTTGATGGTCTTCCAATTTCGAGATAATATGTCTGAGTTAGAGCTCTAGTGCCAGGAAGTCCACCCAAGTCACACGGCTCACATCAACAGCAGCTGCTGCAGAACTAAATGCATGCATCACTTTGGCCTGTCAATTGAGGCTGGCATCATCCCATCTTCTGGCTTACTTTGCAGCAGGAGCATCATGGTGGTTTGCGTTAGAAGAATACACAGATTCCTGAAACGTTCTAAAGTGTCATATCAACATTCTGGTTTCAGGAATGAAAGGAATGCAAGTATACTCTGAGACGACACGTTTCCTAACCCAGGGGAGACTGAGGAAGGATAACCAGGGTGACCTTGAACAGCCAACACTCTTGGCAACTGGGACCTTGAGTCTGCAGGGCATTAAGATGTTGAACTGTAAGACGCTCATCACCTTCTCCCCACTTTCTGCCCTGATCGTCTGCTCATGTCTGTCTCAGCAAGGACTCCAGTGTGACTTGTTTCTTAGTGAAACTTGTGGAAAGAAAATTAGTGAGTAAACTACAGTTTCTGTCTCAGCAGCACTTTGGATCCACCTATCATGTTAAGTATGATGTTGAATCCAATACTTCCTTTTTATTTTTATGTGTGCAAATAGTCACCTTTCTCCAGTAAATGCATCCTGGAGAAGGTAAGTGCCACAAGTCACTTTGGAGGTCCAGAGGAGTCTTTACTCTCGAAACTGGTTCTGGTGAGGCTCCACCCTCTCCAGCCAATGGGCTCCAGATCTGTGAGCTTAACCAAGTGCAAGAACTGTATGTTGCGTGTGTGTGAAATGCATTGTACATACATGTACCTGTGTTTGCGTGTGTGTTGGTTGCATGCATGTGTGTAGATGCCAGAGAAAAACCTTGACCATTTTCCTCAGAAATGCCATCTGCCTCTTTTTT
This sequence comes from Jaculus jaculus, assembly GCF_020740685.1. Classification (NCBI taxonomy): domain Eukaryota; kingdom Metazoa; phylum Chordata; class Mammalia; order Rodentia; family Dipodidae; genus Jaculus; species Jaculus jaculus. The sequence goes on along the minus strand of NC_059120.1, from coordinate 46,622,502 downwards.
TTTTTTTAATATTTTATTTATTTATTTGAGAGGGACAGACACAGAGAGAAAGACAGATAAGGGGAGAGAGAGAGAATGGGTGCGCCAGGGCTTCCAGCCTCTGCAAACGAACTCCAGACGCGTGCGCCCCCTTGTGCATCTGGCTAACATGGGACCTGGGGAACCGAGCTTCGAACCGGGGTTCTTAGGCTTCACAGGCAAGCGCTTAACCGCTAAGCCATCTCTCCAGCCCCCATCTGCCTCTTTGTTGAGAGAGGGGATCATGTTTATCTTGAGCTCAGCTAGGATCTAGACTTACTGGATGGCCAGTTCAGTCCTGGGAAACTCCCCATGTATGCATTCCCAGTGCTGGGATAGCAGGCACACACCACCATGCCCAGCATTTTTAAATGGATAATAGTGATAAAACCCAGGTCTTCACGTTTGTAATGTAAGCACTTTAGAGGCTGAGTTAGCTCCAAAGTCCAGAATATAACTTTTGTTAGAATGACTGCTTTTTAAATTTCTTGACATATTCTAATTCATTTGATTAAAAAAAGTAATGTTATTATTTATTTGCAGAGAAGGAGAGGAGAGGAGAGGAGAGGAGAGGAGAGGAGAGGAGAGGAGAGGAGAGGAGAGGAGAGGAGAGGAGAGGAGAGGAGAGGAGAGGAGAGGAGAAAGGTAGAATGGGCACACCAGGACCTATTGTCATTGAAGATACATGCACCACTTGGCTTTATGTGGGTTCTGGTGAATCAAACCTACGTTCTCAGGCTTTGCAGGCAAGCATGTTAGCTACTAAGCCATCTCTACAGCCCTCATTTGATTTTGTAACTAAACAATATCCTCATAGACTTCCCTTCTATCTTATCCAATGAAAACTATCTTCCTAGCTCTCTGCAGGATACATCAGATAGATCTTCTGGTTGGAATTTTGCCATGTATTATAACTGTACTCATGTTGATTCCTGAATGAGGTAGCACCTTGTTTTTCTTTGGATGATCTTACCAAATCCATATTAGCTCCTAATCTCAGCCTATCCCAGCAAAGGGAGCTGCCACCAAGCTTGTCCACGACATTGGTGTTTTATCATACGGGTAAATGGCCTGCTCATCTGGCTTCTGTGGATCATGGATGGCCTGTGGGCCAGGCTGACGCAGCTCATCTAGAATGTACACTTTCCTCAGCATTTGGACCTGTCCTCTAACACTTGATGATTTATTCTTAACAAAGCACAGGCAATGCTCATCCTAGCTTTCAAGAGGTCTGCTCTTGTCATGACAGCATGAGAGGTCATATGTCAGATATTCAATCCTTCTGTGGAAAAAGTGTCTCATGTCAATAAACTTTCTCTTATCAAACCTTATACTCTGTGATCTCCTTGAGCAAGCTAATTTAAGATCCAGTACCACACGTACTTTTAAGGGTCATGGTCACTAGATCCTGAAAAGCTCCATAAACATGTGGTCCGTGCCCTTCATTAGATCCACATTCAAATGTACTTCCATAGGGTCTGCTCCCTGGATCACATAATTCTATCGACCAATTCATTTCCTCAGTTAGCAGGCTCAGAGTAAGCCTTATGTTGTCTCGTGAGGCATGAGACTCTCCACTTCATTTTATAGAATTAGGGCTTTCTGGTATTTATCACAAAGGAGTATTGCACTTCTGTGAATCCATAGAGGTATTCTGAGTTCTGAGAACCTAAATTTCTCATATGACATATGTGTCAGTCAGGGCTTCATGATGATGGTAAGCATGCGTGAGATAAATCTGGTTATAAGGGTAAAAGGGAACACTGCTTTGGATCACAGTTTTGGAGGTTTCAGTTTGTGGTATGCCAACCTAGCATTTATGAACCTGTGCTAAGAAAGCACACCATGGTGGCAACACATGAATGAGGAATATCATTGTGGCCAAGAAGCCAAGAGAAGAAAGGAGAGAGTGGGTTAACGTTCCAGTATCACTTCCAAGGCCATGCTGCCAATTCCCTAATTTATTTCTACCAGGCATCACCTAAAGGTAAGCACTATTTCTCAATAGCCTGAAAGGCTTGGGGCCAAGTAGTTAACATGTGATAGATAAAGATCAAAACTATAGCCCAATATCTCCATACAAGTTACAGAGTCCCAATCCTCATCAGAGCCACAATTTTTCATAGAAATCTTTATCAGATTGATAATCCTATCCTTCCAGACTTCTGCTACCCTTGAAAATCATACCTTGGTCTGACCTCTGGCCTGGATGAGCGAGACCGTACACACTGTCAGTGAAACCCACTAATGGTCCCACTTTAGCATCATTTAATCATTAATTACATTCAGCCTATCTTTCTCCAAAATCTCACCTTATCCAGAACTCATCATTCCATTTGATAGTGTTTAATTATAAATTGTATTGTGTATTTTTAAATCATTTAAAATAGCAAAACCAAAGAGGGCAGGGTGACCCACATCTGTAATAGTAGGCTGATTGAGGAAGATTGTGAATAAGAAATCAGCTTTGGGGCTGGAGAGATGGCTTAGCAGTAAAGGCACTTGTCTGAGAAGCCTAACTACCCAAGTTTGATTCTGTAGTACCCATGTAAGCCAGATGCACAAGGTGGCACACATGTCTGGAGTATGTTAGCAATGGCTAGCACCCCTGGTGTGCCCATTCTCTCTGTCCCTCTCTCTCAATTTTTTTTTAAATAGCATTTAATTAAACGTAAATCAGCTTAAACTGCATAGAAAAATCATACTGAACTATCGGTTAGGTAGGTCCATTAGGACCCCAAAACAATGCAGGTCATTGCCAAAGCAATTGGTTACCCACCAGATCTAAGTAATAAGATGCTATTGCAAAAGACACCACAGGTTTCAGGTTGCAGTGATGGAATGTTTAGAGATCATGCTGGGACTGAGATGAAAGCCAACGCCTTGCTGGCTTCCTCTCATCATATTGGAAAGTACTATGAGATCTTCTGGGGGTTATTGATCACCACCAGTGTGAACAAACAGTGGATCTTGCGAGGTGCAAAATGAAGCAGCCAGACAAAATGTACCCAGCAGTGCAACAGAGGCACACAGGCTACGGGGGTAATCAACGGCTCTCTGACTAGACAGCCTGCTCTAGGGGAGAAAACTTATATCTGGCACTGATAATCAACCCAGAAGCCTGTGGCTTAGAAGGATGTAGAGTCTGGAGGGAAGCTTCCACTGTTCTTTGGCTAAAAAGGGAGTTATGACTATCAAAAGTCTCCTGAAGTCTACATTTTATGATAAGTCTGTACCTACTAATTAATGTTAATGATGTCTTAAAATCAGTTATGTAATATGCACCTCAAAGTAACTATTAAATATTAAGTCTTAAGAAAAAATGATAGCAAATGCTGGTGAAGGTAAGGGGAAAGAAAAATATCTTATTCACTGCTCATGGAAGTACAAACTAGTTTAGCAATTATCTTAGATTATCTCAAGAACTTACAAATAAAACTGCCATATGACTCCATTATACAACTCCAAGGTATGCTCTAAGGGATCAATATCTTACTATAGTGATACTTGTTCATGCATGTTGATTGCTGCTCTATTCAAAATAGCAAGGAAATGTGTTCATCCAAGATGCTTATTAACAGACAAATGGGCAAAAATAAAATGCTACATATATGCATACACAATGGAATTTTGCTCAGCAGTAAAGAAAAATTTTCAGGAAAAGGATGTATTTGGGAAGAATTCTGTTAATTGAAAACTGTATTTTTTTTTTTTTTTTTTTTTTTTTTTTACTGGTCCTGTTTTACTAGCTGACTGGAAAACTAGACTTTTTCTGTGAATTCTCTTCATTGAAACTGCTCAAACCACACATTGTCTCTCACATGCAGGTCTTAGCTTTGTAATAGATATATGTATGCATATAAGTAGGAGCAAAAAGGGTTAAAGCTGCTAAAACAAACAAGGTAACCAAGAGGGAATAAAAACAGATGATGAGGGCTTAGAGATATGGCTTGGTGGTTAAGGCATTTGCCTACAAAGCCAAAGTACCTAGGTTCTATTCCTCAATACCCAGGTAAAGCTGGATGCATAAGGTGGCACATACATCTGGAATTTATTTGCAGTGGCTAAAGGCCCAGATGTGCCCATTTTCTCTCTCTCTCTCTCTCTCTCTCCCTCCCTCCCTCCCTCCCTCCCTCCCTCCCTCCCTCCCTCCCTCCCTCCCTCTCTCTCTCTCTCTCTCTCTCTCTCTCTCTCTCTCTCTCTGACTCTCTCTGTTTCCAAATAAATAAATAAATAAATAAATATTTAAGAAAAAACAAAGGATGAGATGGGGGAAAGAACAAAGGGACACATATGACATTAAATCGGAAAGGAGCGAGGGAAGGACAGTGTGGGGAACATGGAGGGGGATAAACAACTACATACTGTGTGGACCAATTTAAGTCACTAACAATGTTTAGTTAGGGCTAGAGAGATAGTGCAGCAGTTAAAAGTCCTTGCTTGCAAAGCCTTACAGTGTGGATTTGATTCCCCAGTTACCACATAAAAACCGATGAACAAAGTGGAACATGTATCTGGAGTCCATCTGCAGCAGCTAGAGGCTGTGGTGTGCCCATTTTCTCTCCCTCCTCCCTCTCCCCCCCTTGCAAATAAATAAATAAAAATATTTTAGTTGTTCAATTATACTCTAATCTATATTAATAATCTACTCTCTTTTGCAAAAGAATGTAATTTTTAGTAGACACTTCAAACTAGACCCTCCAATTTGCACATAGTTAAAAATTTGAAGTATGACAAACACCAAGTGATTTAGATTTGATAATCAGGTCATATTGTCCAGAAATATCTTGCAATTTATATTTACTAAACTATATTTACAAATATTTTCATTCTATACTCACATTTAAGTTATAATACCAGAAGGCTGAGATTTCTGGTCTGTAAAGGTTTTCAAGGTCAGCTTGTGGCTCAATGAAACCCTGTCTCCATGTATGACAGAAGAGACAAAGGCACTATAAATTCGGAAGCAACAAATGACAACCCCAAAATATAGCTTATTTAAGAATTGCAAATCTGACCATCCATCAGATTTAACACATAATTTGCCATTGTATGGAAAGTGTAATTATCACTTCCAATGCAGGTCTATACACCAGGCTTTGTAGCTGATACTGACCTAGCGTGAGTAAGCTCTGTTCCCTTTTGGGATGGCTTTGGTCTCAGCTATGCTGCATGCCCACTTGGATTCCTCTTTGCTGTGCTGTGGGCTCAGCTAGTCTGGCTGGGTCAATGGGTGGCTGCTTTGATAGTTTCTGCTGAGTGCTGTGTAGGTGAGTCCCCTTGCCCAGGTCTCTGGTGGTTGTTATCACTCCTACTGTTGGGTGAAGGAAGGGATAGTCCCTGACGTTTTACCACTGGTCCCCACAATCCTCTTCCTCATGAGCCACTCAGCTGGTCCTTGCTGTCTCCCCTTTCAGGTTTCTTGAGTTTGGAGGAGCTGAAAGAAAAATATCTTGCTCTGGCTTTTCTGCTGCTCAGGCACAGCCTGGTGCCATGGTCGCCCAAACCAGCAGCACTGCTGGAGCTGTTTCTGTGGTCTCTAGAATCTCTGAGTCTCTCCTACTTGTCTGCTGAGGTTGATAATTTCTTATGCACATTCACTTTTCAGTAGAAGAGTGCATTTTGATGTTTTGGGGCTTATTGCCCACAAAGGCTGATTTGGCATGATTCCTTCATTGCTATCTTACTAGGAAGACCCTGCAAATCTTCTGAACAACTATTATCTGGTCAAAGCTTTATGCTAGATTTTGTGGAAATGAAGTAATGAAAAAGATCTTTTATTTTTCTTCATGAATGTTATATTGTATTGAATTAAGACATTATGAAAATAATTTATCATCCTCTACAACAAAATATGCAAAAAAGGATTACCATGTGCAATGAAAAATGATCAAATTAGTCTAACTATAAGAACGGAGGAAGATTTTATATTCTCCGGCATAATGCTTATCTCATAGTATTGTAACTTGCTGTGCCCATTTCTGTCTTTCACAGTAAACTACAATTCCATTCAAGTGGGACAGGCTCTTTATGGAGTCATTTTCTACGCTAACAGGTAACTTTCTAGTGTGCTATCGAATGAATATGTAAATTATGGATGCCTAGAGGGGAGAGTGCCATGCTATAGAGAGCTTGCCCAGATGAGAGGGATGCTGGGCTTCTCAAGGCATCTGGAACGTGACTTTGCTTCAGTCAGAGGATTGAGGAGGGACGTGTTTGTCAGCAATAGACTGATGACATACTCTAGAAAGCCACACGGCAGAATTAATATTTACTCCACTCATAAGTAAAGGATGAAGAATTGTCTGCATAGCAACAAAATACAATCTGAGATCTTGCTAGCCTATGGAGTTACTTAAATCAAATCTAAGGAATGAATTCCCACTGCTAAATTTGTTAACACAATCTTTGAGAAGAAGATTAAGTGAGCCATAGAAAACTAAAAATGGGACTAATTTTGCTCCTAATTTAGATAAACTAATTGCAGCAGCAAAGGATTAAGATAATTGCAATGGATTTTTAAGTCAAACTTTATTAAGCAACTGCTATGTTTTAGGAACAGAATATATTCCTTAAATATGTTTTTTAATTGAAGTTTTCTAATTAACAAGGCTTTAAAAATATTGACTCTTGTGCCAGGCATGGTAGCACATGCCTTAATACCAGCACTCGGGAGGCAGAGGTAGGATGATCTCTGTGAGTTCGAGGCCACCCTGAGAATAAAGAGTGAATTCAGGTTAATCTGGGCTAGAATGACACCCTACCTTGAAACACACACACACACACACACACACACACACACACACACATATATATATATGTGTGTGATATAGATAGATGGTAGATGATAGATACATAGATAGATATAAATATAGATTAGATATAGATATAGATATCCAGATCCAGATATAGATCCAGATGATATAGATATAGATATAGATATAGATATAGATATAGATATAGATATAGATATAGATATAGATATAGATATAGATCCAGATCCAGATATAGATATAGATAGATATAGATATATATAGATATGTAGAGAGAGACACTCTTAATTGTGTCTCATTAATCAAAAATTAATGGAAATTTCAATATCTTACGTGAATTCAAGTCTGTTCCATAAATATTCAAGACATGGGGCTGTAGAGATGACTCAATGGGAAAAGCTCTAGCTCACAGATCCTGACAGCCTGGATTTGACTCTCCAGTACCTACCTAAAGCCAGACACACAAAATGGTATATATGTCTGGAGTTTGTTGTGGCAGGAGGCCCTGGTGCAATAATACATTTTCTTTCTCTTTCTCTTTCTCTCTCTCAAATAAATAAAGTGTTTTAAAGAAAAACCAAACATTCAATATCTGCCTAGCACAAAACCCAAAATTATCGCTTAGAAATGTTGCCCAGAATATCTCCGATGTTGACGGTGACCACTGCATCTGCAGTCCGTTTCTTCTTGAAGGAATTTGAAATTTATTCCACACCTAGCTAAAGGTCAGAATTTATTTTAAAATTGAAATTGAACCTTTTGCTGGGCTATAGGCTTTAAAACCATATAGACACTGAGAGAAAATTCTGTGAAATTACACTGCTTTAAAAATATACTGGAGACGTCAGGTGGTAGATGTAACCTGTAAAAACAAACAAACAAACAAAACCTAGAAGTCTGAAAGAAACAAGGAAAAGATTTACACAAGCAAAAATCAATGATGCTATTAGAAAAGAGAAAAAATAATAGTAAGGCAAATTGCCATCCCCTCTCTGGAGAGAAAGGTGACTGCAGACCATAGTATAAGACATATGCTTAGGGTAGAGTTGAGGCTGTGGAACAACATCTTGAAGGGGGACTTAAAGAAACTGATAAATTATAGGAGACTCTGTGAGCCAACCAAGGCATGACAGAGTCCTGGGAGCCAGAGGGAGCATATACTTTTGTGGGATTTTCTGCCAAACATCCAACCAGAATTTGTGAGAATCTGAGGAAGAAGCTCCTCTTCTGGCAAGAAGACGACTCAAGTGACCACAGGGAGACACAGAAAAGTCCTCACTAGACCCCAGGCCATATGACAGAGGAAACATTTTCCTGGGCCTTGTCCCAGAACCATGTGCAAAGGTAGTACTCTTGCTCCAGGTGTGGCTAGCATTTTTGTTTAGATTTGTATTGGGGGTGGGGGTAAAGATATTGACATGGGAAGCCATTTGGAGAAAAACAAACAAACAAACTAGAGTATGGGACTAAGGAGATGGCTCAGAAGTTGAAGACACTTGCTTACAAAGACTGTCAGCTGTGTTAGATTCCCAGCATCCACATCAAGTGAGATGCACAATGCGGTGCATGTGTCTAGAGTACATTTTCAAGAGGGCTTGATGCTCCCCTTCTCCCTCTCACACACACTATTTCTTTCTCTGCTTTTATCTCTCTCAAATAAATCAAACAAAGCGCATACAATTTGTGTGAAGTGTGAAGGTCACAGTCAGAAACACAAGGTCACTAAATCACAGAGACTAAGATTAGAAGTCAGGAATGCACACCTCCCACTTTCACTTCCTAAAGGGGCTCCAGGATTAGGGCTTGGTTCGCAGCTATGAGCAAGACTCAGACTTTCTCCAAGAACATTCTGCATTCTACAAGCAGAAAAGATGTGAGAAACATGGGGAAATTGTGATGCCTCTGCTACCTATACAAGAGCAAACACAAAATAAATGGAAAACCCATTCTCAGATCAACCTAAATCTTCACACTAGACCTCTAAGAATTCTTGTTGTCTAAGTCTATGGATGGCTTTCAAAACCAGGCCCTGGGCATGCCAAAAGTCAAGGGTCAGTCTATGGGACAGGCTAAGGCACACTGTTGTGAGAACAGACAGTATGTTAAAACCAAAGTGACCACGACTGTGGTGGTTTGAATAGATGGCCCCCAATATATTCAGTTTTTTATTTGTTTGTAGTTTGCATCTGCAGCCACCTGGCTGGAGGCAACATCACTGGGTAGATCTTTAGGTGTGGTGGTGGGTTTCAGATTTCAATCTAAAGATATGCAAAGTGTACCTAGCTGGTGCTCCTGAAGTGTGCTGTGGCTTTTGGCTTTTGGCTTGTGCTTCTCTTTCTCTGCTTGGTCCTATGAAAGCAGGCCAGCTTCTTCTGCCATTATGGAACTTCCCCTGGATCTGTAAGCTTCAATAAATCCCTTTCTCCATGATTGTGCTTGGTCTGGAAGTTCATCTCAGAGAACCTAAAGCTGTCTGCTACAATGACCATCTGGGAAATATATACTTGTCTGGAAAACAGTGTTCTGAGCTTCTACAAAATGGTGGCTATGTTTGTAGCTTAGAATCCCTAGGGATGCTGAGAAGTTATATCACTTGTTAAGTATTAGGATTGATGTTGGCAAAAGTTAGGCTGTCTTATAAGAAAGAAATTGGTTGTGGTCTGCCTTTCCTTAGTTTTGGGCAAGTAATCCATGTACAGAAGATTAGTAAAGATTAAGTAGAAATGTACATCCATACAATGGGATATAATGTAAAGATTATAAAAAAAGTGCTGTCAGCTGGGAAAAAAACATAAATTAATCTGAATTCATACTACAGTTGAGTAAAGCCACTCTGAACATGCTACTTATGATATCATTTCAATTGACATTTTTAAAAAGATGACAGAAATATTAAAAATATCTGTTTTTCACAGGGGCTCAAGATAAGAATGAATCAAGTAGGTGATTCTCATACTTTTAAGATATTCTGAGTTACTACAATAATGGATATCTGAGAATTTGCATTTGTTAATAACTCTATAACTTTATAGCACAAAGACTAAATTTTTATATAAGCTAAGCAGCATACATTTAGAAAGCCCTTGATTAGAATAGAAGGTGACAAGACATATCTACCTAAGAGCCTCAGAGATGGTTCAGCAGTTAAGCACACTTATTGTATAACCATGAAGACCTGAGTTCAATCTCTGCCACCCAGTGTAAAATGTTGGCCAGGGCTGTGTATGCCTTTAACCCCACACTGAAGGGGCAAAGACGGGAAAATCACAGACTTCTCTGGTCAGCCAGTATAACTGATGAAATAGTGTGCTCCAGATTAAGTGAGAGGCTCTCTTTCAGGGAAATAAGACAGGAAGTGAAAAGGGTTGACATCTGACATGAATCACGCATGCCCACACATACACACACACACACACACACACACACACACACACACACATCTAAATACATGTGATGGGAATGGAACTTCAGCATAATCACACAAGAGAAACACATCACAAAATTCTCCCTTGAGGATAAGTTGACACAGTGTATGAACCAGTAATCCTCAAAACTGTAAGGTACCTGAAAAACAATGGACATATGAAAGCTTGCCCCACAAAGAGGAGCTCAAGGAGATAGGGTAGCTAAATGTGATGTGATGGGATCTCCTGGATGCAATTTTAAAATAGAAAAGAGACATTAGGGCTGGAGAGATGGCTTAGCAGTTAAGTGCTTGCCTGTGAAGCCTAAGGACCCCGGTTCGAGGCTCGGTTCCCCAGGTCCCACGTTAGTCAGATTCACAAGGGGGCGCACGCATCTGGAGTTCGTTTGCAGAGGCTGGAAGCCCTGGCGCGCCCATTCTCTCTCTCCCCCTCTATCTGTCTTTCTCTCTGTGTCTGTTGCTCTCAAATAAATAAATAAAAATTAAAAAAAAATGTATCTAAAAAAAAAAAAAAGAAAAGAAAAGAGACATCAGGGCTTGAGAGATTGATTAGTGGTTAAGGCGCTTGCCTCCAAACCCTAAGGACCCATGTTCGGCTCTCCAGAACCCACGTTAGCCAGACACACAAAGGTGAGGCAAGCAAAAGGTCGCATGTGCCCACTAGGTGGTGAAAGCGTCTGGAGTTTGATTGCATGACTGAGACACTGGCATGCCAATTCTCTCTCTCTCTCTCTGTGTCTCTCTCTTTCTCTTTCTTCCTTCCTTCCTTTCTTCCTTCTTTCCTGTCTCTCTCGTTCTCTCTTTCTCTGTCTCCAGAATAAAAAGAAAAAGAAAATAGATATCAGAAAAATACTGATGTAATTTGAATAAAGAATGGTTCTGAGTTCATTGTAACATCTCAATTTCAGTCATTAAATGTAAGGAATGGAACACACTAAGTTGGTAAAGATAAGAGAAACTAGGTATAAAGGAGAAACTTCTGCTTTTTTGATACATTTCTGAAAATCTAAAGATATTCTAAAATAAGAAGGGTTAGTTTTAACACGCAACACTACAAAGTCAAGCATGTATTTCTGATCTGAAACATCCATGAATAGGCAACATCACATCCAGGGCTGCTGAAAAGTGTCATCCTAAAGCATCAGAGTTGATTCAATTTAAACTATGCTCAAAGTAGACAAATTACTCCAATTTTATGCCAAAAAGGCCCCACAGCATTCTCAAAATATTTTAAAACAAAAATGTATTCACAAAATAAAACTAATGGTTGGCGTTTTCTGCCATTATGTTTTACATTGCTTTTAATTATCACTGCATGTGTGTGAAGTATATTGCAGGTTCAGAGCAAAATTATGGAGACTTCCAAATGACTCTTGGACCGTATATTTCCCTACATTAATAGCCTCATTTGAATGCTGAAGAAATAAAATTTTTATTCTTCGGTGGCCACAAAGGATTAATTCAATGCATTAAATAGAGTTTAGGTTGTCTTCTGAGAGAGAAAAGGTTAAAAGGTACATTTTGCTAAATATTTAAAATCTTTAACCTTGTTGGTATAGATCTCCATGATGAAAAAAAAAAAAAAAAAAGACAGGATCTTGCAACATAATCGCATACTGTTTGAAAGTGTTTCTTTTATTTAAGCTCTGAGGAAACTTCCATGATTCTTTGAATTTAGTACACAATCCTTCAAAATAAAGTTATGATTCAGATAAGGAAGTATTTCTAAACATGTTTATCAGAATTCCTGTTGTCCCTCCTAAATTAAGCAGTGCACAGAAGGAAAAGTTTAACATGTATGCAGGCAGCATTGTGATAATGGCATATGCCTTTCTTCAGGAACATATGGGGCAAACTTGGAACTCACAGCATCTTTTGCAAAACGAACAGCTCCCATGTTTCCATTTAATTATTAACTTGGTCAGTTGTGGCAAGTTAAAAGCCATCATTTAACTTTCTTTCTTAGAGCTTCTGTATACGTTTATTAGTTGACATATGGCATGTCACAAAACAACAACAACAACGAAAAACCTGTAAACCCAGAGGATGTATGTGTGCTTACAGGGTTTTGGAAGGGATGGTCACTATACATAGTATCAAATTGTTTCTTTGATTACACATAATCTCTTCCTACAATAAATGTGTTATAAAAAAATAAAATATACCAGATAACTGAGATATATTTGTAAATAAATAATATCCTTTAAAATTCAGTTTCTGTAAGAAAATTGAAAAACCATTTTAAGTGGAAAACTAAACTACAAAATAAATTTTATATGAGTACAAAAAGGTATCTGCAGTTCAACATGATAATTGTAGATGATATATTTTTTAATTACTAAAATTAATATAGGTTGTATCTAGTATTCCATTTGACACTTAGGGACTTAAAGACTAAACAATTTTTGAGGATTGGGTTCATATTAACTTTTCATACACAGATATAGTTTATTGTTTCCTATTACTTTTATGCCTTTATGTTACACATATAAACATGTTAACAGATCAAACAATATATTAAAGTTATTTTCGAAAAGATGAGTTTTATATATAACAAAACAATTATAGCTCCTTTCCAGCTGCCACAGATCTTTTCAGAATAATTTAGACACCCACAGCCATGAACCTCAGCAGTTTCGCTTTTCTAGTCAACCTTGTGTTGACTCCTTCCAGACGGATTAATGTCTGTCTAAGTCTGACATCTAGCCACTCTCAAAGGCAATTTCTTGCATCTACTCTTTTCCCCTGTAAGTGGCTTATATACGCCGTGTGTGTGTGTGTGTGTGTGTGTGTGTGTGTGTGTGTGTGTGTGTGTGTTGGAAGATGAATATTTTAAGTAAATTATTGCCCCAACTTGTAGATACTGTTTTCTATCTGCCTATCCAAAGCCTGCTCTTGTTATTTATGTGTTTATTTATTCAATGACTTGATGTACTTTGCAACTGGGTGGGCTTCTGACATCCCTCCTCTCTGGGTGGAGGATGGACAGGTAAGCAGTCATAGGACCAAGGCAATTGTTCTAGCAGGGCCCTTTTTCTCTTTCCTCTATTGAGCTGTGTTCCTCTACTGGTATCACAACCTTCTGTTAGACTTCACTAATTATATGCAACTTTAATATATTTTATTTATTTATTTCAGAGAGAGAAAGAGGGAGAGAGAGAGAATGGGCATGGCAGGGCCTTCAGCTACTGAAAACAAACTCCATGCATCTGGCTCATCTGGGTCCTGGAGAATCGAACTGGGATTCTTTGACTTTGCAAACAAACACCTTAACTGCTAAGCCATCGCTCCAGCTCCAATATACATGTTTTATACAATAATCTAAGGAATAAATTACTTAGTCCTAAAAAACCTGGATAGGTTTAATTTTTAAAAGTATTTTAGTTATTTATTTGAGAGAGCAAGAAAGAGAGAGAGAGAGAGAGAGAGAGAGAGAGAGAAAGGAAGGAAGAGGCAGATAGTGAGACAATGGATGCACCATTGTTTCTAGTCACTGCAAATGAACTCCAGACACATGTGCCACCTTGTGCATCTGGCTTACATGGATACTAGGAAAGTGAACCTGGATCCTTAGACTTTGCAGGCAAACACTTGAGGCCAGTTTTGGAGGCAATTTTTCTTCTAGGGTGGATTTTCATAGCAATTTCTATATTTGTCACTAGTTATAAAACCAGTGTACAGTTTAGGTTAGTTTCCCTAGAATTAACAAACCCTCTCAATATTTGCACCTAAATTTTAGTAATAATAACTTTAGAAGATGTTGTATTTGCCCTTAAAGCTGAGGGAAGAAGGGCACTGTATTATTGGTCACATCTACCTAGACTGGGAGAGCTTTAACCAAGTTGAGCTGACAGGGAGAATTAAGAGATGTAGCTAAACTTCAAGAAAAATAACTTCTTCATTATTAGCTTTATAATTTTTGGACAATTTATAGAGAGTATAACTGATATGTGCACATGCATATATTCATATAAAAATGTATCCATCATTGCTCTTCTAGCTATATATCTTTATTTTGCCTATCTCTGATCTGCCTATCACTGATATGCACACACACACACACACACACACACACACACACACACACACACAGGAATCCATGCATGCATACATATAGTAGAAGACATCCTATGAGTCTTTCCAGGATTCATTTCAGTAGTGGATTCCCTGTCAGTTTTGAAGCTGTCGTTGGTGATGATTGGTCCAGCTAATTATGTACTCCCCTTTAACTAGGCTAATCACACAGTGTTGTAGCAGTTTAGTGTTGGTATCTATAGATTTAGAGATATTTCCAGTGTTGGTATCTATAGCTTTACAGATATTTCCCATCATTTTTTTTTTTAAAAACTAGAACAAGCCTTTCAGCCTCACTATGAAATAAATCAAACAGATATAGGCAGACTGAAATGCCCCAAACACTAGGTCAAGAAGATGATGTCAGGCTTTAGTCATGACTAACTCCACAAAAGCTTTGTACAACTTGCTACATGCCATATTTACATGCTGAGAGCTACAATTTCTACAAGGAGGCCAACACTGTCAATTCATCCTTAATTTCTTTGTTTTTTAAAGTACTGCTTGTTCTTTTTTTCCAATCCCACCCGCTTCCTTCCTAGAAACTCCTTGTCATATGGTCCTCAGACAACCCACTTCCTATTTTAATTTTGTAAACTCGCATTGATTTTGCCATATACTTTTAAACATATAAGGGATACTTTATTTACCTCCAGCTAAACCTTAGCACCATGGTTTATATATCATCATACAAAACTTATCAGAAATAAGGTTAGGAAGGGTCAATCCAGGAATTCCTTATGCAAATCCTCCCATGAAGATACTTAATAAATATGTATTATATGATTTAATAAAGTACTAAAGTTACTGAAACAACATCAAACAAAATCAATCTTATGAAATCATTTCCAGCTCTTAATTAGCTGAAAAAATTATGATATCCATTTGCTAATTTGCTTTATATTTAATTACCATTATACCTACATTTAGATATGGATATTTTAAGATACTAACCAATTAATAAACAATTAATTTCCCCACTGCTATTAAGAATACATGAAAAATTATATTACTTAATAAAACGTCAACTTGGAGCCAATGATAACTATTTTCTGAGCCGGGGATGCGACTTAGTGGGTAAAGTGATTGCCTTGCACTAGCTCTGGGTTTGAGATCCTCGACATTCCATAATCTGGATATAGTAGCGGATACCTAGAATCCTTGTACCCAGGAAGGGGAGGCAGGAGTATCAGAAATTCACGGTCATCCTGAACTACATAGGGAGTTTAAAATTAGGCTAAGTTACATGAGACCCTGTCTCAAGAAAAGAGAGTGAGTAAGAGAAAGAATTTTTTTTTTTTTTTTTGCAATTCAAAGTATTGTAAAACTAAGCTTCTATCAGATAATAGAAGCCAGTTAAAATGCATTTCATTTATTCATGAAGTGCTCACAATTCCTCCAGTCGCTATATTTAAATGTGATTATTTTATCATTGATTCTTATGCCATGAAAGTTTCCTGCCACCATGCAAAAGCCAGGTACCATTTGTCTGCTGCTCTTAGTAAATTTAGTCACTTCTTAGTTATTTTAGGCATTTCCCTTCCCAGTAACTGAGAAGAAAAGTGAGAGGAAAAGAAATTTAAATGAGAATTTTTGTTACTTGCCTATATTGCCAGTGAAAGAAATTACACGGGCTGAGGTAGAGAAATGTTGCTATATGCAGTTTTGCAATTATCTATGGATTTCAATTATCTAAAGATCCCTCTCCTTTATTAAAATAAATAACCGTGAGTTAATGTAACTTTTTGTGTAGAATTTAAACTTCACCACACTAAAATGCATTATCTGGAACTAGACTTTCATTTTCAAATACTGAAGGGGATTTAGGAAATTTATATTATTGTTTTTTTTTTTTTCATTTCTTTGAAAAAGCTGACACAAAGTGTTTTATGCACCAAGAAATAATAAACCAGAAAGATTGTAAGATAGCCTCGTTTTACTACTTTATTACTTGTAAGATTGATATTCTGTCATATCTCTGAAACTCAGTGGCCATGATACTAGGAAATCATTTTTAGACATAAGAATTTGCATATGAATAGAATTTCATTCATGTATATTACATGTACACCCATAAACTATAATAAAGAAATTTCTAAATTTAAATGTTTAGTAAAACAACCTTCAAGTTTTTGATGATTTTCCAAATAGACATTCATTATTAGCATGTGATATCAGAAGGTCTTACTGAAATTGTGGATGAGTCATTTGACCAAGACCATCATAAAAATTATTGTTTTCAAGCCAGGTATGGTGGAGTATGCCTTTAATCCCAGCACTCAGGAGGCAGAAGTAGGAGGATCACCATAAGTTTGAGGCCACCCTGAGACTAGTGAATTCCAGGAGAGCCTGAGCTAGAGTGAAACCCTACGTCAAAAAAAAAAAAAAAAATATATATATATATAATATTTATTTATATATATAATATATATTTCAATATATATACATATATATTGAAAATATATATATATTCAATATATATTCAATATATATATATATATTGAAAACAATATGTATGTATGTAGATAGATAGATAGATATAGATATAGATATAGATATAGATATAGATATAGATATATATGTGTGTGTGTGTGTGTGTGTGTGTGTGTGTGTGTGTGTGTGTGTTGTTTTCATGGGATAGAAAGATGGGTCAGTGGATAAGGCACTTGCGTGCAAAGCAAAGGGACCCATGTTTGATTCTCCAGGACCCACAACATGAGGCCAGTTGCACACAGTGGCTCATGCATCTGGAATTGGCAGCTGCTAAAATCTTTGGCACACCCATTCTTCCCCCCACCCCCCACCTCTCTACTTGCAAATAAATTTTAAAAAATATAGTATTCTCATGCACTTTAGTTACCTTCAGGCTAAGAAGAGTTTGAAACTGAGTGTTGTGTAAAACAAATTAAAATATGATATGACTATAAGTACATATTTATGCACATATGTAAGTTCATATAAACACATATAGGCATATGCATGAAAGTATATATAGATACATAAGCATATATGTATATTTAAGTATATACAAATAGGTAGGTATTCATATATACATATATGTTATATGTATATATTCATAGGTATTTGGCAAATATGTTATATAGCACTATATTATAAATATGTTATAGGACACTATGTAGCAACTAGAAGTAGGAATAAGAGGCTTATCAAAAAATGTCCTTTAGGGCTGGAGAGATGGCTTAGAGGTTAAGCGCTTGCCTGTGAAGCCTATGGACCCCGGTTCGAGGCTCAACTCCCCAGGACCCACGTTAGCCAGATGCATAAGGGGGCGCACGCATTTGGAGTTCATCTGCAGTGGCTGGAGGCCCTGGCGCGCCCATTCTCTCTCTCTCTCTCTCTCTCTCTCTACCTGCCTCTTTTTCTGTCTGTCACTCTCAAATAAATAAATAAATAATTATTTTAAAAATGTCCTTTAGACATGTAGGAGAATTAATTAAAAAGTCTCAAAATGACAGAAGCAACCTGGCATCACCTACATATTAAAACCCAACACTTGTGTGTGACACTATATATTCCTAGGACTATGCATATACTTAAATACATACTCAGAAAAAGGCCAGGATGACTGTGTAATGAATGGAGGAATTGATCATGACCTCAGCGATCAAGAGGAAGAGGAGTTGTTCATGATCTCTGAGGACATAAAGAGGATGACTGGAGTGGGAGAGTGTAATAATGAAACTAAACTTTGTCATTACTTTTATGTTTAAGCAATTTTAATATGTTATTTATTTATTTGAGAGAGAGATAGGAGGCAGATAGAGAGAAAATAGGTACGCCAGGGCCTCTAGCCACTTCAAACAAACTCTACACACACATGCCAACCTGTGATCTGGCAATATGTGGGCACTGGGAAATTCAATTCAGGTTCTTAGGTTTCGCTGGCAAGCAGCTTAACCACCGAGCCATCTTACCAGCCCTAAGCAATGTTTTGTAGCATTTTTTTAAGAAAAATTTTGTTTATTTATTTATTTGGGAATGACACACACACACAGAAAGAGACACTTAGAGAAAGAGAGAGAGAATTGGCGCTCCAGGGCCTCCAGCCACTGCAGATGAACTCTAGATGTGTGCGCCCCCTTGTGCATCTGGCTAACATGAGTCCTGGGGAGTTGAGCATTGAACCAGGTTCCTTAGGCTTCACAGGCAAGGGCTTAACTACTAAGCCATCTCTCCAGTCCTGTTGTTGTTTTAATGAAAATCTTTTTAACAAAGAAACGGTAGCTCTCAACCAGACACCAGCATTCATATCCTGTCTTTGTTACTCCCTCCCTCTGTAAATTTTGTAAATGTAGTATCTACAACTGTTTGTCATTTATGGACCATTTATATATGGAAGTCATTTTTGTTAAATATATATATATATATCAAGGTGGCAGTTTTCTCAAATAATCTGATATTATACCTGAGTAGATATGATACTTTTACTGCTATATATAAAAAAAGAAAGTCAGATTAATATGATGGAGAATGGAATTTCAAATGGGAAAGTGTGGGGGTGGGGAGGGAGGGAATTACCATGGGATATATTTTATAATCATGAAAAATGTTAATAAAAATTAAAAAAAAAAAGAAAAAGAAAATCAGTTCCTTAGCTTTATACCAATGCTGTTATATTTTATACCTCTAGTGTAATTAAAACATGTATGTCAATGTAAAATATCCAGCATTGTTTTGTTCAGGCAACTAATCACCTTAAAAACTTTTATTTTGCACCCATTTTTTTTATTGAAAAAGTCTATGACTAAAATATTTTTGTTCTACTTAACATTTTTCAAACGTATGAGATGGATCAGAAACTGTGATAGGCACTGGCAATATGGAAAAGATGAAATGGCATTCCTGGCCTTAGTCAAACACACAATTCAGAGGAGTATGGTTGTTTGACTGTAACACATTTCTGATAGCGTACTGTGTTTGAATGGTTACTCCCCAGCTGATGGTGCATTCAGGGAGGTTGTAGAAACTTTCGAGGTGGATCTGGTAGAAATGAGTGACTAGAGGCAAGCTTTGGGGTTTTATAGTTTAGCTCTGTTTGTTGCACTTTGCTTGTTCTTGCTACTTCCTCCCTGCTGGTGGGAAGTTATGATGCCTGGTTGTTGACTCCTTCCATACTTTCTTTGCCATCACCACAAGCATAAACAAACTTTTTTTTTTAAAATCCCTTAAGCTATTTCTGGATGGACGTTTATGAGGTTTTTATTTGTTTATTTATTTGAGAGAGTGAGAAGGAGAGAGAGAGAAACAGAGAGCGAGAGAATGGGCATGTCAGGGCCTCCAGCCATTGTAAATGAACTCCAGATGCATGTGCTGCCTTGTGCATCTGGCTTATGGGGGACCTGGAGGATTGAACCTGAGTCCTTAGGCTTTGCAGGCCAGGGCATTAACCACTGAGCAATCACTTCAACCCTGGTTGGCTGACTTTTTCTTATTGGTTTCTTTGTTTCCAGCAATGAGAAAGTAACTGCTACAGGGAGAAAAGTAAAACACATAAGCATTCTTTTCCTTGGAATTTATCTGCTCCAATAAAAATTCATATATTGGGGCTGGAGGGATGGCTTAGCAAGTAAGACATTTGCCTGCAAGGTCAAAGGACCCAGGTTCAATTCCCCAGGACCCACGTTAGCCAGATGTACAAGGTGGTGCATGCGTTTGGAGTTAGTTTGCAGTGGCCAGAGTCCCTGATGCATCCATTCTCTATCTCTCTCTCTCTGTCTCTTTCTCTCTCTGTCTGTCACTCTCAAATAAATAAAGATAAAATAAATAAATAAAGACATTTAAAAGTAATTGCACTAAGCCTTAAATACATTATTCTGGGTCAAGAAGATAAATGTTACCCAGAAAATGGTAATGATCATATACTAATTACTCATCACCAATAAATGTTTAGTCTTTATTTTTCTAGCTATTGATATGACTTTGATTTTTTTAATGTAAATTTATAACTGTAGTGTAAAAATGCCTCCAAAAGTTACGAAAAGTATGTTAAAATGAGAGCCAGTTCTCCTGGGACAGGATTTCCTCTTAGTTTCTGAGCACTGTTACTTAGATCAGAAGACTTACTTATAACTTAATTTGCATGATTCTTCTAGCCAGGCAGCCTTGGAATATTTCTAGTTCAAAGCCTCGAGAAGCAACTGAGGGTCCCTGGGGACGGCTGTCCTGGGGACACCTGTTGTAACTGAGTAAGTGATGCCCTCGCAAGATGGCTTTCTGAGCATTTCTATTGGACAAAAATCCAGGCCTGACCAGCAGTTCGTGCTCCTGCCAAGTCTATTATGAATAATTTCTCATAGGTGTAATTCTCTAAGAGCCGAGCGAGTGCGCTGTGCTGTAAATAAAGCTCACTCTTCTTCCCAGCAGGCCACCGTGTGATTATTCCTAATGACTTTATTCCTCCACATCCTGCATCACGCCAAGGAGGCACCCTGGAAAAGAGCAGGGCATCTGTGAGCCGTGAGGAAGGATACTTTGCCAACCATTAGCTTACGCAGTGAGTAATTGCCTGATGACGTGTCAGGGAACCTTTGGATTTTACACAGAAAACTGTTCTGAGTAGGTGACAGGTAACAAGTAAAAGGCGACACTTCAAATGTCACAGCTGGATCACAGCGAACTACTACTTAGCCAATGATCTGCATATGAAAACCGAGTACCTATGTCAGCTTTCTCATCTCCTAGCAGATCTATTTGGGCTTTTCTAGTTGTAAATCAGCACTCCAGTAACAAAGTTCATGGAAACGATCCTTGCCTTGAATAGTTTCAGTTTCTCTGTTCTCTGAGCCCTAAGTTTATGAACTCAGCATTTAATTAGCATAATTATTTTTTTTTATTTATTAGCTTTGTACTCAGTGTATACAGTCAAGTCGGTACCATTGTTAGCTTCCTCCCTGTCTTTCCCCTTCCCTCTGGCCCTTTCTTGTTGAGGTATATGGGTCATGCATTGTGGGGTTAGCCATCAGTTATGGCTAGGAGGAAATGTCTCTGTGTATCGTGACCCAACGTGTGGCTCTGACATTCTTTCCGCCCCCTCTTCCGCAAAATTTCCCTGAGCCATGTTGGGTTCATTTTAGGTCTGCTTCAGTGATGCGGTCTCGGGAGCATCTGTGTCTCTGGATATCTGATTTAGTAGGAGTTTATTGTTCTCCATGTCTACCTCCTTCACCCTTGTGCTGGTACCAGGTTCACCAAGAAAACAGCACACTTGCTTGTTTCACCAATTATTCTTAGTTTCAGCTGGGGCCCTTTTGAGGTATGATGGGGAAATTCTTTCCTTAGGATCTATGTCTATCTGAAAAAGAGAAGACAGAGAATAAAGTTAGCACCCAATAAATGGGATAACCATTATTTCTTTTAGAGAGAATTTAATAGGTGTAGGCCCACGATTGGTGGTAGCTTGATAATGGAGAGCGGGCTTATTTTTGGATATGGTTCTGACTTGTTTCCCAGCTGCAGCTATGGGTCCCATTCCACTGAGCTGATCAGTTAGGCAAATCAAGAGCAGTTGGTTTCCCACCAAGGCTATGTGCCACAATTGCATTTGTGTGAGTCTCACGGCAGGTTATGACATAGCTGGAAGCTGGAAAAGAGTCAGTCCCCAGACAGTCAGCACATCTAGTGCCAGAAGGTGCTACATGGGCAACTGGGGGAAAATGACCAATATCTGTCTAAGCAACTCATGGTGTAACCTACTTAGTATAAAATTTTTTAATGTCTTTTTGGAAATACAACAAAACCACCCTACTCCACTGTGAAACTAACTGAGAAAGTAGTAGGGCATTGTAGGCTGTTCTTTCTTGCTTGCTTGTGCTACAGATTAAACTTAGGGTTCACGCTAGGCAAGTGTTACCACTGTGTACAACAATCCCTCGCTTTCACTCCACAGTTGGCTGACGGTGATCACTTTGGCTTGGTTCAGTACCTTAGTCCATAGTGTTTTAGGTACATCTCTCATTCCTGAAGGCATATGCTGATATTTCCAGGTTCACATGTCCAGGGACAAAGAAATGAACCAGAGACACATATTCAGTGATTAAAAACAGAGACAGATCATGCAAAAAGAGAACATTTCCAAGCATGGAAACCATGCTTGTGAGACCAGAGAGCTGAGAAATATTTAATATCCCCTACCCACAAGCCAGTTGAGTCTTTTTAGGTTCTGGGTTCTTTATATAGAATGTACCTCTCCCCACACTCAAATTTTGAGTCTGTGTGTGTGTGTGTGTGTGTGTGTGTGTGTGTGTGTGTATGAGTGTATACTCTTTTGTTATATATAGCCCTGGTAGGGAAGGGTTTGCTTCTTTTCTTTGTTAATCTTATATCTCAGGATTCTCTCCTTCCAACAACCTATTCCATATCTTTCTGCTTCATTGGCAGGCTACAATTTTTTCCTCATATGGTTATTAGGTTCTATAGAAGGAAATGACTTTAGCCCACATTACAGAGGACATCCATGCAATTTTGAAGGCACAACATAATCATGGCTGAAGACAGAAAGAATTTAATAATGATATGATAATTTCCTTTCTTTTTCTAAGGAAAATTACAAATTCTGATAAAATTTCAAAGATGCTATCAGACATTTTCTGTAGGCAAACAAAAATATTTCCCAACTTTGAGAAAAACATAACTGAGGAAAACAAAGAATTCAAGAATATAGAAAATAATAATGTCTCAAGATTAGGAAGCATCAATGGTCCATTAATCCAAAGAAAAAAGAAAGAAGAAAGGAGAAAGAAGAAAGAAAGAAGGAAAGAAAGAAAGAAAGAAAGAAAGAAAGAAAGACTCAAATAGTAAGATTCCAAAAATTAATGATGGTCTCAGTCGTTAAGGCAGTTGCCTGTGAAGCCTAAGGACCTCAGTTCAATTCCCCAGTACCCACATAAGCCATATGCACAAGGTGGCACATGCATCTGGACTTTATTTGCAGTGGCTAAAAGCCCTGGCATTCCCATTCTCTCTCTCTTTCTTTCAGCCTTTTTCCCTCTCTCTAATAAATAAATAAATATAAAAAAGCAAACAAACAAGTAAATAAATGTAAATTTAAAAATTAAGGAAATAGAAAGCTATTTATCAAATATAAAGTGAAAATAGCAAAATATTCATTCTTATACTTATGGATTCTAACATTGTGTTTGTATAATACTAGGATTCTAATACTGATTTTTTCCTGATATACTCTAGTCAATCCAAATATGGATCAAAGGCAATAAACACTTCCTACTTTCAAAAAAAGGGAAGTAAATAGTATGGCAAGAAAACTATTCCTTCTGCCTACTGCATATTGAACTATTAATTTGTCATTAATTTGTCAATTTTGAGGCCTAAGACAAGATTCTCAGTATTTAACCTAGAGGTTGGAAAGATGTCTAAATTAAAGCAACACTTTAAAATCGCCCTGGGTTTACTTACTTTCCTCTTATCTCATATGGACCTTTTACCTTAGCTTACCTCAGAAGGAAAAAAATGAGTAGTTTATTCCTCTCACTGTGATTGCCAGCTAATTTATATAAATGTTTTATGACGCAGTAAGACCCAGGCAGGTGATCACCATCAATCCCTTTCTACCCTCCTTTCACTCTTGGCCAATATTTCTTACCACTAAAACCAGTGTGGTTTCCATTCAGTCCCTCAGGCTACTGACTCCTGCCCTTTGAAAGGTAACTCGAATAGCCATTAGATTATGTTGACAAGGCTCAATAAATTATATCAATCTAGCCTTCAAATCTGTCCGATATGTGAGGGTAAGCTAGGTGCTCCTTCATGCAGTTCAACTCACTGAAGGGTTGTGGACGGCAGAGGTGGAGACCCAACAATCACAGGGCCAGCCTCTGTTCACAGTGACAACGCATCTGCCTTTTGACAGTGAAGTGGAAGACAATGTCACCCACCCACAGGGCAACTCAGAGGCTTGGGCTATATTAACAGGTACTGCAGTGAACTTTGGTCTGAGAACATATGCCATCATTCTAGTACCAATAGAAAAAGCTTAATAACCTCTGCTTTCCAAAGGTACGTTTCCCAAACTGTCACACCAAAGTGGTTTTTATGTACTATTGAAAATAGTGGATTTATCCAACAGCAGAAATGCCTTAGTTCAGTTGAAAATAAAATGAACTATGATCTTCGAATTACTTGTATGAAGAAAGGAAGATTTTGTTCCTCACTTACAAAGAAATTGTGTATCATAAATATGTTTTCAAGAGTCATGCCCAAATTTTGGGACTCTTTCTTTCCTAAATATCTAATGATCTATTATCCCAGCCAAAATGCTGTGGACTTTATAAATTTCATTTATTATTAATATAACTGTCTTATGTCTATGTAGCGTCTCTTCCCACTCAGTGTTTCTAGCCTAAGAAAAGTTTGATGTGTTTTCTATTTTTATTTGAATTATGAAATTCAAATAAATATGACTCAAAGGAAGATTTAACACTTACTCTTTGTCAAATTAACTATTATAGCCTGCTGAATGGTTGGCTGAAACAGAAACTTCTTAATGAAACACAGTATTTTAAATTGAAAACTGTATTTGACATGCAGCCACATCAGGAATAACCATGGCGGTATAATCACAAACACAAGGCGTTGCACTCACTCCCTTCATGGGGGCTTCCTTTGGCAGGAAGGATGGGGGAGCTCTCATTAGCATAGGAAGAGCACAAAGTGGTGACTGAATGGAGCAGGAAAAATAATTGGTTTGGAATTTATTTAACAAGATGGAAATGGGACTTTCCTAATTTTTGATTTGGAAGAAACAATTCTAATCTAATGTGGCTGTTGGTTTTAACCATTGTGCTTGTCTTTTATATAAAACTTCCAATGAATGAGCTCAAAGAAAGCCTGTATAATTTGTGAATGCTATAACACGGACTTTCGCCTTTGCAGAATGGCACGTAAAATGGATGCTAAGAGCCTGTGGGATGATGCATGCCATTGCTTTACCACCCTATCTCTTCTTGGCTTCTGAGAGGACAGATCATTAAGGCTGACCCATGGGAAAAGAGAGATACACTGGATTAATTCTATTTTCTCTTACTTCAGTCTCATGTGTTTCCATGGGCATCTGTTTCCATTACAGCCACATTGTACCCAATGTTTGACTTGACCACTCATCTGGTCATCCAAACAAGACGTGCTTAGGGAGGAGAGTGTAACTGAGAAACAGTGTTCTGTTTCTGAGGTTGCCCCAGAGGGTCACAGTCCTGCTGTCTGCTCAGAACCCACAGGGATAGTGTGGGCGTGTCCTCCACTGACACGGAGAAACCACATTCTGCTTCAGGTCATCCTTCAGATTTGCAGAGCTACCATTCTCACTTATTTTGAAAGTACTTTTTATTTATTTGACAGAGAAAGAGAGAGAGAGAGAGAGAGAGAATGGGCATGCCAGGGCCTCCAGCCATTGCAAATGAACTCCAGACATGTGCAATCCCTTGTGCATCTGGCTAACGTGGGTCCTGGGGAATTGAACCTGAGTCCTCTGGCTTTACAGGCAAACACCTTAACCACAAAGCCATCCCTCCAGCCCCTGAAAATACTTTTTTACGCTTTGTGATACTACTGGGGGAGGTTGTAGTCTAGATGTTTCCTGCGTTCTTTGTACAATGGCAAGCATGGACATAAATCTATTATAAGGAACAAGGCAAGAGCATAAAAACTGAAAACTATACACAAAGTCCCTCATTATCTTTCTTGAGACATTCTAATACCAATTAATTAATGTTTGTGAAATCAGTTTTGTGCACAATATTTTCCACACTTTTATAGAAAAAATGAAATAATTATCTATCTCCATCTAGATTTATTCATGAAAAGACTGAGCCTATAATGGATAAAGTAAGTCACCCAAGGTCACAGTACCAGGAAGTAGCAAAGTTGGAGTTTTAATCAGGTTTAGTGAATGTGTATTACTGTCATGCACACTCTGTGAAAGTTAGACTAATTGTGGCTTAAAAGCAATAAAATATAGATCACATCAGTAAGAGCAGGCAACATATACTGTAGCCATGATCTATTGAGCCATTCCAGCATCGCGAAAACAAACAGTGGGCATCTGCATGAAATGTGCATATGGTTGCACTTAGAAAGAGGAAATATGAACCCTTTCAGAATGTGTAGACCAAACATAAACGATAATGCTCCCCTATCATTGCCCTCTTGTGAAATTCAAACCATGATC
The DNA here is from genome assembly GCF_020740685.1 of Jaculus jaculus. NCBI lineage: Eukaryota > Metazoa > Chordata > Mammalia > Rodentia > Dipodidae > Jaculus > Jaculus jaculus. The sequence goes on along the minus strand of NC_059120.1, from coordinate 46,596,014 downwards.
ACATACTCTTCATTTCTCTTTGTGGAGATCACTATCCACACCAAAGGAAGAAACATCACTTCTCCTAAAAATATACAACAAAAAAGTAAATAAGTTAATCTCACTCAAGAATCCAGCCAATATCAGCTTTACATCTTTTAGATTGCCCAGTACTTACCAGAAGCATTTATTTCCTCCTAAGCCCAATACAGATAAATCAGCATATGTTTTAAGCACAAATTCTTCATCAAGGGTACTGAGTACCCAAAAATAGGCAGACCTACACATTGCCTGTACAATGAGCACTCTGGAAACAATGGACTGGAAGGAATGTTTTAAAGTGGTGAAAGGATAGAGTTTGTAGACATGGGGCCATCGTGAAGGACTACTTGGTGGATTTGCAAGCAAGTAAAGACTTAAGTGAAATTAAATAGAAAAAGCAAAGAAGAGTTTTATTAGAGAACCAAACTTTGAAGAGCATTAGAAACAATTCTAGTCCAGGAGGCTCTGGTTTCCCTAAAACTGATAATGAGGTCTTCAGGAAGTTACAGCATAGCTTTCTACGATCCATTTAAATTCCCCACAATTCTTCCCTGGATTATCCTGTGAAAAATGATCCAAAACTATGAACTTACTGAAATTATGAAAGTAGGCTAGATAACATGGGCCAGTTCTGATGGATTTTTAGCCTGTGGCTATGAAAGAAATAGTCAATTTTCTATGTAAATGACAATCTAACAGACGATTTTTTTAAACTCCAGACACATGCGCCCCCTTGTGCATCTGGCTAACGTGGGTCCTGGGGAGTGAAGCCTCGAACTGGGGTCCTTAGGCTTCACAGGCAGGCGCTTAACCATTAAGCCATCTCTCTAGCCCTCTAACAGACATTTTTAATGTCACATTTTTAAATATTTCATTTATTTATTTCACAGAGAAAGAGAGAGAGAGAGAGAGAGAGAGAGAGAGAGAGAGAGAATGGGTGTATCAGGGCTTTCAACCACTGCAAACAACTTTGAGACATGTGCACCCCCCTTGTGCATCTGGCCAATGTGGGTCCTGGGAAATAGAACCTCGGTTCTTTAGCTTTGCAGGCAAACACCTTAGCCACTAAGCCTTCACTCCAGCCTTAATATCACATTTAAGCTTGAAAGAAGTATTATTTCTTTAGATCCACAATATGCTTAGAAACTAGAAACATACCTTCGCATTTCCTGTAAGTTAGCTAATGTGTAGGCCACTTGATATTGAACCATTCATAGACTAATCAGGCCAGGGTAACAGTGTTACATTAAGATGGACTTATTTCACCATTTTGGTTTTTGTTCGGTCATGTAGATCTACTGGCCACTACTGCTTGCCTCTGTTAACCAAAATTAAGGATGACTCATGCCTTGAGTGCCTCTGGGACATGTTGGGTAACAAGAAAATAAGCGTTTTTGGCAGCAAAGTGATACATCTGCTCAGAATAACTGCCCCAGAAAACTGAGCTCTGCGATGGGGAGTCATGAGCTTTTCTATCGTTAGGCATGTCTACAGCAGGCCCCACCTACTGGGACATTAGTTCATGGAAAAGAAAGTTTCTGAAGACCTTCTTAGCAGACAGACGGACAGCTGACAGTCAGCTCTAATTGGACACATGGTTGGGAGACTGAAGCAATGAATAAGAAAGCATTCTTTAGAATTTACAAAAGTGGGTAGGAAATATGTCACTTTTCTCACGTTTACTTAGAGAAGACACAACTGAAGCTGCTGAGAAATACAGATGCCTTCCATGCTGTTCTTACCTGAGATTCAAGTAAACAAAAAGACTAAGGTTAACACAATTCCCATTTATATTAGTGTACCACAGTGAAGACAAGGACCGGAGCAGGTACAGAATATTTCACTTGCTCTCAGGAAATCTTCATTATACAGTCCCGTTCCATTAAATTAAAACATGATCTTTGGAGAGGTTGATGTAATGTTTTAAAAGCATTTTCCTTTATGACATCGTGTTAGTATCAGTTTGCCTTCTTGATAACTAAGAGAGAAACACCATCATTCATCTTTTGGCCAGTCCCATGGCTATTTCTATTCTATATCTGTCCAGAAGGTCAAAGGCAGAGTCTAAATTAGGGCATCTCCCAAAGACAAGCAGCATGGTGCATGTTCAATACCAGCTTATTCAGGACACACTGAAGGCATGTTCTAAAATTGATCCTATGACTAAGCCTTGGGTGGAGACTTTAGAACTCTCCTCTATTTTCAGAACTCTTTATTTAATGCTTTATGGAATCTAAAAACTGTGGAGCAGGAGAGAACCACTCCTCTTTTCAGTCAACACGATGCCATGACAACCAGCTGAAATGTGAAAGATTGTCAAATCAACAATTATTTCATCTCCATGCCTCCACTTAATAACTGGTTTGATTGATTTGTGTTTTTTTTTTTTTCAGCATACAATTGTCCAGTTGTTGAAGCATGTAGATACAAAGCCCTTTAATGACTGTACCTCTTGTTTTCTTCACAAGGAACAGACTGATTTCCAACACATTATCTCATTTCTATTCTGGTTTGCCAGCAACCTCTGAGCTATCCATAGAGCAAAGGTTTTATTTACTTTAGAAATGAGTATTATAGCTATGAGTGTGTATACATCACCATCCCCATTAGTTTGCTTTATTTAATCCAAATGAAAATGAAATACCTGCAATGACTTGCACATCACATAGTGTTGTATAAGTTTTTCCTGGAACAAATTAAAATGTTTCATGAATGTTATTAAATATCCTTTGTTTTTCTGTCATCAACAGTAGGGTCTCCACTTTCCTGCTTGATCACCCATTGTATCCATGGAATACCTCTAAGTCCTTTGAATTGTGCAGGACTTGTACGTAACCAAATCTTTCTCTGTGGAAAATCCAGGCTGATTCATTTTATTCTGTAACAGTAGACAAAATATACTTCACTTAAAATACAATTTAGTTCTAACAGATTGAATGTACTAAAATTTCTTCAGTGGCATTTTAAATATATTGAGCTTAAGAAAATCATTTGGTCAAAATCAATTTAAGGGTAAATATTGTAGTCTATATCTCACATAAAAGGCTGTTCATTTGACTATTTTTAAATATGCAGCTTCATATTCTAATGTCATATGCCAGCATTCTTACTATGGAATTTCCCAACTCCTGCCACCACAGTTTCCCAAGTTTCTATGAAGGTCAGGTGTTAAGGAGAAAGGAACACTGTCAACTTTAACTTAACTACATTGAGACACCAGGCATAACATTGTTTAAAACTGCATGTGATTGATCAAGAGAAATAATTTTCTTAATTTCTCACTTCCATTAAAAGAGAAGACACCAGAACTGGCTTCTTGAGCTGTGGCTACAGAGCCCTGGGATTTAAACGTTCCATCTTCAACATATTTCATTGAGTGACAGCTGTGTAGAGAACAAGAGAGACTCACAGACCCTTAAGAACATGTGTCATCTAACAGGAGGCTGGGATGTTGGCTAAATAATAAGGAGTGTGCTTTACAGAAGTAAAAGATGTCAGGGCCATTTAAAATGGAGTGAAGTAGTGCTAAGGCCAAAAGTAAGCAACCTTTGAAGTGCTAGATGAGGCTGACTCTGCATCTGAAGACTGATGTGAATCAGGGCAAAAGAGCCCATTCATTCAGGTTGCTAGGAAATCCTGTTCAGGTGGCTGGAGAGAGAGTTCAGTCAGTAAAGTACTTACCTCACCAGCGTGAAGACCTGAGCTTGATTCCAAGAATATACCCGAATACTGAAGTGTACTCTGTCAAACTCAGAAATGGGGAAGCAGAGACAGATGGGTCCCTGGGTTTCTCTCGCCTTCCAGTCTAGGCTAATTAGTGGAACCCAGGGACAACAAAAGACCCTGTCTCAAAAAAAAAAAAAAAAAAAAAAAAAGAGGTGACCACCTACCTGAGGATGACACTGAGATTTCTGGTCCTCATAAGCATGTGCTTGCATGTGCACAGAGCCCCACACAGGTGCCTACCCCCATATGAACTCACACACATGCACACAAAACCATACACGATCACTACCTTCTTTAGCTCTCTGTAAACCACAGTGCCATTTCTACCTGCAAGGAAAACAAAACTTAGCATGTTTTGCTAGTTTTGTGTGTCAGGTTGAACAGATTACCAATTATCCAGTTACACATTAATCTGGGTGTTGCTGTTACGTGTGTTTGGAGGCTCGTATGCCTATACCACCAGTGGATCTTGGAAGTAGATGTTTTGTTTCTAGATTTCTAGGACCACAGACAGAGAAGGGACACGGCAGGAGGAATCATACCTAGCAGTGAAATGATGAATTCTTCTCCTGGGTTCTTGTCTCCCCCACCTGAGGAATGGAGATGGCAGAAGGCACAGGGAGGATGAAGGGGGGCTTTATTGACATGACAATGCAACCCTAGCAGGAATCTCTGGGCTCTCAACTCAGTGTTGCAATAGGTTGCAAACCCGGAGGGCACAAGAGTGGTAATAACAGTTCTGAGCTCTTATCCTTTTGTGGTGGTGGGGTTCCTTCCAAAAGGTGAGAAAGTTGGAGGCTATAGCTCTAATGATAGGTGGCGGTGGGTTGCCCAACAAAGAGGGTCACAAAGTTTCTAGTGACAACTCAAAGCTCTGAACTCTTGGTGGGAGCAGGGTACCATCTGAAGGGCTGCTGTGGAATCTTCATCTCCAGTTCCTTCCCAGTTTCTTGTGGTAGTAGTCATGAGTGATCCTGTTGAACCGGGGGTCACGATTTGGCAAAGCAAAAGCAAATGGGTCCCAGAAAGACAGGATCCAGCTAAGACAGTAACATGTGTTAAAGAAGGGGCTTAGACCACCTTAACAACAGTGGTCCCTTTGAAGAGGAGGAGCCTGGACAGACAATAGGTCTAGTTGGAATGGGAGCCAAGGAGATACGTGTCTCTCTCCAGGTGAGTCCAGGAACTGACAACTGTGGTGTGGATACAGGTTATGAGAATAAGAACAAGTCAGGGCCCCTTGAGCAGCTCAGTTGTGCAGAGACCAGAATAGGACCAGCACTCTGGTGAATCTTCTTTCTTGGAGCAAGTATCTCGCACTTGAAGTGTGATCAACCAAAGACCTCATGCAGATATATTTTTGTATACACATGTAGGTGGGTATTGACTAGTGCATGTAAATAAGCTTATCATTACAGGAACCAATCAAAAAACAATTGAGTTCACCAATAGTCCAACCTCTTGTTACCATGGCCACCACTAGGTAGCACATAGCTTCAAAAGGAAGGCAGAGAGTGGAATGGCATTCCTCAAAGTTCCCTCTGGTATTCCACTCACCCCCACCACCACAGGGGAAAGGCATCTTTTGTGGCTCCCAGGCTGTCCTGGAAGTGAACCATTAGGACTAAAGCTGAGCCTGCTTCAGCTAGGTAGTTTGTGCTCAAGGGCTTTCTGCCTGCTGCAGGCTGGCACAAGGAAAAGGCGAAGTGATTTATACCTGGGGGCATTCCTGGGCACCTGCTGCCAGCTTTGATTGCAGCCATGTCCCTTTCTTCAAGACATGCCACTTATATCTGATTTAAATTTTTTCAATGACAAGATTTAAGGCTTTTTTATTTGTGTGCTAAGGATACTCTTGTAATTCTGGGCTTAGAGTTATGGTTGCAATCAATGGACAGATTCATCTGGTGATGTCAAGAGTAAATTTGATACAGAGGTCAGGTTTGCAAGGTCACCCACCCTAGAAAGTTAATGTCCAAGAAGCATGAGTTAGAGCAAAAGGAAAGTATTTGTTCAATGGCTAAAGGATAGGGGAATGGTAACTTCATTCACAAGTCACCTTCACTCCAGAATGACCACAGGTTGCAGACACAAGATAGGAATGAAGCTGCTAGAAAGAAAAATGTCCATAAGCTGTCAGGGGTGAGGTAGAGGTTGTGCGGGAACTCCGGCACTTCTTTCCACTCCCTGGGTGATCTGGCATCTCTGGCCATGGTGGCTGATGTCTTTAGCAGTGAAGAGAGAGGACATAAGGGGACTAGGGAAATGTACATCAAGTTATCCTTGAATTAGAGCTTTGTATTAAATATTTCTCGAGTGATCAATGTGTCAATATGCAAAGCTGAACAGAACCTGATCTGAAGGTTAAAGCAACCAATAGGAAAGAAACATAAAGACAGAAATCGAATGTTCTCCATCTCGTTCCAGTCCCCCATCAGGTCTCAGCAGGCCAACCACCAGAGCTGCCTTCAAGTCACTGCCGTGTAACCTAGGTAACTATGACCACAGACTCACACAGGAGTGGTGTTATCTACAGCCAAACTAAGGGGAAAATATTGATATGTTTCCCAGCTGTGTGAACTCTAAAAGTGGTCAACTTTAAGTTAGCCATGAGCTAGGGAAGACAGAGAGAGGGAGAGAGGGAGGGAGAGAGGGAGGGAGAGAGGGAGGGAGATAGAGAGAGATTCATTATGAAGGGACAGTGCTACTCTCATAGCATATAACTTGATCCTGCGACCTTACCAAAAGCATCTCATGGGACAAAGATTTCCCTGTCTTTTGCATGTGGGATACTGGAAAAACTTTGGCAGCCAGAGGGGGGGAAAAACTTTAAAAGATTGAATTGTATGGATATAAAAGAGAAGTATACCTGGAAAGTCAGGTTGTCACTTTATTTGTGATAAACTCTTTGTAGTTAAAAAGATGTTGAGATGAAAAAAAAAAAAATCTACAGTAGGCCATCAATAAATGTTCAGTGTTCTAAGAGAATAGACAGGCACATATGACAGAAAGCTGTGACAAGACCCCGACAGAGGGTGAAGTAGATGGCTTTACAAAGTAGTTCTCAAATGATCAACGTGTTTGTGTACACAGCTCAGCAGAACCAGGGGAGTCAATGACGGTGACAGTCTCCAGCTGCAGAGTGCTGGAGACGCAGCTCAGAAGACTCCTTCAGCCAGTTCACCGACTCTGGGTCTTTGGACTTCTGGCTTTGGGAAGTATTAAGCAAATACATTCTGTCACTTAAAGGCAGAAAATGTGGTGATCTGTTATAGAAGCTTGTGGGAAATAATATAATCGTCTCAGGGTATCTGAGAAGCAAGGAAAAAAGAAACTGAAAGAAAAAGAAAGGCAGGAAGGACAAAGGATGAAGGAAGAGAGAGAAACAGAGAAGAAAAGGAAGGAGAAAAGAAAGAAAAGGAAGGAAAGAAGGAAGGAAGGAAGACTGTTTTTGAAAATGTGTCCATAACTACTCCTGCAGCCCAAAAAGAATGGCTAGACTTGACCTCAAGAAACTAGGCAGAGTGTGACATCTCCAAGTCGGCACAAGCAAGGAAAGCATTCTTCAGTCACATGATGTGACCAGGTATCCCTTCTCAAAGACTCCTGGTTCCTGTCAGAATGGATTATCACTAAAGTCAAGACAGAGGGAAGTATTATAGTATAAGAGGAAAGTGTAAATTATAGAACCTAAGCAAAAGTTTAGAATTAAGAAAACTGTGAGAACTTAAAGAACAAACTCGCATAGCAGACAAAAGTCATGTCACCTAAGGAAAATGCAGAAAACACAAAATTAGTTCTGATTATTTAGTGCTGACTACAGTCCACATGGGCTAGAGACTTTGCTTAGGGGCAAACTGCCTAATTACTGAGACAACTTATCCTAATATAAATATATTTTTGGAGATGTTGAGTGGATTGGTGGGTTTTAGTAGAGCTAGTAAGCCAGTTGAAGAGAAAATGATGCCTGATTCTTTCTCTCCTCTTCATTTCATTGCATCATTTACATATTTTTCAAGCAGTCTGGCAACCAAATTTTCCATTTCCATTCTCTTTCCTCCTTTTCCCTTTCTTGCGCTTTTACTCCAGCTCTTATTTAGTTATTTAAAAGCACTCCTACGTTTCTCCTATTTGCTCAAAATACTTTCTTCTAAAGTCCACTCCCTTCCTCCTGGACACAACTATTGAGTGAGTACACCCATCATTGAGAAATAATATTCCCGTTTGAATCACCATAATTCTATTAGCCAGCAATTACTTCTGTTTGTAATTTGCACTGGTTTTTGTTATTTGTTTTTTTTTAAACCATTTTTGTTGACAAAGTTCATACATGTACATAATGTATCTTGATCACAACGCATTCCCATTACCTTCTTTTGTTTTGTCTCTCCAGTTCCCCCTTCTAATGAACTTCATCTTCTTTCCAACTAGTTCTGCATCTGGTGTGGTCTTTTTCCCCTCCACCAACATCGCATGATGGAGTACACATGGGCCTGATATTGTGCAGGTAATGACAGCCACTCTGTTGAATTACTCATTCCTCTTGCTCCAAACAATTTGGAGACACTGCAGGAAAGAAAGGTACATTTGGATTTGAGAAAGTGGGGACACTTCTTGCACTGACATAAGCGAGATGGCAGTTGTCATTTTGTCAGTTCCTAAAGACTTTTCAATGATATTCAACATTCTGGTCAAATTATGTAAGTCCATGTGTTACTTTTATGATTCCAGAGAATAACTGGGAATGACGTGTGTGTGCCATGATTCCCACTCTCTATTGCTTGACAAGAACAATCAGGATCCAAGTTCTGTACTATTCCCTGAAAGTTCCACCCTCAACTTTCCTCTATTTTCTCTTATTTTTCTTTTCTTTTTGGTTTTATGAAGACAGAGTTTCACGTATCCCAGGCTGACCTCCAATTACTATACAACTAAGGCTGGCTTTGAACTCCTAATTCTCTTGCTTATACTTTCCAAAAGCTGACATTTTAGATGGGTGCCACCATACCTGGCCCCTCTATCTATTTCTTCATTCATATCTTTATACCTGCCTCCATGATCACCTCGTAACATTCCTGCTCAAAAAAAAAAAAAAAAAAAAAAAAAAAAATCATTCTGTTTTCCCAGAAAACCCAGGCTTTAAGATATTCTCCTGATAATTGCAATCTCTTAGTCCTGTCTCTTTTATAGTGTACTTGAAGTCAGTACTCAAACTTAAGTTTTTTTTTCCAGTTTTATACAACATTTAAATGTGGTTGGTACTCATCTCTCTGATAACCATACCATAAAATATTTGAGGACAAAGATGATATTGTATATTTTTGAAAACATGAAAGCACATGGAAGAAAGCAAGCAATGCTATTGAAAGCTATAAATATCACGACTGAGAGCAAGGGAAGGATGAAAGACTTTCTGAATCAGTAGGGAGTCTTTTCCAACCTCACCTACCCATCTGTGCTTCAGGAAAGATGTCCAGAGAAGTAAACTTCCATATGCAGTTCTCAGACTCGAGACACCATGTGCTGTAAACACAGCTCCCCAGACCCTCCTGCAGGGACTCCATAGCAAGGCTTTGGCATCTAGGTTTGTAACAAGCCAGTCAGCTGATTCTACTTTGGAGATTTGAAGGACAATCTTATAAGAAATGCTGCTCTAAAGATAGTAATAAGGAACAAAATTAGCTATCCTAAGACCTAAGACTGATCAGGAAAATAAATAGGATTGAGCTAAATAGTCTCCAACTCCTTGTAAATTATGCTCTTGGATGTTGGGATGTTGTGATCTATACCTCCCCAACCTTTAACTACACACACACACACACACAAAAAAAAAAAAAAAAAAAAAAAAAACCCTCCAAGTCCTCACTTAGCAATCCATGATGTAATACTGAGAATGTTTCAGTAAAGCATCCATGCAGTATGCCTACCAACATTTTAAAGCTCATACATTCATGGGAGAGTATCAGTTTGTCGTGTCTGTATTTCAGATGAGAGGACTAAGGCAGAGAAGCTTGTCCAGGGTCACAGACCAAAAAGATAGTAGATTTCAACATCCACAGCAGGCATTCTAGCTCAAGACTCTATAAACAAACAAAATCAGTAAAGCACACTGCCCCAAAGCTTCTGCATTTTTCAGTCACTGCAACATTTCTCAAGCTGCTGATGTTAATTCAGAGAAGAACTCTTCAATCTGTTGTGTGTCAGATACCATGAAACATAATACAGATACAAAAGGGAACAGGACTCCCACCATGACTTCAAGAAACACACTTCAAGTATAATGAGGGATCTGGAAAATGAGAAAGTGTCCAAAAGTATGGAGAAGTATTACAATAGGGAAAATAAAAAGACGTTGTCGGGGTACATAAAAAGAAAACCTATTTCAGATGTGGGTCTGAAACACTTCCCAGGGAAAGCAACATCTCAACTGAGGTCAGAAGGAGGTCCTGCAAGCATGTTAAGGCAACAGGATCATGGCAGTGCACACGTGTGGCTAGAGAAAGGTGACCATGACAGAATACTGGTAAAAACTAAAAACATGTATGAAAAACCAGGAAAAAAATTGATGTACTCCAGCAACAATAAAAAGTTTGTTGGGGCTGGAGAGATTGCTTAGCAGTTAAGCGCTTGCCTGTGAAGCCTAAGGACCCCGGTTCGAGGCTCGGTTCCCCAGGTCCCACGTTAGCCAGATGCACAAGGGGGCGCACGCATCTGGAGTTCATTTGCAGAGGTTGGAAGCCCTGGTGCGCCCATTCTCTCTCTCTCTCTCTCTCTCCCTCTATCTGTCTTTCTCTCTGTGTCTGTCACTCTCAAATAAATAAATAATTAAAAAAAATTTTTAAAAAGTTTGTTGTCTGTATAATAATTGATTGCAAATCATTTATTTTTCTATTTTTATTTTATTTTTTTATTTATCTATGACACACAGAGAGAGAAAAAAAATGAATGAGAATGGGTGCTCCAGGGCACCCAACTGCTGCAAACAAACTCCAGATGCATGTGCCACCTTGTGCATCTGGCTTACATGGGTCATGGGGAAGAGAATTTGGGTTCTTTAGCTTTGCAGGCAAGCTTCTTAACCAGTAAGCCATTTCTCTATCCCCAAAATAATTTCTGACAGAGAAATAGAGGTGGACATTTTTTGACAGAATGTTGTGTTCTGTCTTTGAGCTGCTGACCTTAAGGAATTCACTCATTCTCCATTATTCTCCACATTCAACGATTTAGTGTGAAGTTTGCTTGACCTGTGGGCTTGGCTTAATTATTCAGAGCTGTCCTAGAATTTTCCTCTAAAGTTAACATGTGCCAATTGATCAAGTCGGCTAAAAGCACCTTATTTCTAAGAATGCCACGCATATGGCTGAGAACCCTCTGCACACACCACATGTAAATGTATCCAATAAAAGGAAATCTAACCAAATATGTAAACACTTGAATGCTTTCTGTCAGATGTTTAAATACCTCTAATTTATAGTTACAGATCTTCATTTTCAATCTTCATTAACAAGCGCAGGGCAATAAAGATGGATCACTATATTAATAAAACAAAATTACTATGTGTTATTTATACAGGGCAGCAATAAAATGTGAGAGAGAAGATTAAGTATCAGAGCCTGCTGTAATTTATGTCAAAACAATGTCCTACTTTGAAATCAGACTCTGGCTTAAACAATGAAGTTGGAGAAATATTCTAAGCAGCCAAGAAGAATGACAAAGTAAAAAAAAAAAAAAAAAAAAAAAAAAAAAAAAAAAAAGTCAAGCTTTCTGTAGAATATTAAAAAAAATTGTAAAACCAATTTAAAAGGAAAATCACTTAAGAAACAAAAAATGAGAAAAGAGAAGTTTTAAAATGGCTCAATCGCTCCCTGCTTCGACCTCCATGTTTACATCAAGGTCATTTGGAAAGCTTCTCTCATAAGGTCAAGTGAGGTGAAATGTTTCAAATGTCTATGTAGCCCTTTATGATGTTCTCCTTGATGTGGAAACTTTTAGTCACTAGCTGGGAAAGTACAAGGAAAATCTTAATTATATTTAAAGATATCAAGTTCTTAATTCTTAATGGAAGAATTTCTGCAAGAAGACATGGCAAAAGCAAGAAAGAAACAGAAGGGCTGGTATCAACTGCATGCTGAGCCCTTATGCCTATGGCCTTTATCGTTACTGAAACTAGAAAGTCCCCCTTTGGAAGAAACATTTTGGGGGAATAAATGAACAGTAGAGTCCATTGCAATACTTCTGAGTCTTAATTTCAAAGACTGTAGTAGGGCTAAATTTTTTGCTCCAGGGTCTACCAAGAAGTTTTCCGAGATATATCAGGGAAAACAGTAAGTCACAAATCATTTCTAGTGCCCTAGGGGAATCAATGTCATCAAATAATTATGGAGGGAAGTTGCTTAACAAAAATTAATGTTTCTGTGTGAACCTAGAATGCAGACCATTTCATGGGTAGTAAATGACTGTCAAATTTTTTAGATTTATGTTTCTAAGAAGCTCCTGACACAAACACTGCAGGCTGTGCTAGAGAATGAGTCCTCAAAAAAAAGCAGCCCAGACTCTGGTGTTGTCAAAGTCTTTAAGACTGGTGTGTCAGAGGAAATGGAATTTGCAAGTTGTTTCTCCCAAGTCTCCATTTATTTTTAAAAAATATTAATTATTATTTTTTTCTGCGTGTACCTGAGTGTAATCACGTGTGTGGGCAATGTGCAGTTTCATGTGTGAGGACCTGCATTTGCATGTGTAATTGTGTGTCCCTTGGAGGCCAGAGGAAAACTATGAGCTTCATCCTCAAGACCGACATTCATTGGTTTTGAGACAGGGTTTCTCATTGACCTGCTGGTCCATGAGCCTAATAGATCATCTGCTATCCACCTATGCACTGCTGGCATGATAGGCATGTCCTAGCACATTCAGAATATTTATGTGAGTGCTGGGAATTGAACTCAGGTCCTCATGTTTTCAAGACATTCTGTATCAAATGAGCTATCTCCCCAGTCATTTCTTTTTTTTTCTAAAGATCATATCCATGCACAAAATAATTCATTGGATCACCCAAATTGCTTCAATCTCCTGCCATAAATTTCTCTATATATGTTTTCCCCTTAATCATATGATGTCATTGCAGCTCAGAAAATGATTATCCCACGGTGAGATACTTTGATATATTGACACCTCCCCCCACACATAAGGTCTCAGAAATAAGGTCTATCTGATCTTCCTTTAAACACTCTCCTTACATAATCTTTGATCTTTTTCTATAGGAGGTTTACTTCCTAGAAAAGTTGTCAATGTCTTTAAACCCTTCTCTAGGAATTATATAAAATAACATAAAAGATTAGCTACCAGAAAAAAGGAGACAAAATTCATCCTATTTTTCAAAAATACATTATATTTATTTGAGAGAGAGAGAAGAGGCAGAGAAAGAGAGAACAGGTGCTCAGATGCTACAGGGCCTCTCGCCACTGCAAAAGAACTCCAGACGCATCTTCCACTTTGTGCATCTGGCTTTACATGGGTACCGGGAAGTCGGACCTGAGTCATTAAGCTTCACATGCAAGCACCTTAATGAATAAGACATCCATCTCTGTAGCCCCAAGTCTCTCCAGTTTTAACCACTCTACAAGAGCTCTGAGAAGACACCTGGGAAACTTGATGGACATTTGCTTCTAGGAAATTCTCTCTCTTCCTTTGGAGACTTATACCTTTCCCAGAGAAGAGCAACTTTGCCCCTCTTCTGGCTCATTCAGGTGTTCTAAAAATTATTTGCTACCCTTGTAAAGTTTCATACCACTCTCCTAACACTTCCATGTCCCTATCCAATCAAAGCTGAGTATTTAGCTTAAAACATTTACCTATTTGTCTGAATTTCATATTTTGCTTTGTACATGTTCATGTTAAATAATTTTCTATTCCTTTCCTGGTACTAATTTCTCTATTGACATTTCATTTCACAAAACCTTTAATGAATGTATGGAAGACTCCTCTTGTCAAGTCCTCTACAAAATGGAAAAAAATTTTAGCTAAAAAATTTTCCAAAACATCTTAAGGCAAAAAGGCAAGAGTCGATTGTCATTAAAAAAGGACATAGCAGATATTTTTAGAAGAGCAAAATAGAGCATGTTAAATATTGTTGATTTCAGATTCTGATTAGGAGATATAAGCCATGCAAGTTATTTTAAGACTTTTAGTGAAAAAGACCTGGGAATATTGGTTAGTATTGGAACATCTACCTAGCATGCATAAGACCCAGGGTTCAATTAACCTTCAATAGGTACATTTACAAATTAATTGTAGTGGGATTTAAAGACGTAGAAATCAAATACTAAAGTATCACAAAGTTAAAAGTAAAGTTGTTATTATAAAAAAGTTTGATATTAAAAAAAAACAAGTGGTTCCCACAATCTCCTCCAAACACACAACCTGAGATAACTCAAGAACTTCCCACAGGAATCTATCTCCTACAGATCTACAGCACCTATGCATGATGTCATCTATAACCAAGCCTATAACAAGTGGGTCTTTGGAAGACACACTCATATTCAAACCAGAGCAGCAGCCATAGACATGGTCTAATAAGGTTAGTTACAGAGCAGAGAAGGCAATCTCGGAAATCCAAACTGCTCATAGTTTCCTCTGCTGCTTTATGCTCCCTCAGCAAGTGAAGGCAAAGCAATAGTGCCTTTAGCAGAAAAATATTAATGAAAAGTACAGTTTCATATACCCTTAAGTCTTGCATTTGAATGGCAGAAGCAAGAGGATACCTACAAAGAGCATGCCAGCCTGGTCTACGCAGCAAACTCTAGGCCAGCCAGTCTACTGTATATGAGAAGGCTCTTGTCAAAAACTAAGAGGAAAAATGTGTTTCCAAATGGCTGATTCATAACTTCTTTCGTTTTGACTAACTCTCCTCCTACCATTCAACAACTCCATCTCCATCTACCGATCCCACTTAGACCATTCTGCCCCCAAGTATTCCATACCTCTACTTATATATCTGTTTTTCTCTCCCCGTAATTTCTACCCCTCCATCCTGCTCGTCTCATGGCTCCTTCCATAGTGCTGGAAAGTGCTACCTAGACTGCTGGGGAGAAAAGACACTGGAGGTCTTAACCAGCAGGGGACCTTACAAACTAGACAACAGGCTATCTAGGTAAGGTGTGCCCACTAGCGTAATAGTGGTGTGTCTATTTTTGGAGTAACCAACAGCACTCAGATTGGATTTGAAGCCTTTCCTGTAAGACAGAATGCAAACCTGATACTGATAAACAGAGTCAAAAGACTAAGACTGGGTAGATAATAAGCCAAACTGGGGAAAACCCTCACTGTTGCTTGGCTACATATATCTAGTATGTCCTCCAAATTGCCCACTAAATACATGTGTGTATGCCCATGTATTAGTGCTGCTTTCATTTTTGATTAGAGAAGCTTCTCTTTCCAGAGGATGGTGAATGCTGGGGAGACTTAAAACTGGTCAAATTGCTGAGAAGTGACAGTTGAGTGTTCAGTACTAAATGAAAGATCTCCATCACACCCTCCAATGTCTCAGGGACTATAGGGGAATATGTGTCAAAAATAATGTAATAGCCTAGAAGACTCCACATACTTGGGCTGCAGAGTCACTGGGAAATCCTGCTGGAGCTGAGCTGAAAACGTCTTCCATGTAGACCAGCTGACAGAAAGCTAAAAAGAAGCCACACTGCATGCAGTTCAGTGGGAGAGAGAGAAATCACCAGTGAAGACACCCAATAGTGGATACAGCAAGCTTTACATTTGGTCAGCCAGACCAAATGAGCCAATGGGTACAATGGTTGCATGTCTGTTATGGGGGAAACCAACCACCTTCTAATTTGACTGGAGGCCCGCTACATGGGAGGGAATACATTTCTGATACTGAAAACCTATGACAGGGGTAATGAGCACCAGGGGTGTAACGTCTGATGGTGTCTGGCGAAATGTATGTACTATGCTCACCAAACTGCCCAGTAAGCACTTCTCTTAATGTTCATACCCATATTAATGCTACCCTCACTTTTGGTTAGTGAGCCTTCTCTTTTCAGATGGCAGTGACCTTGGGATGACTCAAAAGGCAGAACGGTACTGAGAAGAAGTTACAGAGGAGTGTTCAGCACTGAAGCATCTGGATTACACCTTCCAAGGCTCAGGGTCCATTGCAGAAGAGGTGGCAGAAAGAGTGCAAGAGCTGAAGGAGGATTAGGACTGCTTACAATGCAATGTTCCCGACACAAAATGGCCCGGATACCCATGTCCTCACAGTGCCTGACACTACCTACACAAATCTGTCATAAGAGGAGGAAAAAATGATGATATTAAAATAAAAGAGAGACTAATTGATAAGGAGAAGGGGTATGATGGAGAGTGGAGTTGCAAAGGGGAAAATAGATGGAGGGAGGGAATTACCATGGGTGGTTGTCTATATTTATGGAACTTGTCAAGAAAATATAAATTTAAAAAATCATAATTTATCATCCTAAAATGGGGATTATTGCTTTGGAATGCTGTCTTCTAGACCTTAAGTGACCCTTGTGTTCATACCCTCACCACAGCTGTTGTTACCTGCACAAGACCTGGTGGCTTTGTATGTTCCTATTATTTTTATCTTCAGAAATTTTGTTGTCCAGTCATATCCTCCAACTCTCCACTTCTCTCTCTCTCTCTCTGTATCTCTCTTTCCAAGAAAATAGACCATTAAGAGAGTTTGACCAACAGAGACTATCTTAGAAAACATGGTTGTAAAATTACAAATAAATGTCAAGTGTGTTAGTAGGTACCTTTAATGCTAGCAGAGGTAGGAGGATCACTGTGAGTTGTAGGCCAGCCTGGGACTACAAAGTGTGATCCAGGTCAGCTTGGGCTAGAGTGAGACCCTACCACAAAAAAAAAAAAAAAAGAAAAGAAAAGAAAAAGAAAAAGAAAAAGAAATCCAGGGACTTTAATAGAGTGTGAATAATTTAGTAAAATTTACCATTATTTGATAAATCATCCAAAAACAATACCACCAAAGTAACTGTACAGGACAAAAGTTTCTATGATAGCAATGTGGAAGGGTAGTAAAAGTTGGTCTAACATTGAGGAAATAAAAAAAATAGTGTAATTCAAATTTAGAACAAGGGCATAATTAGTGTTAAATTTAGGAAACTTGTGCATATATATATGCATATATACAATTTATTATACATATTATACATTGTATATATATAAACATATAGGGATAGATCAATATCAATGGCTTTGAGGGAAGATAACCATGAAATACATACTATAGCTGCTAAATTTAGAGAGAAAGATCAAATAGTTCCATATACTAGGAGAGGAAAAATAAAATAAACATTACTAACAGAAATATTATAGCAAAATCATTCTGAAAATAAATCAATTACGATCTAATAGAATATTGTGTATTATGGTACACATTATTTCCCCTCCCAGAATTGTTGGTAGAATTTGCATACTCTGATTCTGGAAAACTCTGCAGCAGTAATAAAGTACCACCATTGGCTCTGTAACAAGCCCAGAATGGCTATGGGCTTTGTGAGATGCTCAGGACCACTATGGGCTCTGGGACGTTGTCAGGACCACCATGGGCCCTGTGACATGCCTAGGACCACTACAGACTCTGTGACATACCCAGCATCACTATGGACTCTGAGACATACCCAGGACCACTATGCTATGAAATTCCCAGAACCACTGTGGACTCTGTGGCATGCTTAGGACCACTATGGGCTTTGTACCACATCTAGGACCACCATGGGCTCTGTGACAAAGCCAAAGACCATATGAGTTGTGTGATGTACCCAGGACCACTATGGGCAGTGTCAAATGGGCTGGCTCTGCCTTGCTGACCACAGGCATCTAGGTGCAAGCCACTGGAAATGTCTGTATAGCTCTTACACAAGATTGAGGAGGGAGAACAGGAATGGGGGAAAGGAGGTCTTGGGAGGAACATGGGAGAGATAACTAAGAAGTGAAAGAGAATTTTTAAAAAATTAAGTGTGAGCCTATAAACTAAAATTCTGAAGCATGTGAAGAAAGCAATAGTGACAGGTAAGATCACTACACCAAATGGATATGATAGAAAATTTAAAAGAAAACCTAGAAATGAGCTTGTTGAGACCTTCCATAGGCAGGCAATTGTTCTTTCCATGTTTGCTTTCCTTTTCTGAAGGAGCATCTTGCTTCCTTATGTCCAAGTCAAATGTGGTTACTTTGAAAAAAAAAATAAAAAGATACCTAATAAAATAAAATAGAGAAAATGAGCTTGAAAGATGGCTTAGCCCTTAGCAGTTAAGGCTCTTGCCTGAAAAGCCAAAAACCTAAGGTTTCCTTCCCCAGTATCCACTTGAAGCCAGATGCACAAAGTGGTGCATGCATCTGGAGTTCATCTGCAGTGGCCAGAGGCCTTGACTTGCTCCTGCCTCAAATAAATAAATAAAATATTTAAAAAATAGAAAGGAAGGATAAGAAGGAAACCTTGTTCTTATTACACAAATTCCTGCTTTCACTTTGGGTGTGAATCTTCATATGCTTATCTTTCTTTCTTTTCTTTCCTTCTGCTACCAGTGATCTCTGTGTATATTTTCCCAAGTTATCAGTATCTTTTTGTTTGTTTGTTTGTTTTTTAGCTTTCAAATTTTTAAATTAGGGTCTCACTCCAGTTCAGGCTACCTGGAACTCACCATGTTGTCTCAGGCTGAACTTGAACTTAGAGCAATCACCTACGACCCCTGTTTCCCAAATGCTGGGATTAAAGGCATGTGCCATCATGCCTGGCTGGTTCTTGTTATCTTACTCAAAGAATTAAAGAAAGGTACACATGACTAATGAAGGAGTTACAAATGATCATAGATTTGAAGTCCACTGCCAAAAAGGACTGTTGGAACATTGGATCGGAACATACTCAACACCCTCAAGAAGTGGGCTGGAGCTTTCTTAGTAGTATTTTTAGGGGAGGGTGGAGAAGCTGCTAATTTCTCTGTTGAGCCTGTTCTTTCCAACAATGCATCAAATTTAATCATATGTGTATCTAGTCATGCCTTAGAGAACACAGCTCTCCTTACTGTACATGCACCCCAAACCATCCAGAATGAATGGGCCCCTGTTGTTCTGATGCCTGGTCTATGTAAAAATATATTGGAATAGGAACTGGTCATAAGTCATGGTTGCTAAGGTCACTGAGGAATCAAGTTCCTTGTAAAAAGCATGGAGTAGGGCTGGAGAGATGGCTTAGCGGTTAAGCGCTTGCCTGTGAAGCCTAAGGACCCCGGTTCGAGGCTCGGTTCCCCAGGTCCCACGTTAGCCAGATGCACAAGGGGGCGCACGCGTCTGGAGTTCATTTGCAGAGGCTGGAAGCCCTGGCATGCCCATTCTCTCTCTCCCTCTATCTGTCTTTCTCTCTGTGTCTGTCGCTCTCAAATAATAAATAAACAAATTTAAAAAAAGAAAATTTCTTAAAAAAAAAAAAAGCATGGAGTACATATAGTTGGTACAGGTGAGATCCCAGGTTCCTGTCAGGGTGCTGGATGCACTTTATGAAACAACAGGGCAGGGGCCCAGAGATCGCACAGTGGTTAAAGGTGCTTGCTTGCAAAGCCTGACTATTCGGGTTCAATTTCTCAGTAGCCACATAAAACCAGATCCACAAAGATGTACATGTGTTTGGACTTTGAATGCAGTGGCAGAAGGCCCTAGCATGCCCATATTCTCTCTGTCTATGCCTTTCTTTTTCTCCCTCCTCTCTCTCAAATAAATAAATAAACACTTATTAAAAAAATAACAAGGATATATTTACTGTTTAAGCCAAGCATTGCCCTGAATGGCTAAACTATTCCATATGCTTGTCTGCCTTACTTCTGTCTTGTCCTTCTTTGCCTTTAATTCACTTTCCATCCCTTCCTCCCCTTACAAGGCTCAATTCATTGACCTTAGTATGAACATAGAACTTATATTTTTATTTTTATTCCTATTATGGTTGACAGTATAAAGAATTATGTAAATAGATACAATGAGTATGGTTCAAAATGGCTTGAAAACATGATGTTATATATGTGAAAGTGCTCTACCAATTTGGAATCATGTGTTTTGGCAAAATAAATATTTAAGCACAATTCTTCTAAGAGCATGGATCATATTCATCTAGTCACAGAGAGTGCTACTCAAGAGACATGTCTCAGCACAGTCCATTTCCTCTCACTCACTTGGGTTAACTCTGCAAGCAAGGAGAAAATCTGCATTGTTTTCCAGTCCTAAGGTTCCCGCACGGTGCACTCAATGGGAGGGGACTCAGTGGTGAAGGAGGCTCAATATGTTGTAAACTTGGTTGGCAGTTTGCAATTGATTGGGGAGTGTCCCTCAAGGAAAGAAAAATCTGGCACAGAAAATCAATAGAATGAAAGTGTGAGGAGCATGAAAACTTCACATACATAAATGAAAAGCTGATTTATATTGGAACAGGAAGAAATTATTATGCTAGGTATGAAAACGTCATCTAGTATCTTGATTCATCATGCTTCCCTGTAAGGGATCCTTTGCACTCTTTAAATTGTGGAGATATACATGCCAAAAATGGATTCAGGAAGCTGATAAGACAGAGAAAAAAATGAGCATTAGCACCTCCAGAGTTATAGAAGGAAAATTCTAGTGCACTAGTCCATAAGTGTTACGATTCACAACGTGTACCTGAATGTTTGCAAGGTTAGTCAGTGATTTGACTTGAGAAAAGGGTCATTACTAGTTCTCATAAGAAGACAGGAGCTGAAAAGATGGTTTAGTACTTAAGGCATTTGTCTGCAAAGCCCAAGGACCTAGGTTTTATTCCCCAATACCCACGTTAAGCCAGATGCAGAGCATGGCACATGTGTCTGGAGTTAGTTTGCAGTGGCTGGAGGCCCTGGTGTGCCCATTCTCTATTTGCCTATTTATCTATTTTACTGTCTCCCTCTTTCTCATATATATATATATATATATATATATATATATATATATATATACACACACACACATATATATATGTATGTATGTATGTATGTATGTATGTATGTATGTATGTATATGTATATATTTTTAAATGAAGAAGACAGGAAGAACTTTTGTTTGTTTGTTTGTATATCAGGACCTACCTTGCTATATATAGCTCAGGCTTCCCTCAAACTCACCATGTAGCTCAAGCTGGCCTTGAACATAGACTCCTCCTCGTTCAGCCTCCCTGGCGCTGACATTGCAGATGTGAGCCACTGCACCCAGCAAAGCCCCAGCTTCTTGAGCAAAGAGAATTTGGTAATTTCTCACTGAGAGATTCCTCATTTGTCCTTAGAAAGAAGAGCATCTGCTCTCTGCCCTCCCAGTCAGGAAAAAAACAACAGAAGAAAAGTCTCCACACAAGTCTTAACAGCTGTCACTGCCAGAGATGGAGACCCAAAGAATTAAACCTGGGATAAATAGTGTTGGCACCACAATAAAGACATGGATAATTAATAATGTATAAAGCACCCCGCTCTAGACCTCACCAGCCTGGCATCAGAAGCAACCTACAGTAATGAAACCAAGCCGAGTGTTTCAATTAGCAATAAAGCAATAGGACTGGCTGTGAATTCATTCCTCCATTTGATGTAGTTATTGTTGCATTCTCTTGTGGATGGCCATTTGGCAAATGGTTGGGCCATGATCCACTGGGCGTTTATGAAAAGGCTGCTGTCCCTTTGGGGTGATGTTTTCAAGGATTGGCTACACAGTGCTAAGTCTGGGTTTGATAGTGCCCTGGTAAAAGCAATGGAAGGAAGAAGTACGAGGTTAACCTACTGTCGGCAAGCGACAAGGTGTAAGAACACCTTGTTTTGACAATGAAGACAAGATCTCAAAACACTTTGCTCAACTTTGAATCAATGAAAGCAGCCTGATTTACATCCTCATTTATTTCCCATAATAACACCTAGTGAATTCTGTTGACATAAATTTTCTAGGTAGATATTGTTATTACTATTTATTTCCATGGGCACAATAATCATGATAGCTCATGTATGATGGCAAACCTTACTAGGTCTGTCAATTATATCTTTCCTCACATTTCTTTAAAAACAATTTACAATTTTCAGTTCATTCATGCTCACAGAAACTATTCCCAAAAAAATATAGAAAAAAAAAAAAACAGAAATGCCAAAAGTTTTGCAAATCTTATTATAGTAACTGACTAAAAATAGCTTTACTTATTTATTTGCAAGAGAGTCAGATAGGAGAAAGAGAATGGGCATGCCAGAACCTACAGCTGCTGCAAATGAACTCCAGATGCATGTGTCACCTTGTGCATCTGGTTTATGTGGGTCCTAGGCTGTCAAACCTGGGTCCTTAGGCTTTGAAGGCAAGTGTGTTGAATGCTGAGCCATCTCTCCATCCCAAGTACCTAATTTTTTGCTGTTGAATGGAATCAAAGAGATAATGCAAGCACCATCAGACAAATGTGCTTTTTCTTAAATCATTTGAGGATGAGGGGTAATTTGAACAAATGTAATGAATATTATAGAAAAAGAAAAGGAGATGCTATTATGAAATTCAAGTACCATTTCCAGAAAGACAGACATGTACCCATCTATTTCTAAGTAATACTTCCGTTTTAAGACATTACTTCTGAATTTTCGCTTTGAGTAGAACGCTCTTCTAATTTATATTTGTCACTGTCTCATCTTTTTATTTTTAACTCATTTAGGAAAGCAAAATATGAGTATCCCAAATGACTTCACAGCATAATAATTTTTCACATGTAAGAAAAAAATTTCTATTTTAGGCCCAGATAGACAAAACTTATATAAATGCAAAAAAAATGTGGTAAATTTAGTGTGAATAAAAACTTTTAAAAAATCTGATTAGCCTAGGCTTCTACTCAAATAATTATAAATAAACCATTATATTCTGTAGTGGAATTGTGAGATAAGAGCTAGTAGCATTCTCAAGTATATATTGTCCGTGGTATTAGTAACCTTGTAATGCTTGCTAAAACAGAGTGCAAGTGGCAAGAAAGGTGGCTCGGTGGCTAAGTGAGCTGCCTTGCAGGCCTTAGTGCCTGAAGGGCCCTGACATTGCCAAAAGTTCAACTTTCCAGACTGGGCTGGGTCACAAACATCTACAGCTCTAGTCCTCCCAGGGACAGAAACTGGAGAACCACATCGCTTGCTAAGGGCAAGCTGTGGAGTCGGGAAGACAGCCCACAACAAGGGAAAACAATCGGGTGAGTGGTGGAGGGCCACCTGATAAGCCTTTCAATCGCCCCAGCCGAGCCCACTGGGCACCCCATCAGCACATACATATGTGCAAACGCCATGCATAATAAACACACACACACACACACACACACACACACACACACACACACACACAAACACCACATGAATCACACAATCCATACCATAAATACCATGAATATGCAAAAAAATATATAATTCAAGTATTTATATCAGGACTTATGTCTCCCAGAATGCAGAAGGTTATGATCATCATTGTGACTTCAAAACACTAAAGAGGGAACTTTGAAACAAACAGGCGTGTTCATGGCACACTGAGTGGCCTTTGGTCCTGGAGGTCAGGGTAGGCCATTTCAAAGGGGACAGAAGTCAACATAAATGTGTCTATATGCCAACCACCTCCAAAGAGCATTATTCCCCAAAAGTTATAGTTCTCAAGGGCCCCTTATTTTAAATTGAAATAATCCATCTGACAGAGTTTAAAGTACAGAACTAGCATTCAAGTAGGCTAAAGGCTATCGTCACCTCTCTCCGTGACACAAGTGAGCAGACACTCTCCTGCACAGCTCATGAGCTGAAGGCATCCTTCCAGGCAGGAAAGTGGACTGTACTTCTCAAGGGTAATTCTTCTTTGTCTTCTTTGTGCTTTTTTTTTTTTTCAAAGCCATATTTGATTATAGTACTCTCAAAATTTTCTCGTTACCTCTTCCTGTAGGACAGCCAGGCTAATGTGACAGACACCTTTTCTTCTTAAAAACTTTCAAGTCTGTTTTAAAAATTGACAAAGGAAATTTCTGGTCTGTGTTATCTGTGTAAGAATTCCAAGATTACTAGACATGAGAATGAAGTTCAAGGTTTTATAAATCATAGATACATATATTTTATTTTAAATATTATAATTATATAACATTAGTCATGAGAGCTCTATTATGCTTACAACATTACCTAAATGATGAAAAGCATGGTCAACCTTTATGGAAATGTGCTCTCATATAAATATACAGGATGTATGCCTACTCATAAATATGCATATCCAAGTCTCACTTTAAGAGAGTTCATGTTGTTGCAAGCTTCTTTTTAAATTTATTTTGTTTATTCTTATTTATTTATTTGAAGGTGAAAGGCAGACAGACAAAGAGAGAGAGAGAGAAAAAGAGAGAGAGAGATTGAGAATGGACGTGCCAGGGCTTCCAGCCACTGCAAATGAACTCCAGATGTGTGCGCCCCTTGTGCATCTGCCTAACATGGGTTCTGGGGAATCAAGCCTCAAACCAGGGTCCTTAGGCTTCATAGGCAAGCGCTTAACTGCTAAGCCATCTCTCTAGCCCACGAGCTTCTTTTTAATTTGTACAATGAGCTCTGACCTTGTTCTTAAAACCAGCTAACTGAACTCTGTTTCCTCACACATTTCTGTTGGTCATTCAGGTGCTGCTTCCAATTCTCTTCAGTTGATTATCATTTTCCCAGTTCATCTGTTTACAAGTCATTGAAACAGCCTACATTACCAGGGGAGTACATTTCAACTTTTTGTTATTGTTCTTTTATTTTCCTCATACTTAAAAGCAGACAGATCTTCTCTAGCTTTGCTATGTTGCTGTCTGGAGCAAACTCCCATTATCCTTCCTCTCCCTAAATGTTCCATCTCATCCCTGGTGTTTGATAGCGTATGTCATAAGTTATATTCCTTTTATATAATTATCACATATCTGGGTTGATTACATACAGTATTTAGAAAAAACTTATATTTATAAGAGAAAATTTGGTTACAGTGATGTATACCACATAGGTCACATAGTTTCATATATAGATATTTATATTTACAGATATTTACATCCAACTAGGTAGATGAACATGCTGCATTAGCTTTCTGCATGTCAACACAATTATGTGTGTTTCAATTATGTGTAAATATTTCAGAAAATCCAAGTACTGTATATCTCTTTTCCTTTTTAAAGTATTAGTAATACTTCATTCCATTCAGCATATCTGAATATTATTTCAACATGTAATTAACATAAACACATTGTGAGTAGTTTTTATTCTTTTTTTGAAATCCGGTATTCATTTACACTTACAGCATACCTCAAGTGTCTTTATTTTCTTATAATATAATTTATTTTGATTGCTGGCTCAATAAATAAAATACTCTATCATGTAAATCAACTACCACAATTTGCTTTCCCATGATTAAAATGTGATGAAAGAATGATAAATAATTTCAATAGGAGCTAAGTGACAAACGCTATGGCACTCTCACATTCTGTTTCTTTTTGTTTCACCTCTTTTTGTCACAAAGAAGGCAGCTGACATTTGATAAGGAACTGAATACACTACTATCAGTTTTCAAAAGGAGGGTCTTATCATTTTTTAATAACATTTGCTATCAGCACTGGACTAAAATTTTTTCACTTAGCTCACTCAGAAATTGTATTATTGGTTAGGATAGTTTTTCTTTTATGATTAGGTGTAGTACCAAATTTGCCAAGTTTCTGTTCAGATTTCTAAGTGTGTGAGTGTGTGTGTGCGTGTGCGCTCTTCATGTGATTTTGTTGACCATGTCCAGTCAGAATTTAACATGTTATATTGTTTGTAGAGTTTTACTCTCACTATTTTGTCAATTTTCATGCCTTATAGAGTAGCATGTGTGTGTTGACACATTAAAGTTAAAAACTTCCATAAATCCCCTGTGAATTACCATATGCATCAAAATTGACCCTATCGGAAGTCTCCTCAATGAGAATTTTATGATAGCAGAGCGAGGATTGATTGTCCCTTCAGTTATAAAAGCATCAGTCTGTACTGACTGTTACTCTTCCTGCGCCCCATCCTAGAGAAAGGCAGTGGTCTGTGATACTAGGGGTGGCAGTTCAAGTCAGGCTACAGAGATCTCTTTTCAAGTGGCTTACTTGTTCAGTGTGTTTTCTTTTGTCTCTCTCTTACCTCTCCCCTAGTAATCCCTTCTACTTTCACTGGCACATCTGAGTACTTAATTTTAACTCAATTTATCTAATTCTCTTATTAGTATTTGCCACTAGGAACCAAACCCATGTAGTTAAAATTGATTCTGTCATTCCTTTGCCCTCTCCTTGTCTCCTACCGCTTGTTTTGAGAGTTGCTTACTACTTTTCTTGTTCACTTAATTTCTGAAAGTGGAGCTTCCCCTAATTTCTACATGGGAAACTTCTTTCCACAGTCCCATCCATGTGTGTTCTTCTACCTCAAAGCGAATAACTCTCCTATCTCAATAGCCAGGCCACTTTTCCTCCTGAGTTTCCAACCCATGTGCCCAAAGCCTGCTAGCCCCGTGACATGAGTCCCATAGACCTTGGTGGTGCATCATGCCTGTGCTCTTTTTCTATTACTATAGTAGCAACTTCATACCCTGCAGCTTAAAGTGATAAATAAATGCATTTATTATGCTCTAATTTGGAGGTCAGACATCCTAAAAATAAGGTGTCTGCAGAACACTTTTCTCTTTCTGGAGCTATAGGAAAGAATTCATTTTCAGCTCCTAGATGTTGGAACTTCTGCTTGCTCCATCATATACCTTCTTGCACCCTTCCTGCTTCTTCTTCTCTCAACACATAGGGGTTTTCCAGGGCAATCTTCTTTACTACATGGTACTTAGCCTAATGCACTTCAGCACCAATGGGGAAGAACAAGGCACAGGTATCTTTAGGGCTGCAGCCCTGTTGAGTAGCTCCAGGCCTCCTTCTTTCTCTTAAGCCGCTCCTCTTATTCTCAATGAGCAGCATGTACATGTGCACAGTGGGTCTACTCTGAAATCTGCCACCCTTGACTCTCCACCCCTCTGCCACGTATTCACTAGCAAGTTCCACTGATTCTGTGATGTGAATGTCTTTTAAGCTAATTTGGCTGTCTGTATCTTCACTGTTACTTGTTAAATTCAAACCAAAAATTCAAACTGTCGTGACTTAACTGTCCTGAACTTAGAAGACTGGCTTCTGGAATTTTCCCATCCAGAAGTGGGCAAACTGCTTCAAGGAGCAGAGCCTGAGAAGTGGAAGAGCTAACTCGTGGTATACCCAGACTCAGAGTGCGCTAACTTCCTCTAGAAGCAAGCTGACGGGGGAAAAAAAAGAAAAGAAACTGAAGAGAAGTTTAGTTTGAGCCATTAAGAACCCCACTGCATCTTCCAGCACTGCCACTCTGATCATACTGTGGCTGTGGCATCTTCTGCCACTGGTGTTCTTATTGACTAGGCAAAGCCCAGTAATACGTGAACAAGCAGTTCATTGCATGAGCAAAGGGCAAGGAACTTTCAACTTTGGATCATCCTTAAATATTTGTTAAAGGAAGGGACTTAGAGGTATGACCTGCTGGACTCTGCTGATCCAACACACACACACACACACACACACACACACACACACACACACACACTGATCACAAGAGCAATCACACTACTAAAGCTACTTGTCTCCAGTAGATCTGTAGGCCCACAGACTCTGACGTCATTGTCTTCAAACCATGGTCAGCACTTGTTATGCATATATGCTTGTTCTGAGATGAGAGTCCAGTCAAGTCACCATAGAAATTGGGCAAACAGCAGAGCTTAAGATCAGCCAGCATTTCTACATATTGTTAGTCAATACTGGTCATCTCTTTTGTCCAGGCCAATGGTATTCTAAGGCAGAGGAAATCTAGATGTATTGCTTTCTTTAAGTGGGTAGATTTCATAGTTCTAAGATATACTTTAGGGCAAGTTCCATGGAAGGAATTTAGCCTCTCACAGCAATAACCTCAGAAATGCTATATTCCTACAATTCTTTCTCATAGTTTATTCCCATAGTTTGTTCTTATAGTTCATACCCACATTTAACCTTTCAACACCTTTCCCTACAAGTTGTCTCTTTCATGATCTGTTCTAGGATTCTAGACACAATTCTCTTGACAGCAGTTTACTTCCTAGAATCCATGAGTGACTCTCTATTTCATTTACTGCAGTAGTTATTTTCTCATTGCTGAGATAAAAACCTCTGACCCAAATCAGCTGGTGGGAGTAAATGGTTGATTTTAGCCTAAGGTTTTAAGGAAAAGTCTTAACGTGGTGGGAAAGCACGGTAGAGCAAAGGCTGGGTATCCATCTTGCCACAGAATCTCAAGATAGCAGCAAGAGTGAGCTGTGTCTAGCAAGGGGGAGGTAGAGGGGATTGGATTATGTAATACCCCAAGTCCCACCCCAAAGGACTCACTTTCTCTAACAAGGCTCCATTTCCCAAATTGCTATGAACTGGGGATTCATGATGGTGAGGCTTCACCTCAAACACATGAGGTTATAAGGGGCATTTCATACTTAAACTACCACATGCACCACAATGATCAAGCTCATTTGCTTGTGTTTTAAACTTATCCTGATTCCCTTGTTATTGCTAGCTCTTTCTGCCACA
Source organism: Jaculus jaculus (assembly GCF_020740685.1). Taxonomy (NCBI): domain Eukaryota; kingdom Metazoa; phylum Chordata; class Mammalia; order Rodentia; family Dipodidae; genus Jaculus; species Jaculus jaculus. The sequence continues at coordinate 46,567,612 of NC_059120.1, read as the reverse complement.
TGACCTCTTCCCACTTGCTTACTAGACCCGTCAATAGCTTTCTGAGCTCTCTACTCCAAGTTAGGTTTGATGAAAGTCATTGAGCTCTCTCTGGAATAATTTGTTCTGAGATTTTAGTTCACATAGAGGGCTCTGGCCTCTCCTTAGTACCCCAGCTTTCATGTCCTCTAGCTTTGGACATCTATCTTTTTCTTCACTGTCCAGGCCTGTGCCCTTCAGCTTTGTACCTACCGTGCCCTGGACATCTATCTTTTTCTTCAATGTCAAGGCCTGTGCCCTTCAGCTTTGTACCTACCGTGCCCTGCCCTTTACCAATTTAATAGAAAATATTGTAGGTCCTCTTTTTTATTACTTTCCTTCCATAATTTGCACTAGGAGAGAAAGGCCTGTGTCTGCCAACCTCACAGTTTAACTCTTGTAGTGAGTTTCATAAAAGGGTTCAATTTTATTGTGTTGAAGTGAATTTCCAATGAACTGCATAACATCCTGGATTCACTAAAATAGGAATTTAGTAATATGTACAGTATTGAGTATTCTGTAAGATTTTGTGTGGATCTATTCTCAGGAAATATTGAAAATTTAAGTTATTATTTTACATAGAGGAAATCCAATTGATTTGATGCTCATGAAAAAAAAAAATCACACTCAAAGTACAAGACATTCTGAGATTTCATCAAACGTACAAATTCCCTTTTGGGTCTTTGACATGGTATTCAGAAATCTATGGTATATGTAAAAAAAAAAAGGCACTATGTAATGAAAAAAAAATCCTCAAAGATGTAGAACTACAGAAGAAACAAAATGTTATCGTGTCATATCAAGGACTTAGCCATTGGTAGTCAAAACTAAAAATCACCTTGAGGACGGAGTCCAGTTTTACCATCATAAATGTAAAAGAGAAGGTACAAAATAAGGAAAGCTCTTTCTCCCCACTCGTACAGTTTACCTCTGCTGGCAAGCAGCTGTATAGGGGTCACACGTGTAAGTTTCGAAATGACCAGTAGCTGTAATAAGTGAATGTGTTCCAAAAACAAAAAGTGGATTAGGGTGTTATTATGGCTAGGTAGCAAAATACAATGAAGAGCATTTGAATAAAGAGACTATGTAGAATTTTTCCCAATGTAGCATCACCCTGTCAGGTTGAGATTTGGTTTATATTTAGCAATTTTAAAAGTGGTCCCAGAGTTGTTTTCTGTTTTTTTAATTCTTCCTTCTTAATAAAAATCAGGTCATTTTCCCACATTTTTACCTAAGTGGCATTTTTTTTTTTCAGAAAAGGTAAACATATGGACAGTTTCTGAGACATAGATGGAACATTTGAGCAAAGACATCTCCAAAAGACCCAGATCTTTCAGTTTTCGCTAAGGAAGCTTCAGTGGTTGTGATGAGGGACAAGTCAACTGTGTACTGTCCCATCTGAGTTCCAGAAAATAAATAACTGAGGTTTTATAGAGCTGTTTGGAGTTGTGGTTGTATAATAACTGGTTATCAGAATATGGATCAATTCTCAGTAAGTATTAGATGAAAGATTTAGGGAGGAAGAGGGAAGAAGGGAGGGTTAGTGAATGGGAAGGAGAGAGAGAACATGGGAAGACGAGAAAAAGAAGGCACATAAGTTTGCTGGAGAGAAAATATGGGAAGATAGAGAAAATGAGAGATAAAGATACTATAAAGAGAAATAGAATAAACAAAGAGAAAAGAAGGAAGAAAATAAAGGAAGTAACTTTGAAAAGTAGAAAGTGGGAGAGGGAGAAAAAAATCTATAATATAAAAAAGGAAGGAAATGCTTTCTGAAAGATAGGGAATACCCTAGGACATAAAAATTATGTCTTGGGCTGGAGAAATGGCTTAATAGTTAATTTCCTTCACTAAAATCCCTCCAGACCCAGGTTTGATTCCTCAGTACCCACATAAGCCAGATGTACAAGGCTGTGCATGTGTCTGGAGTTCATTTGCAGTGGCTAGAGGCCCTGGCATGCCCACTATTTCACTCTATATGCATGTTTCTCTCCCTCTCTCCCTCTCTCTCTCTCTCTCTCTCTCTGTCAAACAAATAAATAAATAAACAAACATTTTTTTAAAGTTATTTCTTATAGGAATAAATTTGTAAGAGGAAAGGTAGCTTAGTTACATGTCAGTAATATTTTGTTTCTGAAGCCACTCTAGTGGACCAGGTTTTTAGTGTTTAAGGAAAGAGTCCCAGACATAAGCAGACAATGGAAGACCTGCACTCAAATGTCAATTGACTGTAGATGGGGCAGGGAGAATTCTTTAAGCCTGCCATAAAGACAGTCTGAGTCTTACTTCCATTCCCAATTCTTGCTAGAACTATGCTTGCAGGAAGATATGTTTGCCTTCTCTGAAGCCTTACAAATCTTTTATTTTCCTTGGCATACACTAAACTGGATCCATTCAAAGCGATAAAGGATTTCCTAGCCTCGCCGTTGCCATGAGAGAGAAAGTAAGGTTAGTGCTGCCAGGCGGAGGAGTGGGCACTGAGGCCCTCCAGGACAGTGGGCACCGAGGCCTTCCAGGCCAGTGCTGCTGAACATTGAACAGGTATGGGAGATAGAATTATGGGGGGGGGGGGAAATCTCTCTCTTAATTGAATTGGATTTCTTTGAAAAAAATCTAAGAACTGACAATTTGAGCCAGAAATGCACTTTTTGTTTATGATAGGAACTTGGTGAAGGAAAGTAAATAGCAGAGAAAAGAATATCTGGGGGAGAAACTGTAAAATCATAATTAGTAAGTTTTGGTGATTGTCCACATTAGGTCTCAAGCTGTCAAAGCTGGGGTTGCAAATTTATTGATTCTGTCTATAAATCAGTGTACTCTGTAATGGCAATGGATACTTCTAGATTATAAACCTCTCTGAAAAATGTGCTGCCTGTGCAAATTAAGATTGTAGGGAGTGCAGCACTTTTAATGTTGGATGAAGGAGGCTCAGATAAATGTCTACTAGAGCTGCCATCTGTGTAGAACACGTGGTTGGATGTATCCATGGCATAGTTGATATATAGAGCCAACACATACCCAGAACCACTCATACGATTTTGATATTCAGCTCCATGCTACTTGGAATCGCACAAGAAGATGATATAACACCAGGGCAAAACTACAGGAGAATGCAACAGAATTGAGCAGCCCAGAGGGGCGGCAGGGGAATCACAGGTGTGCAGGACACCATCAAAGAAAATTAGAGAAAGTAGGTAAGCCAGAGAGGAAGAGGTAAGAAAAGAGAAGGGAGGGTTTCAGAGCCAAGATCCTAATGAGTTGATCATTCAAACTGCTTCGTGTGAGCTAAGACAGAGCATCTTCACTTCCTTTTTAACCTGCCCGCTACTTTGCTTCAAAAAATGCAGTCTTGGAGTTGGAGAGATTGTTTATCAGTTAAGCACTTGCCTGTGAAGCCTAAGGACCCTGGTTCGAGGCTCGATTCCCCAGGACCCATATTAGCCAGATGCACAAGAGGGCACACACATTTGGAGTTTGTTTGCAGTGGCTGGAAGCCCTGATGCGTCCAATTATTTCCTCCCTCTCTCTCTCTCTCTCTCTCTCTCTCTCTCTCTCCCTCCCTCCCTCCCTCCCTCCCTCTTTCTTTCTCTGTCTGTCACTCTCAAATAAATAAATAAATAATTTTAAAATGCAGTCTTGAAAGCCCTGGTGTGCTTATTCTCTCTCTTTCTTTATCTCTCTCTCTCTTTCTCTGTCTTTCTCACTCCTTCTCTCTCTGTCTCTGCCTATTCCTATCTCTCAAATACATGAATAAAAATACAATATATAGTTTTTTAAGTGTGTTCTGACCTTCTACTGTCCCTTTTAGACTGTGTAAAACTCCTGCAATGTATTTCATCTGACACCCTCTATGGGCCATCTGCTTGTTTATTTTCTTAGCACAAACTGTGAGCTCTTAGAAGAAAGGATGTTGTATCTCCTTCTAGAAAGGGCAATATGTGGAATGTGGTTGTTGCTTTCACGTTACTCTTCACAGCCCCTTTCTTGATCAGATATGGGGGATGCTGGCAAGAGGAGTTTCGTCTCAAGTACATCTGTTGGTAGAAAGTGAAGGTGGAGGTCTACTTAAGCAAACACAATTATAAAAAAAAATTATATATATATGCTTTTCATCCAAGCATAGAGAAATACAAAGAAAAATGGGGAGAGGGTGCTTGTGAACAGAGAGAGAGAGAGAGAGAGATAACAAAATAGACTACATTGGCCTAAATTGGAGAACTAATTCTTTGTTTCCTAGTTGTTTAACCATCAACTTCTGGAAACTTCCCATGACCAGCATATTTCTTCTATGCCTGTAGTTTGTGCTTCCAAGTTTTCTTTGGCTCTATCACTCCTGGCTTGTTGCCCTGAAATGTCCCACAGCCTGATGGAACAGTACTCGGCACATAAATCAGTGACACTTTGTCTCCCAGCATGAGTGCTGTGAACAGTTTACTCTTTGAACAGCCTCAAAGTGAACTGGCGAGATCAATGGATCTCACGTCCAAGGAAATGAATGATATGCAACTTAGCTGCCAGAATTTGGTTTTAAAGATAGCCAGAGAGCAACAGTCTCGCAAGTTCAGGATGAATAATGTATTATCCCTATAGGAAGAACGTGTACAGGTTCTGTTTTACTTGAAGAGAGCCTAGCAACACTTCTCAGTAAAAATCTAAGAACTGGGGCTGAAGGGATGGCTTAGTGGTTAAGGTGTTTGCCTGCAAAGCCAAAGGATTCCAGTTCAACTCTCCAGGACCCACATAAGCCAGGTGCACATGTCTAGAGTTGATTTGCTGTGGCTGGAGGCCCTGGTATGCCCATTCTCTCCCTCTCCCTCTCTCTCTCTCTCTCTCTCTCTCTCTCTCTCTCTCTCTCTCTCTCTCTCTCTCATAATTAAAACATTAAAAATCTAGGAACTGGAAATTCAAATGAACTTTTATCATTTCAAAAGATATTTGTTATACTTATGTGGATTCAAACACTAAGCTTATTGCTTGTTAAAGTGCTTTTGTTTCACCTCGCTTTTTGACACAGGACCTCACTTTGTGGCTCAGGCTGGTTTTGATCTTGAGAAATCTGTTTTCATTTCCCAAATGCCAAGATTGTTGTAAGGTATATGTTCTTATGCCTGAGAAAACGTGTTATGCTGTTCAATCAGCTATTGTAAAGTACCATTTGTTGAGTGGCTTATCAGCAATAGAAGATCACTTCTCAAGTTCTGAAAGCTTACAAGTCAACAGCCAGGCTTGGTGGATTCCGCACTGATTGAGGGCATCTTTTCTCTGTAATAACAGCTTCCAGAAGGCATGATGTTGGTGTCTCTATTCTAAGAGCATTGTAGCATGACCTTCTTGTTGATGGACAAAAATACTTGACCAGAAATAGCTTGTAGGTGGAAAGAATTTACTTTAGCTTACAGTTTCAAGGAGAAGTTTGGCGGTGTTGGGAAGAGCTTGACAGAGCCGAGGAGGAAGCCTGGCTCACATCTCAGAATCAACAGGAAGGAAGCAGTTCCAGTCCTGGGCTTGGAGCTGCGCTGCATTACCCCCGGGCCAGGCTGCAACAGCACATCTCCTTCAGAAGGGCTTCCCCTTTCCAGCCCAAGAATCTTCTCAAATTGCCACCAGCTGGGTGACCAATGATTCGAAACACACAATCCTATGGAGGCCATTTCATCCAAACCAACACAGGCATTAATCAAGTTTATGAAGACATAGCCATCTTTAACTACCCTTATCAAAGTACCCCACCTCATCACCAGTTTGCTTTATTTTTTTAAGCAAATCATAAAGATGAATTAGTCTTAAACACAAGCACTCTGGCCTATGAGGTTGTGCACCGTACCGCAGACATTCGAATGGCACTTTTAGTGTGCACAATATGAGCTAAGGCAGGGTGGAGCAAGCTACATTCGCAATAAATGTAAAACCGTACATAGGATATTCATGTCTTAATTAAAACTCAAATGTTTCACAATAATCCGACTCTTACAGGCACACAGACTCTGATTAGTAATGGTACCCAATTTTTATGGCTGGTTTAGTGTAGCCTTTCTGATCTATATAAAATGAAGTTTTAAATGCTTGTTTGTTAAGGACTTTTACTAGTGTATGTGATTTTTTTTTTCCCCCGTTGCAAGACTTTCTGCTTAATGCCCTTGCTCTGTAGGGAGTGTCATCAGTGTGTGCTCTGGCCTTGTCCTCAAGTCCTCCTTACTTCCATCAAGCATAGGTTTAATTGAGAGCAAGCCAAGGGATGGCAGTGACTGAGGTGTGAAAGCTGTTTCTCTGGGCAAATTAAACCCAGTGGAATGACTGAGCATTCTTTTCCATACCCTTTGGATAAATTTAATACAGCATATTAATTGTTGTTCTCCTAGCTATCTCTCTGTGATTGTTTTTTCCAAGTATCATATTGAGGGTGATTGATGTTCAGATAAATTTGTCAGATTCATACAGAGAAAGATTAACATGGGCTAGTAAGAACATCGGGTTACAAGATTTTAGATTAGCTCAGATATTAACATATCAACACATGCTTTTGCAGATTCAAAAATGAACAGTCTGGCAAATATAACAAAACTGACAAAACCGGGGTGGGGGGAAACCCTTTCTGAAAGACATCTTATAATATCTCCCCTCTCTAACACACACAAAAAACAACAATGTGACTATGATTTATCAGCTGATCCAACTGGAAAGTGCTCAATTATGTTCCTGTCCATTCTGAAAGAATTAAGGGGAAAATTTGTTATATTTCTGTTCCCATTACCATCCCCAAACCATTCTGGAGAGTACAGAAATGTTCTAAAGAGAGAAACTTGGGGGATGAAACGATGGTTTAGCAGTTAAGGTGCTTTCCTGCAAAGCCAAAGGAACCATGTTCCATTCCTGAGTACCCACATAAAGCCAGATGAACAAGGTGGTACCTGTGTCTGGAGTTCATTTTTTCTACTTTTATATAATGGCACAATGGATACAGAAATACAGAAAAAAGAAGAGGGAAACCAAGACATTTGTCCAGTTTGGCCAAACTATAAATAAATCCTTATTTATTTATTTATTTTTGGTTTTTCGAGATCGGGTTTCACTCTAGTCCAAGCTGACCTGGAATTCACTCTGTAGTCTCAGGCTGGCCTCAAATGGCAATACTCCCATCTCTGCCTCCCGAGGGCTGGGATTAAAGGTTTGTGCCATGATGCCCAGCAATAAATTCAATTTTGTTATCAGATTTCATTTTTTAATCCTTTAAAATACAAGGGAGGTATTAGCAGTTTAAATGAATCAAAGGGGTTGGAAAGATGGCTTACTAGTTAAGTCTAAGGACCTATGTTAGGTTCCCAGTGTCCCACTTAAGCCAGTTTCACAAAGGTGAGGCAAACACAAGGTCGCACATGCCCACTAGATGGCACAAGCTTCTGGAGTTAAATATCAGTGACTGAGGCCCTAGTATGCCAATTCTCTCTCTCTCTTTTTCTCTCTATTACTCTCATGCTCTAAAAGCATTAGTTAATTAAAATTATTTTTTAAATAAATGAATCAAGCTGGGCATGGTGGCACACGCCTTTAATCCCAGCTCTCTGGAGGCAGAGATGGGAGGATCGCCCTTGAGTTTGAGGTCAACCTGACACTACATTGTGAATTCCAGGTCAGCCTGACCTAAAGTGAAACCCTATCTTAAAAAAACCAAACAATAAAAATAAATGAATCAAAGTGTTGCAGTAGTAATTCCTCCCCTACATTGACTGTAAGACTTTGCAGGTTGCAGTGGAGTTGGCTTGAATTGACCATTTGTGTTTCTTGAACTTGAATTTCACCATAAAAGATTTATTTACCATATAAGTATAAAACCACCTTTCACTTTTTTTTCTTCCTGTGTTCTTTGTAAATATTTTTTCTTACTATTGACCACTGTCTAAATAGTGTTAAAACTTCAGGGGATAATGTAGTCAGTAAAAAAACAGAAGAAATAAAGAAGGAAAGCTAATTCAATATTTTCACAGAGGAAGAAAATAATAATTTGTAAATTCATTTTTGTAATTGCATTCTTAGTTCACCTTACATTAAGAGAGTATCATTAAACCAAAGTTTTCTACTTTGCTCAGCTAATAGTTTGTATAAAAATGTCTGGTGATCTGGACCCTGTATCATGAGGAAAACCTACTTGTGAAATACAAGCACATCTTTGCTCACCTAAAGGCTGTAATGAAAGCTGAATTTCTTGCTGCAAAAAAATTATTATCTTGGGTATGATGCTAATTTGAAACCTACTTTATGAATTTAGGTTTTTTTCTCCCTTCAGACATTAGGCAACTAAAGTTGTTACACATACTCTAGTTATACCAGTTAATCCCACTGTAAATATATATGCACAAGGCTTGATGATCTGAGCTAAAGGAAGGGGTTAGACATGTCACAAATAATACAAATGAGCAAAAAATCCAAATCCCATGTACATTGAACTAATAGATACATTATATATTTTGACATAGCTAAATAGCCTTATTATGTTTTGCTTAATTTAATATTGCAATTACTTCACATAATCCCTCATTCTACTAGGTAATGAAAAGGAGATCAGATGTTGGTGGAAGCCAGGCTATAATTGAAGTTTTGGCCATAGCCTTCTATATTTCTCCGCTTTTAAATATGTAATTTCCATGTATCTGGAAATAATCCACCATGGCACTTTAATACACTTTGCTGTATTACACATACTTGAGAAGCTTATCCTCAGAGAATGGCAAGAAAGACTCATTCTCTCTACACCTCTGTCATAAGTTGGAAGGCACCCAGTTTTCCCCTAAGAGTAACTCTCTCTCATTTGCTTAGATTGGACATTTAGTTTCACAAATATTTGTTAATTCTGATCGTCCTTTATAAAGATGGATACTGCAATGTGGTTATTCTCATTCATAAGTGTTCAAGAGAGAAGAGTGCTGAGAGCTTGTGGAAAGATGGCTGGTCTCCTTCCCACAGCATTCCTGATCCAGAAGGTCAGGGATCATCGCATTATCAGCATGTTATTAGGTGATGGGGTATGGTCAGTCAATGCTTGGCTTTTGAGAATCACTTCTATAATAGTTTAGAATGTGGCTTTGATAGTTTAAATCCAGTTCCAGGACTAACTAACTTTATGAACTAAAATGATACATGTAATCTATGCCATCATTTTTTCTATTTGAAACCTGGAGACAAAAGTAGCAACCTGGGGCTGGAGAGATGGCTCAGCAGTTAAGGTGCTTGCCCAAGAAGCCTAAAGACCCATGTTTGACTCTCCAGATCCCACATAAGCCAGATGCACAAAGGTGAGGCAAATGCAAGGTCACACATGCCCACTAGGTGGCACTAGCACCTGGAGTTTAATTTAAGTGACTGAGGCCCTGGTGTGCCAATTGTATCCCTCCCTCTCTCTCTCTTTCTCATAGATAGATAGATAGATAGATAGATAGATAGATAGATAGATATAGATATAGATATAGATATAGATATAGATATAGATATAGATATAGATATAGATATAGATATAGATATAGATATAGATATAGATATAGATATAGATATCAACCTGTATCGTAGGGATTTTTGGTGATTAGATGTTACATAACAACATCTAGTCATATAGTTAAAGATTTAAAATGTTTATACCAATGTGTGACCCCTACTAAGAGCATACTAAATTTCGATTACTTTGTGATTATTTTTATGCATAAATGCACAAATGAACTGTAAATGAACAGACTGTCATTCTGCAACATATTTACCTGAACATTGAACAAGAGCAAAGAGACTGGTGGATGCCTTAGTCCCTAGGATGAAGGTGAAAGACTCTAGGAAGCATGTGTGAAAAAAAAAATAATATCATAATAGGCCGTAACAAAAAAGGTAAGGAGAATTTCAGAGAGACAAAAGTATGGCTTTTTTTTTTTCTGATACACCAATGGGTAACTCCCAGTGGAGATTCAGAAAGCATAAGTTACTTTTCTAACACTTGTTTGTTAGACAAGGAGCTGGAAAAGTGTACAAAATGCTTTACACCGTTTTTTTTCTTTTCCTCTAAGAACTGAAATTTTAGCTTAAAAATCATATAATCCCATGGAAATATGAAAAGTACTACAAATGCCAAAGAAGTTCATAGTGGTTGCCAGAAATGAGGTGACATTTCTCTGTGCAAAATAAGGGCTGAGTCAAGGTCAGTGTTCTGTGGGCTGGGAAGGAGAGACAACAGGAGTAGAAGCAGGCAGTTCACGGCGTTTTTCACAATAACATACAGAGTTTTGGTGAAGAGGAGCTTTTTTCTTAGTGTGTGTATATACTGGAGTTTAGTGACGATTAAATAAATAAATACAATGATACATATGCCTTTACTTCCTTTAAGTCAGCAGATGGACTCCTCAAAACTCTCAGAAATGTTAAACATTATTCTCTCACAATGATAGTTATTGTAATAACTTGAAATTTTATTTGGTTATTTTTAAGGAATAGGGGTTAGGGCTACAAATCAATAGAGACAAGCTTTAATTGGTAATTCCAATTTTTCTTTTCTTAGATTTTTCTTTTATTTATTTGTTTGAAAGAGAGAGAGGGAGAGAGAAAGAGAATGAATGGGTTGACCAGGGCCTTCAGCCACTACAAACGAACTCCAGGTGTATGCGCTCCCTTGGGCATCTGGCTTACATAGGTCCTGGAGAATTGAACCACAGAGGTCCTTAGGCCTTGCAGGCAAGTGCCTTAACCGCTAAGCTATCTCTCCAGCCCAGTAATCATAACTTTTCTTTTATAAAAGTTCAAAATGATGGGCTGAAGAGATGGTGCAGTGGTTAAATGCACTTTTAAAGCCTGAGGCCCTATGCTCTAGGTACATGCTTCTAGAGTTCATTTGCAGTAGCTGGACACCATGGAGCACCCATACTCATTCTCACTCTCATTCAGTCTCTCAAATAAATAACTACTTTTATTTTTAATGTTTTTAATTTTTATTTTATTATTATTAATTTTTTTTTTTTTTGGTTTTTTGAGCCAGGGTCTCACTCTGGTCCAGGCTGACCTGGAATTAAGTATGTAGTCTCAGGGTGGCCTCGAACTCTTGGCAATCCTCCTACCTCTGCCTCCCGAGTGCTAGGATTAAAGGCGTGTGCCACCACTCCCGGCTTTGTTTTTTATTTTTATTTTTTGAAGGTAGGGTCTCACTATAGCTCAGGCTGACCTAGAATTCACTATGCAGTATCAGGGTAGACTTGAACTCAATGCAGTCCTCCTACTTCTGCCTCCCAGATGATTCAAAATGATTATGAATTTACTATTTATTTGTTTCTGATGACCATGGAAATTTTGTGGGTTTCAATGAAATAAAAAAAAAAAATCATCATTCTCAAGCACAGGGCATTATGAGGAACATGGGGTTGTTGATATTTAATCTTCATATCCTCCATCTTCCAGTGAATGAACAGACTTGACAATGTCAAGCCATTTGCTGAGACATAGTTTCAGGGTTAAGTATATAAATCCCAAGCTGCCTGACATGCTTTAAAATTTCTGTCTTTTACCACTTTTCCCTTTATGTTTTAATTTAATAATTCTTCCCGTGTTAGATAATTCAATAGCTATTACTTACCAAATCATTGAAACCTTTGTTGTTGATGATGCTGTTATTTGAAAACTTATTTTACATCAACTGATATATCAGTTTACTTTCTCATTGTTGTGACAAGAAGCAACTTGAGGAAGGGAAGGGTTTATTTATTTATTTATTTGTTTCTTTTTAAATATATATATACATTTATTTATTTAAGAGGGAGAGAGAAGGGATAGTCGTTCCAGGGCCTCTAGCCATGGCAACGAACTCCAGACGCCTGCCAAGACTTGTGCATCTGGCTCTAGTAGGTACCGGGGAATCGGACCTACGTCATCAATCCTGGGTCCTTAGGCTTTACAGGCAAGCACCTTAATTGCTAAGTCATCTCTCCAGCCCAGAAGAGTTTACTTTTGACTTACAGTTTCAAGAGTCAGAGCAGGGAAGGCCTGGAATCAAGAGTCGTGGATCTGATCACATTATGTTGGCCATTAGAAAGCAGAAAATGAATAGCAAGTGGGTCAGGCTATAACCTCTGGCCCTGGTGAAGACTCACTCCTGCCAGGAAAACTCCACTTCCTGGGGGCTGAGTGTTCAACTGCATGGGTCACCTTTTACACTGAAAACCACCACAGTTGACACTTAAATGCGATTTTGTTTTGAATTTTTAAAATGACATTGATTTCAAAAAGCATGTGGATGTTTGGGCAATTATTTCCTTTTTAAATAAGTAGTAGATATTTAGCATATGTCTTTGTTTTAAGTGTTGTTCATTGAATTATTTTTTTAATGTTTAATTTATATATTTATTTGGGAGAAAAAGAGAAAGAAGTAGATAAATAGAGAGAATGGGCAGTGCCAGGGGCTCAAATCACTGCCAATGAACTCCGGACACACATGCCACCTTGGGGAACTGGAATCAAACCTTGGTCCTTAGGCTTCACGGGCAAGCGCCTTAACTGCTAAACCATCTCTCCAGCCCTATTGAATTATTTTACTATCCTTATATTTTAGTTTGAATATGAAATGTCCCTCATAGGCTCATGAACTGAAGCCTTGGATCTTTGCTCGTGGTGCTCCTTTGGGAGGTGGTGGAAACAATCATGGGGTCCAGCTGCAGGAAGTAGCTCCCTCTGCATTGTGGATACACCCTAGAAACATACCTTGTTCTCCGCTCGCACGTTGCTTTTCTCTGCCTCCTGCCCACCATGCTAGGAACAGCTTCCTTCACAGGTCCCCACTGCCTTGACCGTCAGCTCTCCCATCAGGCCCAAGCAATGGAGCAATGAGCTTAATTAAACCAGTGAAACTTGTGACCCAAACCGAATCTATTTTCCCCTTTTAAATAGTTTCTCTAAAGCATTTATTGCTGTAATTAAATGGATAATGTGATTTACTATTTCCTATCCATTTACAAGAGACAGCCCTAATTTAAAGAAAAGATATGGGCTGGAGAGATGGCGCTTGCCTGTGAAGCCTAAGGACCCTGGTTCGAAGCTCGATTCCCCAGGACCCATGTTAGCCAGATGCACAAGGGAAGTTCACGTGTCAGGAGTTCGTTAGCTGTGGCTGGAGGCCCTGGTGCACCCATTGTCTCTCTCTCTCTCTCTCTCTCTCTCTCTCTCTCTCTCTCTCTCTCTCTGCCTCTCTTCTCTCTCTGTCACTCTTAAATAAATAAATAAAAATAAAACAAAAAATTTTTAAAAAAGAAAAGATAGTATTTCCTCCTTTATACTTCTAGCCTGAGGTCTTTTGTCATATAAATGCCAGGTCCTTGAGCAAGTAAGTCATTCCCTTGTCTTCCTAATTTCTGTTGTAGAACTTCTTTATCACAAGGAGTCACATACGTTGAAATCACAGGTTTATTTATTTTCTTTATTTTCAAATGCTATTTTGTTTTTGTTTATTTATTTGCTTATTTATTTATGTACTTATTTATTTTGCGGTAGGATCTCTCCCTGACCCGGGATGACCTAAAATTCACTATGTGGTCCCAGGCTGACCTCGAACTATCAATAACCCTCCCACCTCAGCCTACTGGGTGTGCATCACAGCACCCAGCTCTATGTCCAAATGCTCTGTGACGTGACAGGCCACATCATATTTAATTAGGTCACCAAGGTGAGGGAACAGCTTTCATTTTATCTCTTTGAGTCTCGTAACCACCACATGCAGAGTGGGTGTTGGGAAACAGTGGCGGGAGGAAAGTCACAAAACTCAGAGCCACAGTGACCTCAATGTGAAAGTCAGCTGAAAATAGGAGCAGTAAAGAAAAGAGATCATCTGATGACAAAAAGCCAAATTCTTAAGACGTGTGTGTTGCTGCTCTGGCTTTATAGCCTGTGAAATGGGACCTGTACTAAGAGAATATAGTGGGGTCACCAAGGAATCTTTATAAGAAAGAAAGCCCATGGACACACAGGATCTTGACATCAGATGATGAGGTGATCTCTGTTTCTCTACAGGGAGACAGAAAATTCACTTGATATATTTTAATTAGAAAATGTAGTACTGGGCTGGAGAGATTGCTTTGTGGTTAAGGTGCTTGCCTCCAGAGCCTAAGAAGCCAGGTGTGATTCTTTAGGACCCACCTAAGCCAAAGTGACACATGCATCTGTAGTTCGTTTGCAATGGCTAGAGTTGCAATGGCATGCCCAGACTCTCTCTCTCTCTCTCTCTCTCTCTCTCTCTCTCTCTCTCTCTCTCTCCTTCTCTCTCTGTCTCAAATAAAAACAAATTAAAAAAAAAAAAGAAAATGTATGATTATGAACCAGAATAGGTTAAAGGGGAAGAAATTAAGATTCATCATCACAGAAGAAGATGGTAAGATGTGAATTTAAAAAAGGATATTAATATTTGAGTGATCCACATGCATACAAATTTGAGTGGAAAAGATAATGCCTAAAAAATGCTAACAAAAATGACCATCAGAGCCAGGCATGGTGGAGCACACCTTTAATCTCAGCACTCGGGAGGCAGAGGTAGGAGGATCGCCATGAGATCAAGTCCACCCGGAGACTACAGAGTTAAAGAGTTAATTCCATCCAGGTCAGCCTGGACCAGAGTGAGACCTTACCTTGAAAAACCAAAAAAAAAAAAAAAGAAAGAAAGAAAAAAGAACATCAAATGTAGAATAATGCATTCATTGTGGAATATCTGTAAAATGTTATATAAATTCATCTCCATATACATCTATGAGCATTCGACTTTATATATATATATTTAATTCTCAAATCATTTTCTAGGTTGTTTCTCATGAAAAAAAAAGTCACAAAAATGTGGCATAATGTGTTCAGAATCACATTGCCCCAAAGAGGAACTGATACTCAAACCAAAGTCATTTCACGTTTAAGCAATGAACTAGCAAGATGATCCAAAGTCACTATCACATGAAATGAACAAGTGACTGAACAGTATGTTTGGTAATGGTCCCATTTTATGAAAAAATAACAATAAGTAAACAAATAAACCCAAAGCTTAGAAGAAAAAACAGGGGGGGGAGGAGGCAATCTAAAACTTTCTGGTACATCCTCAACTAATTACAGAAATATTCAATTGAGCTTGAAAGACGCAGCATTGTAAAGACTCATGAAAGTTCTTGATTCTCTCTCAAATGGCCCCTAATCTGGGAAGACAAATTCATTTCACATTCCCTCTACCCAACTGCCCACGTGCTTATCCTCTTGGTTAGCAGGTCATCGCTCACTAATCCAACTTGGTTTTGATTAAACGCCTCTTAGACGTCAAGCAGTGGTGGTACGTGACCATGTTAAGCCTTGAGAGAGACAGTCCCTTAGGCCTGCGTTGATTTTAAATAGATCTTGGCTACGGCTAAAGTGCAGCATTAGCATTTGAAGTTTAACTTCTGTGAGTGGTGTGTGTGTGTGTGTGTTCTTTCCTTTTAACTATACTGGCTTCTAGTTCTATAAAAAGAAAACTTTGGAGAATGGGACATGTCCAATGACCCCCCAAGCAAGTGGAAGAGAAATAAGAGAACAGCTTTCTGCAATATAATGCTTTCTCCTCTTCCTTTGGTATGTTGGCATGAACTAAATAAAAGATAAAAGTGTCAAGGTTAGCTTATAGCTTTAGGGGGTCCTTTTCCAGCTTGGTCAGCCTGAGATAATGACCTTCTCACAAGAAAATTACCTATTTTTGTCCCTCAAGCACAGAGGTAAAATAAATCAGGGCAGTTGCAAGATTTAGATGTGTTCTTCTGCCTCTTCCCTTTCTTTACTGTTTCTTGATCCACATGTGATTTATTTGTGCAGCTAAATTCTGAAATAATTCATTAATGTTGGGGGGAAAGGCTAGGGCTTTCTCGATAGTGTGGCGGGTCTTTGGAGGAGGGGATTGTTCATTAATATAGTCTTTCCTCTTCACCCTCCCAAGAGTTTCATGCTGATTCTCATTACATTCTGACTCAAATTTCTTAGCTCTGGGGTAGGCGATCACTGAGATGGAATGAAATGTTATTCTACTCTCCCCAGTTATTTTTGAGAGTCATTGATAAGAAGAATGTTTTTCCAAGACGTTGGACATGATGTTTCCATAGATTATTTTGAATTTTAAAAGAAAAGTAAAATGAAAATAGAGAACTTTCATGGGTACAGTTACTGACTGGGACACAATTTTGGGTTCCTACTCTCAGCTCCCATTGCATTGGTTATTCCAAGTCAAGTTGTTTTAACCCCATTGTTACAAAATCTTCTTCCATATCCTGAAGACAAAATAAAGCATTCAATATTGAGCTATGGAATGTTTCATGATGTTTTTGTTTTTATTTATTTATTTGAGAGAGATAAAGTGGCAGAAAGAGGGAGAGAAAGTAAGAGAGGCAGAGAGAGAATGGGAGGGCCATGGCATCCAGCCACTGCAAATGAACTCCAGACACATGTGCCACCTTGTGCATCTGGCTTATGTGAGTCCTGGGGAATCAAACCTGGGTCCTTTGGCTTTGCAGGCAAGTGCCTTAACTGCTGAGCCATCTCTTCAGGCCTGAACTTGGGATTTTGAGAGTGAACTAGCACGTTCTTTAAATGGAAGCAAAATGACCCCCAGTACGTTTGCAGTCACACGGCTAGCTAAGGAGAGGCAGAGGATGACGGTTTGGGTATCTGGACTCCTGGGCTGAAGAACCTTATAGTGTCCGTTAGTGACCCTAGAATAAACAGCTCTTAGGACATTTGTGGTGGCAAATTGTAAATTTAGCTGGTAAACAAAGGGGAATTATTTGCTGCAGAGCTTCTAGGTTCTCAATTAGAAAACGAGATGCTATGGCAGCAACAGTGGTAATAAAGACAAACCCCTATTACTCTGTTCCCAAAATTTTACCACATAGGCTGTACCACCCATAAATATTATGAGATATCTACTAAGAAGGAAACTCTATCTATGTAATGGAGGCATAGATAACTTAAAGCTGGACTTCTCTGACAACCCCTATTGTTATTTCTCAATTCACACATTTACCTTAATTGGGGGAGCCCAGGCAATTCTCCTTCCTGTGGATTATGTTGATGAATTTGGCAATGGCTCTGAAAAAGAAGGACTTTGTTGTCTATGTTATATACAGAGAAAATATAGAGGGCATGTGGTATGGTAGGGATTGCTCCAAGCCTGGTACAAACATCCTCATCCGCAGCCTGTCTGCTCAGCTACCATATCAGGTAGAGTCCGTTAAGCTACCTGCACCAGAGAACTCAGACACAGAGGTGATGCTGCTTCTCCAGTGCTGTACAAGACACTGATGGGAATTGGACCCAGAATCGAGGTCTTCTAGCTTCCTATCATGTTGCTTCTTCAAACAGAAAATGTCAGCGAGGTTGTGAATTCCTTATGCAAATGTACTTCAGACCCACATTCAGGAAAACATGTACTTCAGCTACGGTAAATGACATATTGCTGAGTAGAAAGATTAATTGGAAAGCCCGAGAATGTGACTAAAGGAGAATCAACAAATAATTTAAGAAATCTCTACCTTCTCTTCAGGAAGCAACAGATGGAGGTCAAACACTGGAGTTGGTTTTCCATAAAAAGAATAAAAATGGCCTCTTCGGACATGAGAGGCATTCTTGTGAAAAGGGGTTCTACAGACAAACACGTACGCCTTGAGACAACAGCACCCTGCAGGTCTAACTTTGTCAAACATGTGGCAGTCAACTGTCCTGAAGGCTTTAAGAAATGTACAGTAAAAATAATCCTTGCTTAAGTATGTCCTTTATTAATCATAAATATAAATGACTAAAGAATCCCATTATTGGAAAAAAATTGAGCAGAAATGATTGTCCCCTCAATTCAACTGCATTTTCACAGCCCCAGACTTTATTTTCCAAAACGACACCTCTTTTTAGTCACGGGCCTCAGGGTTGACAGTCTATTGTAAGTTCTTCCACTTTGTATGATAAGGGAAATTTGGAGCCAGAGAAAAGAGATAGCAGGACCCCAAAACCAAAAGAGACTTCACAGACACTTGAGGCAACCAGACATCTACTCATTCTGTACCAGGAAGGGGGCTGGATTATTGATTCCTCCACTGTAAGAGGTACAAACCAGCTCTAACACTGGGCGACCCAGAATGTGTGATGACTCTGATTTTTATTATTCTGGTTGACTCTGGGACTGAGATCAGTCCTCCCGCCACCATGGGGCCATGGAAGACCACCTTATCTCATCATTTCTTCCTCTCTGAAATGAAGCTGTCAGCTTCTAGTAAGAATGAATTGTTTCTTTTGGGAGCTTCCTCAATTGTTTGTTTATGTCTTATATATCATCATGAATATTAATTTTATGGAAGTACTTTGCATGTCTGCCTTCCAAGCCAGGCTGCAGACACCTGTAGAGATTCTAGCTAGGCTTCAGTGTGTCATGACTCTGCAGACAGAAAAAAATAAAATGGGCAAACTATTAATAAGGAAGGATTAAATTACAATATCCAGATTTGCCAACAGCTGGGATTTTTCTGTGCTTGTGAGCTCCACTACTTGGATTGCAGGGTTAAAAACATAACAATTACTTTATGGACTTGTAAGGATCATGTCCCTAACCTTCACTAGTCTAGCTCATTGTTTATTTTTACCAGCAACCCAATTCTTTTCTTTGAGCTCCACGATCTCTTAGTGCTCAAGGAAGCCCTGAGGTATCACTTTGAAAATTGGTTAAGGACAGAATCTTTGCACAAAGGAAAGGAAAATGCCTGAGTTACCAGCACTTTATTAAAAAGTGGTGATGAGATGTCCCGAGAAAGTTAACGACAGTTGGGCTGGGTTAAACGTGAGGAAGGAAGGGACTCATCTCCCTTTCTGAGAGTAAATATATCTTTATGCCATCAAGGACAAACAAGGTAGAAGGGAGTACAAATCAAAGGCCACGTGGTTAAGGGACAAGATTAATGGTGTTCGTAAAATTGATGGAAGCCTGGGGGCATGAAGTGACTTTGATAGCACACATCACACACAAGGATGTAAATATCCAACAGATAATCACCTCTTGGCCTCTTATCCACTGTGAATTCTTGAGTAAACCTGAGGATATCATCCTTTATCTTTTATTAACAATTAATACAAAGTGGATACAGTATATATTTTAGACAGCTAGTTTCTCATCTGTTTATGTTTGTTCATACATATGGCATATCTTCCATGAATTTAGGTATCTTTGAAAAATGGGCTTGCTATCCCAGGCTCATATCTGGCTTTATATTTAATAGCTCTTAGAAAATCTGTTCAGGGTGTTTGGACATCTTTTATGAACATTTTCATCATTAAGGAAGTATTTTTGCCATGCCAACCAGGGAAATCTTCCGAGAGCCCACTCATCCATTGCATAACACTGGGCTCTTGGCTGATTCTGTCATCTGTCCCTCTTTTCCTCCTCGGTCTCAGCTCTGAGGCCAGGACATCAGTGTCACTGTGAGAATGTATTGGTGAGCTTATTTCTGCCAGGAACAAGAGAATGACATTGCTCACTCTGGAAAGGTAAATCAACTTCACAAAATGTACCATCACTTTAATAAGAGTCTATATTTATTGAGCACTAATTATGGGCCAGCCACTGCATTGAGTGATTTACAAACATTATTTCATTAAACTATCACTACAGTTTTATGAAGTAGGCAATTTTATTATTCCCCAGCTTACAAGTGATGGAATTAAGACTTCGAGAGGTTATGTAACAGGCTCAAGGTCATAGAGCTAGGAAGTATATGAGCAGAGTATCATCCATATTTGTCTTGTTCCCAGATTTTTTCCCTTAATTAGTCTGTGACTATGACAACTCTTCATTTACTAACTCATAAGAAAGAGATAAAACACTACAAAATAATAGTTTTTTAATGTGTTGTTACTTGCTAAGGCTACGTGATAACTGGATGCTTAGGAAAACTCAGAATAATAGCCAAGGCCATGAAAATTCAATGATGTAATATTTCATAGCTATTAGGATACTTGTGACAGAAAGGGTAAACAATTTAAAAGAGAAGGAACAAAAAAGAAAAGAGAAAATCAATTTTAAAAACTCAGTGGAATTAACTAATATTGAAGTCAGATGAGAAGTGACAGCTCTCCTGCAGGGTAACTGATGTTCTCAACGTGTGTCCATCTGTCCTCGCTTGGCCTCTCAGAAGACAGCCACCCAGGGCTTCACAAGACTGAGCAGCACAGGATTCTTCCCTTTTGACTCCGGTTAGGAGCAGAGATCCTCCACTCTGCCGATTCTTCTAGCACTTGAAGTCTCTTAGTAACTCTCTTCTCTAGGTTTATTTCCCTTTGAATCTTTTAACTCTGGCTTTCTTTTCATGTGGTCATGGGCTTTTCCTCCTGTGCTCTCAGGCCCAAATTTCGATGGAAATATCTTTCCTCCTGTTAGGACTTTCTAAGAAGTGTGAGTCTCTGTCTCCATGATTTATTCCAAGAGCTCCCTGCCATGAGATAATGTATTAAATGTAGACTTGGATATAATTTTCTGGATCAGAACTTACTTTCTAACACAGGTAACCTGCATGTCACTCTGCTGAACTAAAATTTATATGTACTGTGAAAGGTAGGCTCTAAAATGATACTGTGACTGGTTTGAGGTGGTTTGCCCTGCTGCTTCTGCCCATCGAAGCTTGGAAAAACTTACTTGACTCTTGTGTACTTAAGTTTTCTCATCTGTAAAATGAGGATAATTAAATGAATTGGTTTGTAGGTATAGTGTTTTTTGTTTTTTGGTTTTTTTTGCATTTGCATTTGCATTTGTGTGACAAAATACCTGACAAAAGCAACTTAAGGAAGGAAGGGCTTCTGTTGGCTGACAGTCTGAGGAGGAGATGCAGTCCATTATGAGGGAGACTTGAGGCGGGAGTTTGAGGCAGCTGGTCACATTGCTCATCCTCAGGAAGCAGAAAGCAATGATTGCCACTGTTCAGTTCCCTGGCACTGGATCCTAGCCCGTGGAATGGTGCTTCCCACATTTAGGAAGGGGCTTTCTACCTCAGTTAACAAAATCTAGAAAAATTTTTCATGAACATACCCAGAAATTTGTGTCCTACCTGGCTCTAGATCCTGACAAGTTGAAAATCAAAATCACCCACCACAGTGGCATTTTTAAATACTAAAAAAATTGATGTAAAGAACACATTTAAGCAATTGTTTCGGTGTATACTAAGTATTCAAAGATGTTATAATTAGGGCTTGAGAGATAGCTTAGCCTGCAAAACCAAAGGACCCAGGTTTGATTCCCCAGGACCCAGGTAAGCCACATGCACATTGTTGCACATGTGTCTGGAGTTCATTTGCAGCAGCTGGAAGCCCTGGCAAGCTATTCTGTCTCTTTCTTACTCTGCTTCTCTCTCTCTCTCTTGGTCTATCAAATAAATAAATGACTTAAAAATACACAATACTATAACTAATAGCTTAAGTGCTTATAATATCAATAGACCTGCTATAATACAGCCAGAAAAGATGAATAAACTTTTTACAAAGATGAAAAGTATTTATTATGCTTAAATACATCAACAGATGCATGCTTAACATTTATATTCCCTATGTAATATGTCTGGTATCATATAAGAAAATTAACAATACAAAATCCCATTCTGCAAATTGCTTGCTTAAAAATAGAAGGAAAAAAAAGAGAATCAGAAAATTTTATTATGATCAGCATGAGCAGAGCATTTGACACCAAATCAGTTACTACAACTGAAATTCTCATGTTTAAACCTCTGCATTTTTAACTTCAAAATTAATATTGTTATCCATAATGACTTCCTAAATCTTTTATGACAATAAAATCAGATATAGTAATGAAAGCACATTGTAACCTAGAAATAATTACCTATTTCTAGTAGTTACAGTTTACTTTAAACAAATGTAAATACTTTTACGTATAATTTTTAAAGCTCTGAATTTATTTACACAATTTTGTTCCAAGAATTGTGAAACGTGACAGAGGCAACCAGTCCACTGACTATGATTACAACAGATTTGATGCACAAATAATAGCTCTATTTTACAGAGAAAACTATGGATCAGGAGATTATAGGATGCCCAAAGTCATACAATTGTTAAGTGGAAATTTAAATGCATTTTTTTTCAAATCCCAAAGTCCACATGTTTTCATTATATAAATGCAGTCTCACTATTGTTATAACTGATTAGATACAGGCAGAAAATCCAGCAGCTTCCTTAAGAAACTATATAGTCTATTTGGGTACCATGACTAACTACATTTTTGTTTTATTTTTTTGAGGTAGGGTCTCATTCCAGCCCAGCCTGACCTGGAATTCACTATGTAGTCTCAGGGTGGCCTCAAACTCATGGCAATCCTCCTACCTCTGCCTCTCAAGTGCTGGGATTAAAGGTGTGTGCCACCATGCCCTGCAAACTGCATATTTTTAACACTTAGAAATAGCATACAATCACATGGTGCATTATTATTTACCAATTGTAATATCTTAATTTACTATAAGAAATAAACCCTGGGAGTTAGCATTATATCAAAGAAGGTTATTTCCTACTCCATTAGCATCACAGAGTAGAGATTCCTAGGCAGTGAGCAGTGTACTTCCAGTGGTGACTATCCATCTAAATTCCATCAACCTGTGGTTTTGCATTCTCCTTGATCCTGAGATTTTATTAGTCAAGAAAAGGGAACACATGGAAGAACTACTGCTTGGTGCATACCTGTAGTACCATCTACACACCTGGCTGAGGCAGTAAGATCCCTTAATCCTAGGCATTTAAGACCAGTCTGAGTATCACAATGAGACGCTCTCAAAAACAAAAGTGAGAGCTGGGGAGATGGCTTAATGGTTAAGGTGCTTGCCTGCAAAAAAGCAAAAGGCCCCAGGCTCAATTCCCCAGTACCCATGTCAGAAGCAAGGTGGCAAATGTATATGAAGTGTTTGCAATAGCTAGAGGCCTTGGTGGGCCCATTCTCTCTCTGCCTGCCTTTCTTTCTCTCTCCTCTATCTCTTTCTTTCATAAATAGATAACATATTTTTAAATAGTGAAAATTTTCCTGAAACTGAATCTGTTAATTATGATCCTTCTATATTGGCTAATGTGATCATATTTCTTGCCAAAAAAATGGGAATATTCAGTATCCAGATGAACTTCTGAAAGAATTGGAGACGGATGAAGGATAGGAGGCTCAAGTGCCAGTTATCATGGCTGGAGCATGTAATAGCTACTGAGAGTTTATAATTCTGTAAGACAACTGATTGCACAACGTAAGCATTAGAACTCAAAAATCAACCCCAACCCCATTGTATTTTTCTCAGTGAATCAATAAATTTAATGAAGGTTAATTATCGGTGGATGAGTGAAGAGATGCTTATAGAAGTATGGGAAACTTATTAGTGCCTGCAACACTAAAGAAAATGTCTCACCATTAGCAACCATTAACTGCCTATAAATTTCCAGGGCTGCAAAAAGCCCAATTCTCCATTCATGAACCAATATTGAAGGGCTCTTAATTAATTAGTTTCTTGTTTCTGGGACTAAATACCCAACCAGAAGCTGCTTATGGAAGGGGAGGGTTTATTTTGGCTTATACTTGCACAGGGTAGAGTCAAGAGGGCAAAGCAAGCATGGCAAGAACAGGAAACTGAGGTTACATTGGTAGTGAGGAAGTGGACAGAGCACAGGAAGTGGGGCTGGGTAATAAAATGCCAAGTCCCACCCCCAGTGATGTGCTTCCTCCAGCAAGGCTTCACCTCTTAAAGTCTCCATAACCTTCCCAAATAGCACCACCAATTGGGAACTAAGTCTTCAAACACATGTCTATTGGGGTCATTTTAAATTTTAAAAAAGTTTATTATTTTTATATATTTATTTAGGAGCAACAGAGAGAGAGAAAGCAGAAAGAGAGAGAGAGAGAGAGAGAGAGAGAGAGAGAGAAAATGGACTTGCCAGGGCCTCCAGCCACTGGAAACGAACACCAGCTGCATGTGCCCCCTTGCGCATCTGACTTACGTGGGTCCTGGGGAATCGAGCCTCGAACCAGGATCCTTAGGTTTCACAGGCAAGTGCTTAAGGCATCTCTCCAGCCCTATTGGGGTCATTTTAAATTCAAACCACCACAGGCACAGATGTGTGCACATCTCATACAGGTAATTACAGCTGCTGAGAGTTCAATGGTCATTTTATTCTTGGAGAAGACTATTCTCCAGCACTCCACCCTCTTCTTCAGCTTTTATTTTTTTTTTGTTTTCTAGCCCCTCTTCTGCATTATCTGAGCTCAGAGGTGGTAACAGAGATGTAGGGCTGGATATTCAGCAGTCACTTATTCTCAGTGTTTTGAACAGTGTTAACTTTCTGCAATAACCACTGGTAACCCCAAAAAGAAACATCTCTCACTAACCCTGACACCACAAACACAATTATTTAGAGTACCATTTAATGGAAACACCATGGTGGTTTAGAAAAATGATACCAATAGCTTTCTCACTAGGACTTAGGACATCCCCAGCGACAGGCTTTTGACCAGGTTACAGCATCAGATGTGACTTATCCGCCTTAAAGCAGAACTCAAATCTAATTGGAAAGCAGTTGGAGAGCTGGAGAGATAGCTCAGTGGTTAAAGGCACTTGTTTGCAAAGCCTGACATTTCAAGTTTGATTTCCCCAGTACCCACATAAAACCAAATGCACAAAGTGGTGACTATGTCTATAGATATTCTGTAACAGTATTAAGCCCATATACATATTCTTTTCCTTTCTCTCTCTGTCTTTTTCTTCTTCGCTCCCATTCTCCCCCATCTAATAAATAAATAAGTAAGCAAAGAAATGTATTATTTAAGGAAACAATAGTTTACTCCCATAAAAGTCATGCCACAACTGCTCCACTGGGCACATTTTACCTGGCAGGTCATTATCAAGGGTCCACAGCTGAGTAGCTTTGATGATTTTTCACGCCGGACATCCTATAAGAGTCTACAAAGTAACTTCATGCATCATGCAGCAACCAGCATGGAGGAAGCTTATCACTGAATCTCAATTTCATTCCCCCATGTCCTATAACCAATGTCTATAGTATCATTAGAAAAAGGGGCTTACCATCTAGTTCCGATGGACAATTAACAACAGTGACGATTATACACACACACTACATATATATTCACCCATATAGGAATTTAGAGGACAAAAATATATTCCATCAATGAAACTAATTAATAAAATTATAAATATGATAATCTCTGATAAAAAAAATGCAAACCCTATAAAAACAAATAGTTGCATATCATTGGAAATCACCATAGGAACTTACCAAAACATGCTAACTGTTTGTTTTCTGAAAAGCTGT
This sequence comes from Jaculus jaculus, assembly GCF_020740685.1. Taxonomy (NCBI): domain Eukaryota; kingdom Metazoa; phylum Chordata; class Mammalia; order Rodentia; family Dipodidae; genus Jaculus; species Jaculus jaculus. The sequence continues at coordinate 46,542,259 of NC_059120.1, read as the reverse complement.
TGAGGAATTGTAAACTTCCATGAGGACCACATGTGATTCAACAACCAGCAAAGGAAGGACTGGGCTGCTGTCAACAGAAGGTGAGGAGCCCTCCTTCAAGGGAAAGAGGTCAGATGTGCCTGTTCAATTACCATGTGTGTTTGCGCTCTTAACAAGTTAAATGTTTTGATCTTTTTGTACTTCCAAATGCAGAATCATTAGACCTAGTGATATAATAAGTACTTAACTATTCATGATGCACACAAGACAGACAGCCACATCTTTGCATTTTCAAGCTAAATGGACAAACTGACACTTAGAAACTGATAATCAAGATGTCCTTCCACTGGGCTCAAGCCATCTCCAATATTCACTTCCTGTGAGTCCCAAACCTTTCAACTCAAACAAGCGCAGATTGGCATGTGCTTAGCTTCGGGATAGAGGGATTTCTATTTTTTTTTTTTTTGCATTCAAAATAAAGAATAATTTATATAACTTGTTGCTGCTCTTTTGAAATTGTCTTTAAACTCTGGCAATCCCAAATACTTGATTTGACCCAGGACATTTCCAACACTAAGACTTTCTTTAAACCAGGTGCAAAGACCAGATGACCATGCCGACATGCTTTATATGACACTACGAAGTATGAGCTTTAATCTTGAGTAATTCAAGTTGAACAGTGGCTGAATTTGAAGGTGTGAACTTGATGTTAATGTTCATAATTGTGTGTGGGGGTGCATGTGTGCATGAGTGTGTGTGTGTGTGTGTGTGTGTGCACGCACATGCATGCACGTGCATGTTTGTGTGGTCTCAAATATAGGTCAGCTAACTTTCTTTTGAGTCAAAATGTTTTCTAATCTCCCAGGTGCTATCAAAAGCACTGACCTTCAGGCAATTTGTAAAACGCTTTGTTGCATGATAATGAGAAGCTGAGCAGCACATACAAAGCCTAATATTTATTTAAATAGCATCATGAATAAAAAACTGATAAGTGTTATTCATCTTTTGACAGCAGACTAGCTGAAAATGCTGTAAAACTTAAAAATAATGCATTTTAATTTTCCTAACAGCTTGAAGCAAAATTGGATGTTTTAAAATTAAAAACATATAGGGCATTGACTGGTAGGTCTTAATTCAAACAACATGGCTTTATTTGATCTAGCATTTCATATTAAATACAAGACATTGGCTCAAATATTTTATGGTATAAAAACAGATTATGACAATTTAAATAGTCATCTTCCAGTTGTTATCAAATTCATTATTGGAGTAGTGATAATATCTTATAGAGTTAGTATGTGCTTTTATGACTAGTAATTTGAAGATTTTTGGATCTACAACAGACATAAAATACAAGTTTGCCCAAAGTGGATGAGACTGCATAACAGGTAAGTTACTCTGGGCTCAAGACCTCATTCCTCATTGCCAAAACCAGAAGGGCTGGACTTACTAGTGTCATGTATCCATTTCAATTCTAACATTCTATAGTTTCCAATCAAATTATGTCAGTACTAAAAGTACATCTTACTAATAGGAGCTTATCTATGTAGACTAAACATTGTGGTAGTGATAAAAGCCAAATAGAGACTACCCAGAGCTCAATAAAACCTGAATTTAAGCATCATTAATGTTAAAATTTTCCCAGTGACCACATGACACTTAACTTATTTGCCCTCATTTTAACAGGGCCCAACAGGTCCCTGTCACATAATTCTAGAAAAGCAGTATTCAGTGTGCAAACACTGATCTGCATGAATCCGTTCATGAAGAAAGAGGAAACTTGGTCTTTTACCTTTACCAATAGGGAATATCTCACCATACAGGGGTATGCCAAGGTACCACAGTACCCTTCAAGCATCCCTAAGCCACAGTTGCCTCAGACTCTGGAACAATTCACCCCTTTCTCCATACTTTGTACTTGAATAAATGTACACAGAATCAGACAGAACCTTGTTTAAGTCTCTAATAAATGGATGACAATGAATAAATGTCTTCACGTTCATTAACATCAGCTTTTGTATTTATAAGAAAACACCGGTGCCTGCATTTAAGTATTATTGCAAGTGTTGTAAATATGAAAATGCACACAAAAAAGTATATAGCAAATGCCTAGCAAAAGGGAACCTTTTAGTAAGTACCAGCTTTGTATATGTATATGTATATATATATATATATATATATATATATATATATATATATATATATACATACATATATATACACACACATATATATATGCATATATATATACATATATATATATATACACACATACACACACACACACATATATATATTCTAAAGAGGTTTTCTACTTGTGTTAATAAATGGAATACAATAAATATTTTCCAAAACTTGGTTGATGCTTGATATTTTATTCTCTCTGTTCTGGATACTTAAAGCCATAGACAGGAGTTTATCTCCCTAATATGCAAACTGAAATCAAATAAAAAGAAACATTTAATTTTCAAAAGAGTAATACAATAAAATATCTTAATATTTCCCAAAACTACAAAACATAGAGCATAACAATCTAACTTTACTTATATTTCTGAGTAGTCTTCATAGCTAAGTTGTAATAAATATGATCACAATCGCACTAAAACTTCAAACACTTTCCTTTTCTTACTAAATAATAGTCAGTAGTTTGGTAAAGTATACTGATGTTCTTGGCTGAAAGGTATTGTGTTAACAATGAGATATCTACTCTGGAAAGTTTTGATGGCCTTTCAACTATGTCATACCAAGTCATTTCCATACCCTTACCGTGTTATTGGTGAGATATTCAAAAGACATTGTCAGTTTGAATGTTACCATTTTAGGGGCAATAGGGCAAGGTAATGTAATATACAGCAATTTTTTCAGTGTCTGATTCAAAATGAAGATCACAAGAAGATACTAGAAAGCACTTCTCTTTGATAAAGTATACTACATTGATATCTCAAAGTAGGTATGATAATGGACTTGCATTACTAGAGCAAAAAAAGAAGAAAGAAAAAGAAAAATGACTGTAATTCATCTGAGAGAGTATGTCAATAATAGATCTGCCTTTACTTTGCCAGGCAAGCTGAATGTCCCACATGCACTGTTCAGGATCTTTCTCATTTATGGTGTACTGCTTCTTAAGAACCTAGACAACACTTCACTGTGTAGATTCAAAAGATCCATATTCACCAGTTGTGGTGGTGCATACCTTTAATCCCAGTATTTGGGAGGCAGAAATAAGAGGATCTATGTGAGTTCAAGGCCAGCCTGTAACTAGAGAGTGAATTCCTGGTCAGCCTGGGCCAGAGCTAGACCCAACCTCAAAAAACTAAAGAAAAAAGAAAAAAGAAAGAAAGGAAGGAAGGAAGGAAGGAAGGAAGGAAGGAAGGAAGGAAGGAAGGAAGGAAGGGGGGAAGAAAGAAAGAAAAAAGAAAGAAAAAAGATGGGCTGGAGAGATGGCTTAGCGGTTAAGCACTTGCCTGTGAAGCCTATGGACCCTGGTTCGAGGCTCAGTTCCCAAGGACCCATGTTAGCCAGATGCACAAGGGGGCACACACATCTGGAGTTCGTTTGCAGCAGCTGGAGGCCCTGGCGTGCCCATGCTCTCTCTCTCTCTCTCTCTCTGCCTCTTTCTCTGTCTGTCACTTTCAAATAAATAAATAAATAAACATAATAAAACAAAAAAAGAAAGAAAGAAAGAAGGAAAAGAAAGATCTATATTCTAGTTGAGTGTACAACTGACTCCAAATGATATTATGGTTTGGAAGTTTAAGTCAGCAATAAAGACTCATGTCCAAATATGAGTAGGAAACACATTGAAATTTGAATATTAATTTGGAACTTAACTTAGTTTCTCATCTTTTTCAATGTTGAGAATATTGGGCTTCATTTGAAAAATAATCCTTCAGCACATCTGTGTAGCTATAAAGGTGACTGGTGTAAAAGATATCAATTTCAACTAGAAGTTTATGTTTTTATTATGAACTGTTCACTGTGTTAGCTATAAATGACAAAAATATGGGATCTTTTAACTCAAGAAAGTAAAATTGCTGCCTAATTCTCTTCACACTTAATAGTAAATGTTTATTTTTATGTTTTTAAAAATAGTTATTTACTTATGAGAGGGAGAGAGGGGCAGAGAGAGAGAGGCAGATAGACAGAAAGAGAATTAGGTATGCTAGGGCCTCCATCTACTGCAAATTACAGCCATATGCACCACCTTGTGCATTTGACTTACATGCTTCATAGGGAAGCATCTTAACCACTAAGCCATCTCTCCAGGCCCTATGTGTATGTTTTAAAAACAATGATCAAGGGCTGGAGAGATGGCTTAGCGGTTAAGCACTTGCCTGTGAAGCCTAAGGACCCCGGTTCGAGGCTCGGTTACCCAGGTCCCACATTAGCCAGATGCACAAGGGGGCGCATGCGTCTGGAGTTCATTTGCAGAGGCTGAAAGGCCTGGCGCGCCCATTCTCTCTCACTCCCTCTATCTGTTGTTCTCTCTGTGTCTGTCGCTCTCAAATAAATTTTAAAAAAATAAAATTAATAAAAAAAAACAAACAAATATCAATACTACTATTCTGGCTTATTCTCTGTAAAACATTATCAATGAAAACTATCCCTAGTGCCATTAAAACTTCCATAAGCAAAATAGCTGAAAGTATCCATGTTTTTAAATCACAAGCCAGATCACAAATAGGTTGATCCATTTTCAACATCTGTCCCTCCACCTGAAAACATTTCATTCCTATTGCCCTGCCCTGCCACCCTGAACATTCTTAATCTCTTCATCTGGTTCGTTTTCGTTACCTTAAACTCTCAATGCTAGAAAACTAACTGGATAAAATTTCATGTCTTCACTTTCTCTAGTTACATGTGTCTTGTTATCTCATACAATTTTAAGTATATATGTATCATGATGCATATCGTAAATTTAAATCTCTAGCTCAAACTATTTCTCTAAACTTTAGACTTGCATATCAAATACCTATTCAACAAATATACTTGAGTAGGTAATTAGAAATCCCTGTGTCCTTTAACGAGATTCTGAGTATGACTACAAAGCTTGCTACATATGATATGATATGATATGATATGATATGATATGATATGATATGATATGATATGACGTGATGATCTGATATGGCGTCAGGATATGACATATATTTCACAGTGCACTGAGTGGCATCTTCTTGCTCAAAAACTGTAGTTGCTCTGGGAAAGTAATAAAAATGAAGCATAACTCCAAGGTGAAATACTGTAGTATTTTCAAATATTGATAACCTGATAAGCCTTTTGGGGGTGGGCTGCAGAGGGAAGATAGTCATTTTCACATACTGCTTGTGACAGTGCAAAATAATCCAACTGCTTTGGGAGAATTTTTTATTTTTGTGAAAGGTTACATTTTTTAACATGTGCATATCCCTGAATAACATAATGCAAAAAAACTCAACAAATTTTTAGCAATGTGAATTCAATAATACATGAAAAGGAACATTCATCATAATCAAGTGAGATGTATGCCAAAGACACAAGAAAACTTCAGCAGATGCAAATCTTTAAGTGATATACTGAATGAGCAGAATGGAGGACAACAGATGTATGATCATTGCCATAAGTGCAGAAGAAGCCTCTGACAGGATATCTTCTCATGATTAAAAACACTCATATCAGGCTGGAGAGATGGCTTAGGAGTTAAGCGCGTGCCTGTGAAGCCTAAGGACCCTGGTTCAAGGCTCTATTCGCCAGGACCCATGTTAGCCAGATGCACAAGGGGGCGCTCACGTCTGGAGTTTGTTTGCAGTGGCTGGAAGCTCTGGTGTGCCCATTCTCTCTCTCTCTCTGTCGCTCTCAAATAAATAAATAAAAAATTAAAACACTCATATCAAATAAAATAAAATAAATCATTTTTTAAAGTCTTTTAAAAAAGGGCTGGGGAGATGGCTTAGCAGTTATGGCAAAGCCAAAGAACCAAGGTTTGATTCCCCAGGACACACATAAACCAGATGCACAAGGTGACGCATTAGTCTGGAGTTTAAAGTGGCTGAAGTCCCTGACATGCCCATTCTTCCTTTCTCTCTCTCTCTTTCTCTTTCTCTCTCTTTCATATGCCTCTTCTCTCTCTCTGTTTCTTTCAAAAAATAAAATAATATAAATTATTATTTTTTTAAACCCACTCATATCAGCCAGGCATGGTGGCACAAGCCTTTAGTCCCAGCACGTGGGAGATTAAGGTAAGAATATTGCTATGAGTTCAAGACCAATATGGGGCTAGAGACTGAGCTCCAGATCAACCAAGGCTAGAGTGAGACTGCCTCAAAAAGATATGAACAGGGATAGAGAGACTGCTTAGTGGTTAACGTGCTTTCTTGTAAATCTTAAGGACACAGGTTCATTTCCCCAGTATCCATGTAAGCCAGATGCACAAGGTAGCACAAGAGTCTGGAGTTTGTTTACAGTACCTAGAGGACCTCTGTATTCAGGGTTCTCTAGAGGAATAGGATCAATAGAATGAATTGTACTAAAAGGGAATTTATTAGATTAGTTTACAACAGCCCAACAATAGCAGATTACAGGCCTGAGAGTCAAGGAACCTGGTAGCTGCTCAGTCCACAAGGCTGGATGCCTCAGCAGTCCCAATCCAGCACTGAAGTTCAGGCCTGGAGTTGTCCTGAAGAGACGCTGCTCTTCAGTCCACACTGGTCTTTAGTCCACACTGGAAAGTAGCAAGCAGCAAGCAGCACCAGCAGCCAGGTGGAAGGGCAGGAGAATACCTTTCTTCCCAGAGCTTCTTTTGATAAAGCCTCCGCCCACTCTGGGGGAAGAGCTCACCCTGGGGGAAGAATTCCTCCTTTAGTTAATCCTTCCTGGAAGCAACCTCAGAGACCCACGTATGGGGAGTGTCTGTGGATTCCTAAACAGATCAAGTTGATACAAACTTAAGCATCACATCCTGGTATGCCCATTCTTTCTCTCTCTATCTGAATCTCTCTGTTTCTCTCAAACAAATAATAAAAAAGGAAACAAGCACACAACAACCTGAAAAAAAAAAAAATGAAAATAACCAGTGTGTGTCAATTTTTACCCACTCTTCCCATAAGAAAATTTTTTTTGAAAATTCATATCAAATTAGGTATGGAATGGATATACCTTAAGATAATAAAGACCAGCTGTGACAAACCCACAGGTCATATGATTCTCAAAAATGAAGTTGGAAGTGTTTCTTTTAAAAATGAGGAACAAGCCGGGCGTGGTGGTGCATGCCTTTAATCCCAGCACTCAGGAGGCAGAGGTAGGAGGATCGCCATGAGTTCAAGGCCACCCTGAGACTACATAGTGAATTCCAGGTCAGCCTGGGCTAGAGTGAGACCCTACCTCGAAAAAATAAAATAAAAAATGAGGAACAAGAGGAGGATACCTACTCTTGCCATTCCTATTCAAGCACGGGTATTCGATGTCCAGCTCAGAGCAATTTTGTGATAAAACTAGTGAAACTGGAAGAGAAACAATACTACTGCCATGCTGGCGATACAACTGTATACGAAGAAAACCCTGAAGACTTTACAAAAATGCACTGGGACTACGCAACTAGCTCAGTACATTTGTAGATCAAAACACCAACACGGGGGCTGGAGAAGGCTCAGCAGGCCGAGCACTTGGCACAAATCAAGAATTCCCGAAGCAGCCTAAGTTCAATACCCAACGATCGCATAGCCAGCTGAGACTGGCCATGCATACCTGTAATCCCAGTCTTCTAATAGGTGTAGATGAGTTACCTCATCACAGAAAACACTATGTGAGGTGATTCACACCATTTCGCATGCATACTTTTAAAACATCATATTGGGCCAGGGAGATGGCTCAGCTATTAAAGGCACCTTCCTGCAGGACCTGCAGGCCAGGGATTCATTCTCCAGTACCAGATAGAGGCAGATGCACATGTGTGCATGTAAGCATGCGTGTGACACACACACACACAATTTATCTATCATCTAGCTATCAATCTACCTATCATCTATCTATCTACTTATCTCTCCACCATCTATCTATCTCTTTTTCTCAACTAATGAACCATATTTAACTGCATGCCACTAAAACTTCCAAAAGCAGAACTACTTACTAAAAGTGATCAAAAAATAAGGAGGAGGCCAATGGCGGTACCAGCATGGCTGTTTATACACTGAATACGAAACATAACTAATAAAGAAAAAAAAATCTACAAAAGTTAGAAATGTGTATTTCACAGAATGTTAACAGTTTTATGAACATAAAAATGTAAACTAGAATTACCTTGGATAAACTAAAATGGAACACAAATGGAAACAAAAAAATTGTACCGTGCCTAAAATGGATGATATATGCCACCTTTGGCACAAGCAATAATCCAACTAACTTTGAGATGACTGTTGTGGTTACACATCCTCAGTCTAATGAAAATGGGGTTTTAAATTTTCTACTTGCTTGACTAGAGTTGCTTTGGTAATGGTATAGGAGCACCGATTCTAAATTACTTCCTGTGTATTTGTGATGTTAAGCTGATTGGTAAATATACGGATATGTATTAAGTCTAAACTCTTGAATATGGGAGAAGAAAAGTACAATTTGGGAAGGTGAAAAGGGAGGAAAGAACTATGTAGCTAGAATTGGAAGCATCTTCATAAGAGCTTATGAAATCCTAAAGGAATAATAGTAATAAAGATGGAGGTGATAATAGTAATAATAATAAATGTCTTGTCAATAACAAAGAATATGGCACTTCTCCAGCTCCTGGTTTCTAAGTATCCATCTCTGTACCTAGACACAGGACTAGGACCCAAAAAGTGCCAGTGAAGACACATAGAGCTCTTAATTCCAATCTTCCACAATTAGACCACTTGTCCCTCCCTCTCCAGTTAGATGGGTTAAAATTGCGTTCTGACTTTATCCTTCCTTTTATTTTTAAATTTTTATTTTATATTTATTCATCATTAAGGTTTTCGTCCAAGAGGCATGGTAATCCTATTTCAAAGGCAAATGCAAGGCTGGGCATGTTGACACACATATTTGGGAGGCAGCGGTAGGAGGATCGCTGTGAGTTCAAGGCCACCCTGAGCCTGTGTAGTGAATTCCAGGTCAGCCTGGTCTAGAATGAAACTCTACTTCAAAACATTTTTAAAAAAAGAAAAAAAAAAAGAATACCACAAAAAAATGCAAGTGCAATATGTGAATAAGGATATTTCCATCTGTGTGGAAGTAAGACTCAAAGAATTTTAAGGATCTCCAAATCCCTGAACAAAACTCCTCATTTTTCTTCCCTGACTCCATCACTTTCTGTCTCATTGTCTATCCCGATTCTTCTCTAGCTTACCAGGAACCCCTCAGTTGGGAGTTTTGCAGATGCTGCTCCCGTTGACTCAAAACACTTATCTCCCAATAGCCCCTGGTTCCCTCTCGTCCCCATTTTTTCACACAACTATCATTTACTTGATGAGTTCGTGTTTTAGTCAGTACTCAGAATCATTAAGCCTTTCCTTAATTGTTGTTGTCTTTCTACACCCTTGGTCTTTTTGTTGATGTTGTTTTGTTTTGTTTTGTTTTTGTTTTTGTGTTTTGTTTGTTTTACTACTCATTATAAGATTTCTGTCATTTTTTTTTTGACTGTTCACCTTTCCTGAACTTGCAGGTCCCGGCTATGGCAAGCCTCCCTCATCTTGGACCTGCTGGGCTGAGATGGGGTGGAGGGACCTCTACTCCACTGTGAGCTCTCTACCCACTCCTGCCAGCCGCATGGCGAGAGCTCTCTGAACTTTCTCTTCCCTCCTTCTCTTCATCTAATGAATTTCCTTTAAGTCTTAGAACAATTCTGTCAATTCTACTGGAATGCAGATTCTACTAATTGTTTTAGTTTAGTGACACCCAGAGCTTAAAACAAGGTTGATACATTGTATATCTTTAAATATTTTAAACTTAAGGTGATGGAGTAACCAGACATAAAACTGTATAAGTGAAATCAAGGTTACCTTACAAAGAGCATTGTAGGGCTGGAGAGATGGCTTAGCGGTTAAGCGCTTGCCTATGAAGCCTAAGGACCCCGGTTCAAGGCTCGGTTCCCCAAGTCCCATGTTAGCCAGATGCCCAAGGTGGTGCATGCATCTGGAGTTCATTTGCAGTGGCTGGAAGCCCTGGCTCGCCCATTCTCTCTCTCTCCCTCTATCTGTCTTTCTCTCTGTGTCTGTCACTCTCAAATAAAATAAATAAAAAAATGAACAAAAAATATTAAAAAAAACAAAGAGCATTGTATATGGCATGCATTATATAACATGTATCAATGTTCATGAAATAAAATGAGTTTGTGAGCTGCCACAAATAAGATATGTAATTGGGATGATCATGGTAGGCATATATATGTATATATAATCTAGAACTTGACAAACAGTAACTGGAAGAAAAATATAGTGTTGATGAAAAAGGAACTGTATATTGAGTACTCACTGTTTTCATCTTGAAAAGATTAAACTATTTGAAAATGTGTTTTTGAAAACATGAATTTTAAATAGGCTGAAAATCATTCTGTCAATAGTTTTCTCACACTTACATCATTCAAAACACCATTATCACATCTTATGCAAAATCAGTAATGATGGGAAATAGAAAATTTGCACTCAGGGCAAGACACTGAATAGTCACAGAAGTATTCCACCTGGTAAATCAGAACTTAAAATCAAAGCTGTGTCATCTCAAGTTTTTCCTAGTGGAGTTTATGAAGGGCACTGAGTCAAATCATGTTGTCATGTCTCATCATTTTGTCCTCTTTTCATGGGCCTGCCATTTCTTTCTTTTTCTCAAAACTACAGAGTTTTAAATTACTAATCTGGGAAGCTCTTGGTAAAACACCCCTCAAGGGGTCTGAGAACACATTCACTTACCCATTTGTGAATATTTTCCAGTCACTTTTAAATGAAAAGAAAAATTACTATCATACAATAAAAACATTGCCTGTATCTATCTTCAAAATGTTCATAGCGCAGATATTATTTAAAACATTCTCTCGAACCAGAAGTGTCATTGTTGGCTATTTCATAAGTAGAAATACATGCCTGGCCATGATCACTAAGATGCTACTGTGAAGATCTGATGGGCTGTCATTACAGGCCATGATTTATGTCCAAGAAGAGAAAGAATCAAAGCATTGCCCCACCTGTTCATATATCATCTGATCATGCATTCAATCTTGACTGTGTTCATGAACAAACACCTCTGCACCACCTCTCCAACTCCAAGTGAACTCTAACCCTGGGGTCCCTGGACCTGCTCACATACACAGAAAACTTCCCCTCTAGCAGAGTGCTAAAAAAAAATAAAAAATAAAATAAAAAAAAATCAATGGTCCATATCTGAAGTTCCTTAGTATTGCCTTGGATAGTGCATTACTATATGTGACACTAACATATTAATAATATTCCTTCTCTTATCTTAAAACAGTTTTCTCTTGAAACTGAAACCAGAGTGAAACCTTGTCCAGAGAAATAAGTAATTCCTAATCTGTGCTGGTCTAAAACAATAGGAAATTTTCTATTATTGTCAGCTGTATTACACAGCATTATAAAATCTACTTACCTGCTTTTCCACCACTCTGTAACCAATAGCAATAATTTTATCTTGCATGTCTCACCATGTTTATAAATGGCATAAAATTAACATTTCTGAAAATAATACACACAATTTATCTCAGCAAATTTGTGAATGGCATAGAGCCGGGGAGATGGGTAGTTCATGTGCCAAGTGCAAAATCATTACGCAGAACCATTTTTCAAATCAAGTGACAATCTAGCAAAAGACCTCATCAAATACTTTTTTGATAACGTTTAATAAAGTATGCAAACAGCTCTCTGAGTTGAAATTTATATAAAACAAATGTGCTAAGAATTATGCTTCAGAGCTGGAGAGATTGCTCAGTGGTTAAAGGCACTTGTTTACAAAGTCTGATGGCCTTTGTTGGATTTCGCAGTTCCCACATAAAGCCAGATGCATAAAGGGGTGAATGTGTCTGGAGTTTGTCTGCAATGTGAAGTAGCCTTGACATGCCCATACTCGTTCTCTGTCTCTTCTGTCTCTCTCAAATAAATAAAAAAATATTAACTAAAAGTAAGTTAATATGTAATGTGCTCTAACAGAATTAAAGCTACAATGTCTGCCGTTCTTACTGATAGAGCTCAAGTGCTCTCTGGACAAACACTATATACATCTATGTACATGCATGCACCAAACTGAGCAGAAATAAAAACAACAAAAATAATGTTGCATGGTGTACAAAGGATCAGCATTTTAGACAGTTTGTAGAACTAGACTAATTATAGTACCAATTACTGTTCTAAAATGATTCCAGCTACCTCAGTGTCTATCTACAAACTGATTGTACTGCCCGATGTTGGGTCATTACAGGTGTGCCTAGCTGAGGATAAATTTTATTTTGAGCAAGGTCAACATTCTTCAGTGGTTACTAACTACTAGAGTATCTGACTTCCAGGAATGGTTGAACTCATCTTCTGTCTCTGAGAGGGCCCTCCAACAGAGAACATAGACCTTAGACACATGGCCCTCAAGATCAGGACTTTATTCAATTGACTAAATATTTTTTTTGTTTGTTTGTTTTTGTTTTTGTTTTTGTTTTTCAGGTAGGGTCTCACTCTGGTCCAGGCTGACCTGGAATTAACTCTGTAGTCTCAGGGTGGCCTTGACTCACGGCGATCCTCCTACCTCTGCCTCCCGAGTGCTGGGATTAAAGGTGTGCGCCACCATGCCCAGTTGACTAAATATTATTGAATTGATACAGACATCTTTCAGTGATTCACAAGTAACAATTTTTTGCTGGAAGCCTCCTTCCTATTCAATAAATTAAAATAACACTGGATATCAAATGAGTTTTAATGGGTATACTCATCCCTGGCTTTTGTAAACTGATGCCTCATGACTTTCAGACCAAAGAGCAGACTCATATCTGAGGCATTATTCTCAGCTTAGTAATGCTTTTCTTAGCCAGGCACATGGCTCACACCTTTAATCCCAGTACTCCAGAGGCAGAAGTAGGATTACTGTGAGCTCAAGGCCACCCTGAAACCACATAGTGAATTCCAGGTCAGCCTGGACTAGAGCAAGACCGTAATTTAAAAATAACAAACAAACAAAAAAATGCTCTTATCATTATTTTCTAGAGAAAAATAAGTATTTTTAATCAAACTATGTTTTATGTACTTGTGAAATTTAAATGTCAAAGTTCCAAGCTACACATTTAACTTTTTTTCTTCATTTCCACCAAAAACTCACCCCTTTTAAAATAATAATAACTCAAAAAAGCCACAGAAAGTAATATTCAGTTTGCTTCCAGCTGAATGATAACTCAAAATTACATTATCATGCCATATAACTTTATAATCTTATTCTCTGACGTGATGGAGAAAGCTCCATTTTTTATGTAACTGAATCACTAAATATGAAAAAAATCAAATGCATTTCTATTTTAATTAAAGATGGATTTTTGATAATTTCTTTTATGTAAGTGTATATACTGTTTCAATTATTTTAAAATTGTGTGATTTGCCATTTCAGTTATAAATAGTAATTTGTGTGTACTGTTAGAAATATATAGTCTGTATTTCTAATCCCTCAAATATTTTATTCTATAGAATTGGTATATTAGATGATATTTACTAGAAGTAGTAAAGCAAAGAAACAAAAACCAATCAACTATTGCATACTTAGGGAAGCACTGTGAGTCAAGATCAAGGGTATAATTTTTCTACTTTGCTCTTAGACCCATAACAGCACTCCCCTGAAACCAGGAACAACTGCACTAACAGAGCACAGGAATTTTAAGAAGAGCCCTAGCCAGTGATAATTGACCTGAGGAGAAGTGGTTAAAGATGTGAGGAACATCGTGCGGACAGAGTCAAGACAAGCTGTGCAAGATGACATTGCCAGCGAAATTCACTCTGTCCAGGTCTGTGGTACCTCCTCCCTTGCGTCCCCATCTCTGTAAGAGCGCTCAGACATCCTCCAGAAACTCCGAGCTATATGAAGTAATATAGAAGAAAGCCCAAATCTCATCATATGCTTACAGGTGATATTTCGGCACTACGAACCGGCATCCAGGTTGATCTCGTGTACTGCACTGAGGAAAGCCTTCAGAGAGCCACAGACACGGCTCATACAGATGAGCCTGAGCCACAAAGGCAGCTGGATGATCTCCTCTGCCTTCACTTGGATATCTTGGTCCATTCTTCTTTTAGATTCCCCTAGAACACAGTTCCTCTATTTCTCCCAGCAGGGAAGCTACCACCCACTTTGATTTATGCATGTTGAAATTTATGTCAAAATGTCCGTCTTCTGGGCCCCATAAAGTTTTCTTAATTTGCTTCAAAAGGCAGCTGTGTGTGTGTGTGTGTGTATGTGTGTGTGTGTGTGTTTAGGGTGTTGTGTTCTATGTGCCAATCGGGTGCCTCACATCTGATATGCTGGACTTCAACTACTGTGCCTTGGCCTGAAGCATGGTCCTGTGGTGGCCAGGCCTTGGGTGTCTAGCTCCATGGCTCTTTCAACCATTCTCATTTGAGCAGGAGTTGCTTGCTTACTGATCCCAGAGCTTGCTGGCTTTTTTTTATTTTTTAAATTCATTACTTATTTATTTATTGCTTTTTTCCTCAAGTCCTGCTAATTCTCCAGTTTCTGCTCCCGTATGGGACTGGTGTGGCCCACCTAGCTGCTATGTGAGTCTGGGGGAATCTAACACTAGCAATCTCTCAGGTCTCCTAAAAGGTCTAGTGCTTACACAGGAAGTAACCCCTTAATCATTGAGCCATTTCTCCAGAACATATTTTCAAATAATAATCACAATGATGTTGCTCTCTAGATCATATTATGAGAAATTTTGTCAGTTGGTATTTCCCAGTTTCTCAGAATCCAGGTCTAATGAGACACCGAGTTCTCTGATCCTCACTTTGGCACCTGCTTGTCCACCAGGGACATCCTGGCTTCTTTAGCTATTTTCTTTAAATATTTTATTTTATTTATTTATTGAAGAAAGGGAGATATAGAAAGAATGGGTAACTAGAGCCTCTATCCGATGGCAACATTCTACAGATGCATGCACCACCTTATACATCTGGATTACATGGGTACTGGGGAATTGAACCGGGAACCTTTGGTGTTGCAGGCAAGTGCCTTAACCACTAAGTCATCTCTCTAGACTGGCATAGTTCTTTTAACCATATCATGTCATATTGATATGCTTGTATTATGAAAACAATATCATTTTGAGTTTGTATTCACAAATGGTACACGTGTGTTGTAATTCTAGCAATGTGACAAAAATTAAGAATTATTTTGCTTAGCATTAATAAATAACGAGCATTATTTTGTCTTAAAAATTATCTGGAATTCACAGTCAAGAGTATTTTGGACTGACTTATTGTCTTCATGAAGAAGTTTTAGTTTTAAATGACTTTTTTATTCATATATGGCTATTCATTTTCCTTCTTAGTTCATGTTTTGTAAATTGTGTGATTCATTGAATTTATTTATTCTCAACTGCAAAAGTCACTGGCATATTATTCATATCAAAGTAGAAAGATCCTGAACTTTCCTTTAAATACCTGTCAAATTCATTTTTACATGGACATTGAGAACATGAGTGTTTTTTCCTGTTCAATCTAGTTTGAATATGCATGGTAAATTTAAAGAAAAAAATATTTAATTTAGTTAATTTTCTCTACTGCTTTTCCACTACCATTTTCATTATTTCTCCTCTTAATAGTGCCCAGTAAATTTTCATATCTTACTTATTTGTTTTATCTTCTTTATTTTTACTACTCACACTTCTTTACTCTGGATTTAATTATTTTTTAACAGGCAAAGTTTACACAATTTATTTTAAATGGATTTTCTTTCCTTCCAAAATATACTTTCCTTTGTTTGCACTTTTCTTCCATTCATTAAATTGTGCACTTTGCTTTCAGCATGAATTATTTTATAAATCTTCATCCTTTAATTCATGAGTACTTTGATATGGTGGTTCTACCTGATTGATGTCTGATAATATGTGTATTGATGCTATTAATTACTGAGACATAAATATGAAAATTTATAAAATTTGTCTATATTTCACTGTGGTTTTTATTTTTGTTTACCACTGTTGCTGGTTGAGACAAGGTCTAGATTTATATCCCAGATTGGTCTGAACTTAGTATCCTCCTACCCCAAGCTCTTTAGTACCAGGATCACAAACATGTGCCACCAAATAAAAGTTTATCCTTTAGTTTTGCCAGATTCTTTTTCATGTGTTTTAGACTGCCTTGTATTATTTCACCTCTCACCAGGAATTTCTTATCTCTTCTTGCTGCTTTCCCTTCCATTTTGATGGACTTTGGAGATCATTGTCCTTTTCTCTGCAGTTTCCAGTTTCTTTGATCTCTTCTTCAAAATTTCACTCCTCAATTACCATTACAGATTTTTATTTAAATTTTGGTTTATATTTAAGCACATTTTTGTTTCCTTTAATTCCTTTATACTTATAAGCACTCTTATAAATTCATTTTCTAATTATTCTACCATCTGTCATTTGTAGAGCTGCTTCTAATAATTTTTCTCCCTGTAATGAGTCACATTTTCCTGGTTATCTCATGATTTTTTAATTGATTTCTGAAAAATTTAAAATTCACATTGTTTTTTTTTTGTCTCTGTAAAGAATTTTAACTTCCATGTGGGATGCATATTGAAATATACCCAAAAGGGATTGAAGATTTAAGTGTAACTCTGAAACGATAATATTTGTTGAAAAAAAAAAAAGACATTTACCATTCCTTTTTTCCTCAGGTGACCACTGCCTTCTAGTACTTTGCTAAAATGGCAAATACAAAAACAAAGAAAAAAGAAAAAGAAAGGTAGACACACTCAATACAACTCTTCTAGGTCTTTTGGAAGACACAGACTTGTTCTTTGGCCACATGCATGTGAATCTACAAGAAGGTTGATATGGTAGACATCAAGGGAATAGATGCCATTCAAAAAAGAATACACCATAAACATTACATGGCAATCTTGGAAGAGTCTACAGTGTTACTCAGCATGCTATTGGCATTATTGTCAACAAGCAAATTAAGGACACAATTCTTGCCAGAAGAACTAATGTGCATATCAAGCACGTTCAACAAGCTAAAAGCCAAGATCATTTATTGACATGAGTGAAGGAAATGGATCAGAAAAAAAGGAAACCAAAGAGGAAAGAAGTTGAGTTCAACTGAAGCATTGGCTTGCTTTACCCAGAGAAGCTCACTATGTGAGAACGAATGGAAAAGAGCCCATTACCCATAAGTCAATGGCTAAAAAAGATGTAATAAAGCTGGGCGTGGTGGCACACACCTTTAATCCCAGCACTCAGGAGGCAGAGGTAGGAGGATTGCCATGAGTTCAAGGCCAGCCTGAGAGTACATAGTGAATTCCAGGTCAGCCTGGGCCAGAGTAAGACCCTTCCTAGAAGAAAAAAAAAAAAAAAAGATGTAATAAGCAAATTAAGAAAGGAATCAAAGATGTTTATTTATCTGGGCAATGAATTTTTTGGACATGTTATTGAAAGTAAAAGCTAAAAAGCAAGAAATTGTACTTCCAGGTAAGACAGTGGCATAGAAGCCACACCAAACCAGCCTAGGGAGGGATTTAAGTAAAACCCCAGCAAAATATACTCTTCTGAAAAGTGAAGGGGCATAGGTTATTCTTAGACACAGCAGAGAAGTCAGAGAGACCAAGATCCACCAGGAAGGAGGAAAATGCCCAGCACCCCACTGAGGCGCTTGCAGCCCACCGATCCACGTGATCCACACACCTGCCTGGCACCACCATGCCAGGTGTGCCAAGCAGCAGCAGAGGCCAAACAAGGGGATTTTTCGACTTCATCAGGCTACTTGCAAAGTTAAGTAATGTGAAGATCAACCAGGGAGCTACTGAAAGGGATACAGGTGGAATTGTGTGAGCAGCTCCAGAAGTCTGAACCCTCCCATCCTCCACCATTAGAAACACATGGATCTGGCATTCAGCCCCCAATGCCAGCGCAGCCAGCACAGCTGATCAGAGCTCCAGCAACACAGAGCTACATGGAGGGATCAAGGTGGGCACACAGCAGTGGTGAGATTGGAAGTGACCACAAAAGGTTACAAGGCTGACTGGCAAAACAAACAAAAAAACAACAATTAAAAAAAAAAAAACCAACATAGATGTGCATTGGAAGAGCTAATCTCTTTCCTTATCAGGGCAGGTTATGGGTTATATATTCTTGGTTGGCTTTACCATTTTCAAATGACCTGTATTTGGGGGTTGAATATTGTTGCCCTTGATGGTTAGATGTTTATAGAGCGTTTGTCTTTTACTTCTATCATTACTGGGGGCAGGGTCTGATCCAGATTCAGGCTGACCTAGAACCCAATTCAGAACCAAAATCTCTACCTCCCAGCTGATAAGATTAAGGGTGAATAGCATCACACATTCTTATGGATTTTGGCTTTATAAGAATATGTTTGTTTTAATCCCCACAATTGCATACTTTGTGCTGGTTTTTATTGATTGTGTATATTGCACAGTTGAAGTTTAGAATTTGCCAATAAATTGTTTCACCCAATCCACTAGATTACTTGCTTAGCAAACAAACTCAAGACCTAGGATTAGTTCTTCAGCAGGATTGTGGTACAAGAGCTACTACTGGCAGCTTAAACTCATATCCTGAAAGTAGATAAAGGCAGATTGCCACATCCAAGAACACTACAGATAAGTAGAAAACTCAGGCAACAAATCAATCCAGGATACAAAAGTTGCTACATTATCATAACAAGAAACACAAAGACTCAAGACAATACAATCCCACCAAAAATTAAAATCCATCAGAAATGATCACCAATAAGACTGTTTTAGATGAAATGCCTGACAAAGACTTCAAAAAAGAAACGGTGGCACCCATACTCAAAGAAATGAAAGAAGAAATGGAAAGAATCAAAGAAGAAAACAAAGAAATTAAAGAATAAAACAAAGTCCTGAAAGAGAAAACAAGAAACCTGCTTAATGAAATAAGGAGATCATTATAAGGCATGAGTAAGGAAATAGAAATACTGAAGAAAAACCAGCCTGAAGTCCTAGCTCTGAAGAATACAGTCAGTTAAATTAAAAAAACAAAACATGGAAAGTCTCACCAGTAGAATGGAAGAAGGAGAGAAGGAGAGAACAGACTATCTAGACTAGAAAACCAGGTGGCAGATCTAATCCAGTCCAACAAAGAGAAAGACAAGCTAATAGGAACATAAGAATGGGAATTTCAAGGCATCTGGGACACCATGTAAGATCAAACATAAGAATTCAGGGTATAATGGAAGGAGTAGAATTTCAATCCAGAAGCTTAGTAGGTATTTGTAAGAAAATCATAGAAGATCAACTTCCGGTTAAGATGGCGGCGTAGGTACCACGCCAAAGCAGCCTAGGGGGGAAAAAGACCAAAAAAACTCAGCAAAATACACGCTTTTACTAAAAAGTGAGGTGTATAGGAAATTGAGGTGGCAGCGGAGAAGTAGAAGAGTTATAGAGCATCCAGA
The DNA here is from genome assembly GCF_020740685.1 of Jaculus jaculus. Taxonomy (NCBI): domain Eukaryota; kingdom Metazoa; phylum Chordata; class Mammalia; order Rodentia; family Dipodidae; genus Jaculus; species Jaculus jaculus. The sequence goes on along the minus strand of NC_059120.1, from coordinate 46,522,694 downwards.
GCCCGCGCAGGCGGGAAAAGCGGCTCCAGCGGCTCAGGCAGCTCGGCCAAACGCCGCAGCCGCGGCGCAGCAGAAAACCGCCAGACCAGCTCGAGCCACAGGAAAAGCCAGGTGCGGGATTTTCCCCTCACACTGCGCTCTCCGCAACTCGGGAAACGTGAGGGGAGAGCAGCAGCAAGCAGTGGAGGAGCAGACCGCGAGGTAGAACACGTGGAGCAGCGAGACAACCAGAGCAGCCGTGGCTCCCTCCCCTCCCCCACCACCTGAGCCCAGCTCCAGCGAACACAGCAGCGGCCCGGGACCGGCCACGCCAACTTGGGCTGACAGTGGCACCCAAGCAGGAGCAGAGTTCGGCAGCAACTTCAGCAGCTCCAGCACCGGTACCAGCGGCCCCAGCAGCAGCGGACCCAGGAGCGGCAGTGGCGGCAGATCCCACAGCAGCGGCTTCGGGGGGAGCAGCGGCGGTGGTCACGGCAGTGGCAGCTTCAGCAGCGGTGGTGGCTCCAGTGGTGGCAGCTATGGGAGCAGCAGAGGCAGCAGCAGCGGCTCAGTTTGCCCCGTAGGAAAAGCAAGTGCCCAGCTCCAGAAATCAGAACAGCAGCCCGACGACCCAGGCAGCAACTTGACTGAGACCAAAATCACCCAAGGTAACTGGGATTGCACCAGGGAAGGGTCTCACTTGGTCACAAGCTGACTTGGATCCCTCAACAGACCAGAAATCTAAACCTCTTTGTTGATAGAAGATCTGGTCATTATAATAACTACTCTTGCATACATACTCGGGGCTGTTTTTGATTGAATGTGTACAGTGTTTAGTTAAATTTTAGAATCTACCTGTATTTTATTCCACTCAGCCTGCTTGAATACTCCTATAGCAGGGAATCTCAACCCCTAAGAACATCTTTGTAGATACTCTGAGAGTCTTAAGAGCCACACCTAATACCTTAAGGTCCTACCCTGAAAATATATTACATCAAACCAATTGATACAGCTAAGAATACACAGCTAGCTAGAAAATCCAAGCATTAACTTAATCCAAGATGCAAAAATATATACATTATAACACAAGAAACACTAAAAAGCAAGATGATATAAATCCACCTAAAAGTATTAATGCATCAGAAATGTCCTCCAGAGAGAAAGAGTTAGAGGAAATGCCTGAGAAAGAGTTCAAAAGAATAATTATAAATATGTTCAAAGAGGTCAAAGAACACATGAAAATAATCAAGGAAGAAATCAAAGAGGAAATCAAAGAGGAAATCAAAGGAATCAAAGAAGAAGCAGGACACCAATTTAATGAAATAAAGAAGGCAATACAAGACATAAATAGGGAAATAGAAATAATAAAGAAAAACCAGTCAGAATTACTAGCAATGAAGAACACAGTTAATGAAATAAAAAAACTCTGTAGAAAATCTCACCAGTAGGATGGATGAGGGAGAGGACAGAATATCTAAGCTAGAAGACCAGGTGGCAGACCTAATGCAGTCCAACAAAGAGAAAGACAAACTTATAGAAAAGTATGAGTGGGAATTTCAAGATATTCGGGACACTATGAAAAGATCCAATATAAGAATTCAGGGCATAGTAGAAGGAGAACTCCACTCCAGAGGCATAGTAGGCATCTTCAACAAAATCATAGAGGAAAATTTCCCCCAAATTGGGAAAGAGGTGCCAATACAGATACAGGAAGCCTTTAGAACCCCAGCCAGACAAAACCCAGAAAGAACCTCCCCTCGCCATATTATAATCAAACTTCCAAACACACAAACCAAAGAAAAATTATTGAAAGCAGTTAGAGATAAAAATCAAGTTACCTACAAAAGCAAGCCCATCAGGATTACAGCAGATTATTCAACACAAACTTTTAAAGCCAGAAGGGCTTGGAGTGATATATTCCAAGTTCTGAAAGATAACAACTGTCAACCAAGGTTACTTTATCCTGCAAAGTTATCCATTCAAATAGATGGAGAAATAAAGACATTCCATGACAAAAGCAGGTTAAGGGAGTATTTGAAGACAAAACCAGCTCTGCAGAAAATACTTGATAGAATCCTCCATGCTGAACAAAAGGAAAAGCACACATATAAGGAACCTAGAAAAAACAAGCTATACTCAAATACCAGTTAACAGAAGAGAGCACAGATAGAACCAGTAACACACACACACACACACAAAAATGGCAAACATAAATACACACCTTTCAATAATATCTCTTAATATCAACGGTCTCAATGCCCCAACGAAAAGACATAGATTTGCAGACTGGGTTAAAAAGCAGGATCCTACAATTTGTTGTCTCCAAGAAACTCACCTTTCTACAAAGGATAGACATTATCTTAGGGTGAAAGGTTGGAAGATGGTGTTTCAAGCAAATGGGCCTAGAAAACAAGCAGGGGTTGCTATCCTAATATCAGACAGGGTAGACTTTAGTCCGACGTTAGTCAAGAAAGATAAGGAAGGTCACTTTATATTGATTAAGGGCACACTCCAACAGGAGGACATTACAATCCTAAACATATATGCACCTAACATGTGGGCTCCCAAATTCGTCAAACAAACACTATTAGAACTAAGGTCACAGATAACACCAAACACAGTGGTGGTGGGTGACTTTAACACCCCACTCTCATCAACTGACAGGTCATCCAGGGAAAGAATAAACAGAGAGGCATCTGGACTAAATGAGGTCATAGAAGGAATGGACCTAACAGATATATACAGGACATTTCATCCAAAGGCTGCAGAATATACATTCTTTTCAGCAGTACATGGAACATTCTCTAAAATAGACCATATATTAGGACATACAGCAAATCTTAACAAATTCAGGAAAATTGAAATAATTCCTTGCATTCTATCTGACCACAATGGAATTAAACTACAAATCAGTAGCAAGAAAGGCTATAGAGCATACACAAAATCATGGAAACTAAACAATACACTACTAAATGATGAGTGGGTCAATGAAGAAATCAAAAAGGAAATCAAAAAATTTATAGAGTCAAATGATAATGAGAACACAACATACCAAAATCTCTGGGACACAATGAAGGCAGTTCTAAGAGGTAAATTTATAGCCTTAAGTGCCTATATTAAGAAATTAGAAAGGTCGCAAGTAAACGACCTAATGCTTCGCCTTAAAGCCTTGGAAAAAGAAGAACAAGGCAAACCAAAAATTAGTAGACGGGAAGAAATAATAAAGATTAGGGCAGAAATTAATGAAATAGAAACAAAAAGAACAATCCAAAGAATTAATGAAACAAAGAGTTGGTTCTTTGAAAGGATAACCAAGATTGATAAACCCTTAGCAAATCTGACCAAAAGAGAGAAGAGACACAAATTAATAAAATCAGAGATGAACAAGGCAACATCACAACAGATTCCAGAGAAATTCAAAAAATCATAGGGACATACTACAAAAGCATATACTCCACAAAGTATGAAAATCTGAAAGAAATGGATGATTTCCTTGATCTATATGACCTACCTAAATTAAATCAAAATGAGATTAATCACTTAAATAGACCTATAACAAACATGGAGATCCGAACAGTTATCAATAATCTCCCAACTAAAAAAAGGCCAGGCCCGGATGGATTCACTGCTGAATTTTACCAGACTTTTAAGGAAGAGCTAACACCATTGCTTCTTAAGCTTTTCCAGGAAATAGAAAAAGAAGGAATTCTACCAAACTCCTTCTATGAGGCCAGCATCACCCTGATACCAAAACCAGGCAAAGATAGAACAAAAAAAGAAAATTACAGACCAATCTCCCTTATGAACATAGATGCAAAAATTCTCAACAAAATATTGGCAAACAGAATACAAGAGTATATCAAAAAGATCATTCACCCTGACCAAGTAGGCTTTATCCCAGAGATGCAGGGATGGTTCAACATACGCAAATCTATAAATGTAATACATTACATAAACGGGATGAAGGACAAAAATCACATGATCATCTCATTAGATGCAGAGAAAGCATTTGACAAAACCCAACATCCCTTCATGATAAAAGTCCTACAGAGACTGGGAATAGAAGGAACATATCTCAATATAATAAAGGCTATTTATGACAAGCCTACAGCCAACATATTACTAAATGGGGAAAAACTGGAAGCTTTTCCACTAAAATCAGGAACAAGACAAGGGTGTCCACTGTCCCCACTTTTATTTAATATAGTTTTGGAAGTCTTAGCCATAGCAATAAGGCAAGAGACACACATAAAAGGGATACAAATTGGAAAGGAAGAAATCAAGTTATCATTATTTGCAGATGACATGATTCTATACATAAAGGACCCTAGAGACTCTACTAGCAAGCTGTTAGAGCTGATCAAAACCTACAGCAATGTAGCAGGATACAAAATAAATACACAGAAATCAGTAGCCTTCATATATGCTAACAACAAACACACAGAGGATGAAATCAGAGAATCACTCCCATTCACAATTGCATCAAAAAAAATAAAATACCTTGGAATAAACCTAACCAAGGAAGTAAAGAATCTATACAATGAGAACTTTAAAACACTCAAGCGAGAAATTGCAGAAGACACTAGAAAGTGGAGAAACATCCCTTGTTCCTGGATTGGAAGAATCAATATCGTGAAAATGGCAATCTTACCTAAAGCAATCTACACATTTAATGCAATCCCTATCAAAATTCCAAAGGCTTTCTTCATGGAAATAGAAAAAACAATCCAAAAATTCATTTGGAATCACAAAAAACCTCGAATATCTAAAATAATACTGAGCAACAAAAAAGAGGCTGGTGGTATCACCATACCTGATTTTAACCTATACTACAGAGCCATAGTAACAAAAACAGCATGGTACTGGCACAAAAACAGACATGTAGATCAGTGGAACAGAATAGAGGACCCAGATGTAAGCCCAAGTAGCTATAGCCACCTGATATTCGATAAAAATGCCAAAAATACTCATTGGAGAAGAGACAGCCTCTTCAGCAAATGGTGTTTTGAAAACTGGATAAATATCTGCAGAAGGATGAAAATAGATTCTTCTCTCTCGCCATGCACAAGAATTAAGTCCAAATGGATTAAAGACCTTAACATCAGACCAGAAACTTTGAAACTTCTAGAGGAATAAGTAGGGGAAACCCTTCAACATATTGGTCTTGGCAAAGACTTTCTGAATACAACCCCAATTGCTCAGGCAATAAAACCACAGATTAACCACTGGGACCTAATGAAATTACAAAGATTTTGCACCGCAAAGGACACAGTGAAAAAAGCAAAGAGGCAACCTACAGAATGGGAAAAAATCTTCGCCAGCTATATATCTGATAGAGGATTAATATCTAGGATATACAAAGAACTCAAAAAGTTAAATAATAAGGAATCAAACAAGCCAATCAAAAAATGGGCTATGGAGCTAAATAGAGAGTTCTCAAAGGAAGAAATATGAATGGCATATATGCATCTAAAAAAATGTTCTACGTCACTAGTCATCAGGGAAATGCAGATTAAAACAACATTGAGATTCCATCTCACTCCTGTCAGATTGGCCACCATCATGAAAACAAATGATCATAAATGTTGGCGGGGATGTGGAAAAAAAGGAACCCTTCTTCACTGCTGGTGGGAATGCAATCTGGTCCAGCCATTGTGGAAAACAGTGTGGAGGTTCCTAAAACAGCTAGAGATTGATTTACCATATGACCCAGCTATAGGACTCCTAGGCATATATCCAAAGGACTCATCTCATTTCCTTAGATGTACATGCTCAACCATGTTTATTGCTGCTCAATTTATAATAGCTGGGAAATGGAACCAGCCTAGATGTCCCTCAACAGATGAGTGGATAATGAAGATGTGGTACATTTATACAATGGAGTTCTACTCAGCGGTAAAGAAAAATGAAGTTATGAAATTTGCAGAAAAATGGATGGACCTGGAAAGTATTATACTAAGTCAGGTAACCCAGGCCCAGAAAGCCAAGCGCCACATGTTCTCTCTCATATGTGGATCCTAGCTACAGATGACTGGGCTTCTGCGTGAGAATGAAAATACTTAGTAGCAGAGGCCAGTAAGTTGAAAAGGAGACATAAAGGGTGGAGAAAGGAAGGGAGGAGGATACTTAATAGGTTGATATTGTATATATGTAATTACAATGATTGTAATGGGGAGGTAATATGATGGAGAATGGAATTTCAAACGGGAACGTGTGGGGGTGGGGAGGGAGGGAATTACCATGGGATATATTTTATAATCATGAAAAATGTTAATAAAAATTAAAAAAAAAAAAAAGAAAATCATAGAAGATAATTTTCCCAAAATTGGGAAAGAAATGTCAATGCACATACAAGAAGCTTTTAGAACATGAAACAGACAAAATCTGGACCTAGAAAGAACCTCTCCTCGCAGAGTTATAATTAAACTACTAAACATGCAGACCAAAGAAAATATATTGAAAACAGAGAGAGAGATAAAAAGAAAGACATCTGAAAAGACAAGCTCATCAGAATAACTGCAGATTACTCACCACGAACTTTAAAAGCCAGAAGGGCTTAGAATGATGCATTCCAAGTTCTGAAAGATAACAATTGTCAACCAAGCTTACTGTATTCTGCAAAGCTATCTATGCAAAGTATGGAGAAACAAGGACATTACACAACAAAAACACGCTTTTCTATATACTAACAACAAACATGCTGAGAATAAAATCAGGGAATCTCTCCCATTCACGATTGCCTCAAAAAAAAATATATATATATACCTTGGAATAAATTTAACCAAGAAAGCGAAGGATTTCTACAATGAGAACTTAAAAACACTCAAGTGAGAAATTTCAGAAGGTACAAGGAAATGGAAAGACATACCATGTTCTTGGATTGGAAGAATCAATATTGTGAAAATGTCATTCTGACCAAAAGCAATTTATACATTTAATGCAATCCATACTAAAATTCCAATGGCATTCTTCACCGAAATAGAAAAAAGTAGTTGTAAAATTCATTTGGAAGCACCAGAAACTTGAATAGCCAAAACAATTTTGAGCAACAAAAATAAGGCTGGTGGTATCACCATACCCGATTTTAAGTTATATGACAAAGCCATAGAAACAAAAACAACAAGGAGTTGGCACAAAGATAGACATGTAGACCAATGGAACAGAATAGAGGACCCAGATCTTAATCCATGCAACTACACCATCTGATTTTTGACAAAAATGTTTAAAATATTCACTGGAGAAAAGACAGCCTCTTCAACAAGTGGTGCTGGGAAAACTGTGACTCTATATGTAGAAAGATGAAAATAGGTCCTTGTCTTTCTCCATGCACCAGAATGAAATCCGAGTGGATCAGGGACCTTAATATCAGACCTGAAACTCTGAAATTGCTAGAGGAAAAGGTAAGAGAAACCCTTCAACATATTGGCATATGTAACGACTTTCTGACTATAGCCCCAATTGCTCAGAAAATAAAACCAAAAATCAACCACTGGGATCTCATGAAATTACAAAGCTTTTGTACAGCAAAGGACACTGTGAATAGAGCAAAGAGACAACCTACAGAATGGGAGAAAATCTTTACCAGCTATACATCTGACAGAGGATTAATATCCAGAATATACAAAGAACTCAAAAAACAGAAAAATAAGAAATCAAACAACCCAATTAAAAAATGGGCTATGGAATTAAATAGAAAGTTCTCACAGGAAGAAGCACAGATGGCATATAAACATCTAAGGAGGTGTGCTACATTCTTAGCCACCAGGGAAATGCAAATTAAAGTTAACTTGAGATTCCATCTCTCTACCATCAGAATGGGCACCATCAAGAAAACAAATGATAATAAATGTTGATGAGGAGGAACCCTTCTACACTGTTGGTAGGAAGATAATCTAGTACAGCCATTGTGGAAATCAGTCTGGATGTTCTTCAGACAGTTAAAAACAGATTCACCATATGATCCAGCTGTAGCACTCCTAGGAATATATTATAATGACTCTTCTCACTACCTTAGAGATACTTGCACAACCATGTTTATTGCTGCTCTATTCACAATAGCTAGGCAATGAAACCAACCTAGATGTCTTTCCACAGATGAATGGATAATAAATATGTGGTAAATTTATACAATGGAGTTCTATTCAGTGGTAAGGAAAAATGATATTGTGAAATTTACAGGGAAATGGATGGATCTGGAAAGGATTATACTAAGTGAGGTAAACCAGGCCCAGAAACCTAAATGTCACATGTTCTCCCTCACATGTGAATCCTAGCTACCAATGTATAGACTTGTGTGTGAGCTAAAACCAAAAATCAGTAGCAGAGGCCCATAAGCTAGAAAAATGCTATAAGGGAGGCAGGAGAAGGAAAGTCTTAATGGGCTGGTATTGCATATATAAGTAGAAGGACAGATTACAGGAAGAGGATTGGCCTAAGCAAAATCAGGGGAAGAGATTGCATTAAAAAAGGGGGGGGGCGGGGTGAGGGTCAATCAAAATTCAAGATATTCTGAATAGGACACATGAAATTGTGATTCCTTGACTAATGGCACATCCAGAAGCTATAGACTGTTATTAGAAAATTTTCAGTGGCAGGGATGTGATACCTTCCAGTGAGTTGTTGACCACACAGGTCCCTGTTGCCTCCCAATCATTATAGGCTATTGCCAAGGCCCTTGGTTTCCCATGAGAAAGAGATGGTAATACCCTATTACTGATGATTTCACATGCCTGAGCGGCAAGTTCACTGAGACATAAAGCTGGTGCTGAGCAGAAAACCTCCCTGTAGCCCATCCAACTGCAAGTTGGAAAAACCTACACAGTATGAAGCCTTATGTGAGACAAAAGTCATCAGCAGTGAAAATAGTGGACACTGGAAGCCTCAAGTTTGGCCAGGTAAGCCAAATAACTGAACAAGTGCAATAGTGGCATGTCTGCTCTGGGGGAAACCAACTGCTCTATAATTGACTGAAGGCCTGCTCTATGGGGAGGGAATGCATGCCTGGTACTGAAAACCTAATCAAAAGCCTATGGCAGGGGAGGTCATGAGCCTTAGGGGTATAAATCCTGCTCTTATCTGGATAAATGCATATATTATTCCCACCAAATTGCCATGAAAGCACTGCACTTAATGTTCATATTCATATATTAATGCTAGTCCTACTTCTGGTTAGAGAAGCTTCTCTTTTCAGATGGTGGTGACCAGTGAGTGGGATGACCCAAAGGCAACATAGTGCTGAGAAGAAGGGACAGAGGAGTGCCTAGCTCTGAAAAAATCTCTATCACACCCCAAGGCTCAGGGTCCATTGTGGAAGAGGTGGAAAAAGAATGTAAGAGCTAAAGGAAGGGTACCACTCCTTGCAATGCAACTGCCTGGACAGAAATTGGCCTTGATATCCAAGACCTCACAGCACCTAGCAACACCTACTCAAGTCCCAAGCCATGGTATTTCCCGCCCCTCCCCTGCTTTCCCCTTCATAGGTCTGCTGTTTGTCACAACCCCTCCCTCTCTCCATTAGTCTCTCTTTGAATTTGATGTTACCATCTTTTTCTCCCATTATGTTTTGATCCTGCTTCAGCTTGTTGAGTGCTGAGATCACAGGTGTACATGACCACACCTGGTTTGAAATCTCCCTTTTTCATGCCAAAAATATTACATCCCCAAACTCTGAACATTAATAATTGAATATTTTTTAATATTTAATTCATTTATTTGAGAAAGGAAGGGACAGAGAGAGAGAGAGCGGGGCTGACAGAGTGGGTGCTGGCATGTCAGCATGCTCCACTTTGTGCATCTGGTTTTTACATGGGTAATGGGGAATTGAACCTGGGCCATAAGGCTTTGCAAAAAGTGCCTTTAACTGATGAGCTATTTCTCCAGCCAAATATTCAGCCTAATAAATCTGGTGATCTGTGTAACAGTTATGTAAGAGTCCACTCACATGAAATTTTTTGATTCTGAATTATGTACAGTGGGGGAGTTTTATGAATTAGCCAAGTGAGTGTTCTAACAGATGGAAAAGACACTAAGTAAATGAATTTTCTCCACTAATTAAAAAACCAATAGGGTACAGAATAATTTGTTTGATGTACAGACAAAAAAGGAGAAACAAATACAGTTCAGGCAAGAGGAAGGGCAGTCAGACACACAAGAATTTTCAGCAGAAATAAATATAGCCACTTTGAATTTAAGACACTATGGAAGAAGAATGTATTGTTGGTTGTCTAGGGACACCATTTTTCTTTTTGTGATTCTTTTTTCTTGTATTTATTTGAGAGAGAGAGAGAATGAGGCAGATGAAGAAAGAAAGTGTGTACATCAGGGCCTTCAGCCACTGCAAATGAACTCCAGATGTGTGCACTCCCTTGTGTGCATATTCCACATTGTATTTTTTTAATCACTCTTTGTCTGGCTTACATTGAACCTAGAGATTTGAACATGAGTTCTTAGGCTTTACAGGCAAGCACCTTAACTGATAAGCCATCTCTCCAGCCTGAAATCAGTTTTTCTCTTAAGATCACCAATTATTTAACTATGACCCACTAACATTATGAAGGGTAAAAGTGCTTTATTCAAAGTCTATGAATCAAAATTTCATATCTAAATGAAGTACACTCAGCGATTTCTATCTTAGGATTTGATCAAGCAATAGGGTGCCACAGACTATCAAATTGACACAGATTATTATTCAGTCACAAGCACCATAGTGTGTCCTTTGTCCCAGTCACCTGTGAAAAGGACAGGGCAATGTTGAATATTATTTACATACAGCTATGCAGACCTTTGCCAAAACACTTGATTACCTGCCAGAGCTAAGTGGTAAGACCCTATTACTGAAAACACCACAGGCTATGTTCAAAAGACACAGAGAGGTCATGCTGGAACTGAAAAAGAATCCAGCTCCCTGTTGGATGGCCTCATAGTGCTATAAAGTGCTATGCCAGCTCCCTGGGGATAATGGCCAACAGCAGTGTGAATGAACAGTGAATCAGGCAAGCTATATAATCAACCAGCCGTGTGAAACGTACACACCTGTGCAATAGAGGCACAAAGGCTATGCGGGTTATCAACTGCTCTCTGATTGGATACGAGGTCCACTTAGTCAGAGGGAATGCATGCCAGTACTGAGAACCAAGTCCGAATACTATGGCTTAGAATTCCATAGACCCAAGAAGGAATCTCCCACTATTCTTGGCTGAAAGGAGAGGATACGACTGACAACAAGTCTTTGATCATCTAAGACTGCTGCTCTCATTGCTAGCTTGAGAACCACTTTCAGAGAGATGGCAATAGATGCTTAGGAGACTAAAAACTCATCAAAGCAGAAAACGAGAGACTGATGAGATCTTGACACTAAAATATTCTTAGAACACACCCTCTATGGCACAGGGAATGTTGCCTAAGAGCCACTGGGTGATAAGATGTCTTTTGAGGCATTGCCCAACTCTGTGTCCACAGAGACTGACTGGAGTGTTCATAATCCCACAGTGAGTGCCAATCACACTGCCGATGAGGACTCTCAGTGGAATGAAGGTGTTTGAGATGGAACATGAAAATATAACCTGAAGTGAAAATGAACAATATACAATATGTTCATGCAGTAAAGTTGTCTATTAAAAAAAAAAAAAAAACAATGACTTGGGAAATAGCTTGGTGGTTAAAAGCACTTGCTTGCAAGTCGGTGTGGCCCAGGTTCAATTCCCCAGTGCCCATGGACAGCTAGATACACAAAGTGGTGCATGTATTTCTTGCATACACATCCTTCCTCTCTGTCTCTCTGTCTGTCTGTCTGTCTCTCTCTCTCTCTCTCTGTCTGTCTCTCTCTCTTCCTGTCTCTAATATACATAAGTCAATATCTTAAAAAACTGTCACATTTTCATAGACAAGAGAAATACTGCTGCATAGCATAGGAAATGTAAAATGGCTATAAGATCCATTTGTCATCTCAACATTTAAAGGCCTTCACAACAATGGAGCATAACTCTCAGTGTGGACTTTTCTTGCTTTTATTTATAGCAAAAATTATACCTTTGTAAAATAGCTTACCTAGTGGTCAAATGTGTTTTGAGCCTGTCTCTATTCAGTACACAATCACAGTGGAGGCAAACATTTGCAGCAGCCAACACTTCTTGAGGATGAGTCCATGTCAAGTATATTTATAAATATCTTACATGACCATCATTTGATATCCACCAAGAAAAAAAAAAAAAAAGAAAGGATAATTCCTATCTTTACCCTCACTTCATGAAATAGGAAATAGAGCTCAGGGAGGAAAAATGACTTATCTAAAATCTCAGAAATAGTATCCCTGGTACAGTTCATACTCAAGTAATCTAGTACATTGGGGGTCCCATTTTAACTCTAAAGTTACCTATCCCTTCTGTTATCTATGCTTCTCTCTTAGCCCATTATAGTTTGATTTAACAGGGCTACTTGGTTTTTACAGTGGACTTCATACATGGTGTCTGGATACACTTATCACTGAACTCTATAAACAATTACAAATTAATCATAATTGGGCTGAAGAGATGGCATGGAAGTAAAGGCACTTGCCTGTGAAGCCTAAAGACCCATGTTCAAGTCCCCAGAACCCACATAAACCAGAGGCACAGGGTGGCCCATGCATATGGAGTCCATTTGCAGTGGTTAGAGGCCCTGATATGCTAAATCTCTCCCTTTCTATCTCTCTCAAATAAATAAAAATAAATAAAATCTAAAAAGTTAAGCAGAATTGATTTTCAAGGAGCAAAATTGTCATACTTCCTTTAACTATGCTCTGTTCCATAGGACATGTGGAATCCAGCCATGTTATCCCATGATAACAGTACAGTCAGTTAGTAGTCTACAAATATAACTTCCTCCAACCTCCCTTCACTGGACAACACATCCCATGAATAAACTGATGCTAAGTCTTGTCATGTGTCTTATTTTGAATAAAAGAATGAAGATGAAAGTGATAGCGTGGCAATTACAAAGAAGCTTTAAGAGACAAAACCCTCAGGGTTACTCTATACCATAAAAGTAGCAGGTTTTTTCCCATTTCGAATTCCTATTTGAATTTTATCCTGACCCAAGTTTGGACACTAAACACATGCCAAATCTCCAGGATTAATCCAAGGACATTAACCAGAGGACAAACTACAGTCTCATCATGCAGGAGAAATAAAAATATTGATGAACCACAGGTTTCAGGGTGATTCGTAGGCAACTTCAATACAATAGAACCTGACGACTTCTGAGACTTTCAGACACCTGTCAAGCTAAAATGACTGAGAGAATGCAGACGACAAGTGCTACAATTCTTTTTTTAATGTATTTTTATTGATTGATTGATTGATTGATTTTTGTTTTTCAAGATAGGGTCTCACTCTAGCCCTGGCTAACCTGAAATTCACTCTGTTTTCTCAGGGTGGCCTCGAACTCACAGCAATCCTCCTCTGCCTCCCATGTGCTGGGGTTAAAGGCATGCGCCACCACACCTGGCTTTATTTATTTGACAAAGAAATAGGGAGACAGATAGAGAGAGAATGGGCGTGCCAGGGCCTCCAGCCACCACAAATGAACTCTAGATGAGTGCTCCACATTGTGCTTATGTGGGTCCTGGGGAATCGAACCTGGGTCCCTTGGCTTTGCAGGCAAAAGCCTTAACCACTAAGCCATCCCTCCAGACCAAGGATTAGTATTTTGATGAGGAATAATTTTAATTACTGCTTGGCATAAATTGAAAAGAAAAAAAATTGAAAGTAAAAAGAGTTGTCAAGTAATTACTGGACCCATCTACAATAATAGGAGCACGTCTTGCCAATATAAAGTTTGCTAAGAGCTGCCCTGGAACAACATAGCTCTGTTATTAATGATATTTTAAAGATATGACTATATCAACTGTTCTTTTCAGCTTGCTCATATTTTCCCTTTTCTTCACTTTTTCCGGTCTAAATTTTTATTTATTTATTTTTAATTTATGTGTGAGCACAGAGAGAGGAGAGAGAGGGTCGAGTCTGGGCATGTCAGGACGTCTTGCTACTGCAATGAACTTCAGATGCATGGCTTTATGTTGGTGCTAAGAAATCAAACCCAGGCTAACGGGCTGTGAAAGCAAATCATTGTAAACAATGAGCAATCTGCCCAACCCTCTTCTTTCATTTTGTGCGTTCATTGCGCACGGTACCATGTGGCATAAGGGCCGCATGTACAAGTATGCATCGTACTGGGATCATACTCTCCCTATACCCCTACCTCCCACCTTCTCAGCCCTTCCCATGCCTATCAACCCCAATCTGTCTTTCTGTACAGCTTTTTTGCTACTTTCATGCCATATACATGCATAATGTTATGTATCTATATAAAATCTGGAATCACAAAGAGAGCAAGCATTAAATTTGATCTTTGGCAACATGCATGCACAGCACACGCATGCGCAATTTTTTAAGTCTCAAAGAGCCTTTAATTCCAGCACTCTGGAGGGAGGCATAAGTAGGGGATCACTGTGAGTTTGAGGTCACCCTGAAACTACATAGGGAATTCCAGATCAACCTGGGCTAGAGAGAAACCTTACCTCGAAAAACAAAAGCATAGTAAAACAAACAAACCAACCAAAAAGAATGTCTAAAGAGACAAAGAGATAGGCAGGCAGGTAGGCAGGTAGACCCTTGACTTTCTGCTTCCAAGAGAGAGGCTTACCTAGAAATTAAGACAACAAAAGTGCCAGTTATGTTAGGAGAATTAACAGGTAACATTATTTTTTAAAGGCCAGTTGTAAATTTAACTACAAAGCAGTCATCTCTAGACCTTAAACCCCAGCAGATTTCAACAAATGGGGTTCAGCATGAAAGAAAACAACGGTGACCTGAACCTTTATCATACTCCCAATTACAAATACAAGCCGTCTCTTGAGACACAGAAAAGCAGATGAGCTGACCACACTTCGGACTGTCCGGACATGAGCCTAACCAAAATGAAATCCAAAGTCCCAGGCTGGCACACCGTCATGCGCCAGAACCAGGAGCTGTGTGTTCACAGCGGGGTGAAGAGGGACGCTGGGGGCAGGAGGGCGGGTTTGGGCAGAGCTGGGGCAGCCCCCTCACACAGCCCAGCTAGACACCACCCAGGCACTGCAGAAGGTACTCAGCAGAAAGCTTTTCCTTCCAAGAGCTCAACCTGCTGTAAGGAGGCAGCCAGAAACGCACAAGTTACAATGTCAGGCCATGAGACGTTCTACTGACAGATGGCACCAGGAAGAAACGTAAAACAATGGAAGCAAGTTTTCACCAAAAGGAAGGAATTTGAACAGAAACCTGAAATACAAAGAGAGGACTGTTTCAGACCCAGGATTAGCAAGCACCCAAGGAGTGTGCGGAGTGCAATGGAGTGGCCCAAGGGCTAGGCTAGGTGAGGAGAATGGGGACGGGTAGACGAAACTTCAGAGATGCTGCGGAGCCCACTGAGTGGCAGGGCAATCCCAGCAAGCCCTGGTGTGGAGCTTTAAACCCCCTTGCTGGTTGGCAGCCTGGAGGGGCGCTAAGACAGCACAAGGAGGCTGCAAGACTGCAGAGTCCGGGTCATGGCAACGTGGAAGAGAAGTGAGAACACAAGCCCAGGGTTAGGAGGTGCTGTGGGTTTAAGAATAAACACACTTATTGCAGGACAGAATGTAACATGCGGGGAGGGCGTCGTGATTCCAAGGTTTCAGCCCCGGGCAACTAGAAGGGGACAGCTATTTACTGACAAAGGGAAAGCCAGTGAGGGAGCAGAGAACACAGGAGATAGAGAAGAAAGGACAGCTTAAATTCATGAGCCATTGTGATTATTCCAAGTTGCAGCATCTGCCTTTCTGGAACCAACATAACTATTTTTTTTTCTAAACTTTTTTCTTTTGCTAAACTATCTAATGCACAGATATTTTCTTTATCTATTTCTCTGTTGGTGGAGTCCTGGGCTGCTTCCATAAGTTGGCTATTGGGACTATAAGTGCACCAAACATCCATGTGCAAGCATCTCTGTGATTTGTTGACTTGAAGTCCTTTGGTGACGGTGCTGATCCCCGATCCCATAAAAGATCTATTTCTATTTGTGGATAAACCTCCATACTGTTTCACATAATGGCTGGATTAGGTGTGTTCCCACCAGCAGTGTTACGGGGGTTCTCTTTTCTCTACAGTCTTAATGAGTGTTTGTTTGTTTTTTTAAGGGTTGCCATTCTGATCGCCTGAGGTAGGATCTCAGTGTAGTTTTAATTTGTATTTTCTAATGGTTAGTGAAGTTCAGTGGGTTTTATATGCTTATTGACCATTTCTCTTTCATCTTCTGAAAACTGTCTATTCATTTCATTATCCCACTTATTGATTGGGTTGTTTGATTTTTATCCATTTACTAGTGAAAATTCTTTGTATATAACAGATGCTAATACTTTATCAGATGCATGGCTAGCAAAGATTTTCTCCTGTTCTATAGACTGGCTCTTTACTCAGTTATTTTCTTTTCTGTATAGAAGCTTTTTAATTTCTTGAGATCCCATTTGTCTACAGATTACATAATAATGTGTTTGATAATATGAGAATAATTTAAGCAACAGAAATAACTACGCAATAGGAAAGTGTGCTCTCTGTCTGCACAAGCATGAACTCTTGAGTAAGATGCCTATCACCCGTGTCAAAAGTCAGGCTTACCTTTACCTCAACACTGAGGAGGGCAGACATAGGAGGATCACTGGTGCTCACGGATCAACCAGTATAAATGAGGAAAAGATGAGCTACAGGTTCAGTGAGAAATATCTCAAGGCTTAAAAGTGATAGAGGAAGTAAGATCCTCATTTGCCCTTGGCATTCACATAAATGGGCATATGTGTCTGTACACATATATGCAAACATGAATTAATAAAGGATACAGTGCCCTTCATATAAATTCTTGAATATATATATATAAATAAATTCAAGAATTCATATGTATTTATAAAAATATAAAAAGTTATATAAAAGAATATATATATATATATATATATATATATATATATATATATATATATACATACAAACTCTGATGACAGAAATTCTAAAGCTAAGTAAAGGTATACTACTTTATAAATATGGAAATAGGGCTGGAGAGATGGTTTAGTGGTTAAGCACTTGCCTGTGAAGCCTCAGGACCCCGGTTCGAGGCTCGGTTCCCCAGGACCCACGTTAGCCAGATGCACAAGGGGGCGCACGCATCTGGAGTTCATTTGCAGTGGCTGGAGGCCCTGGCGCACCGTTCTCAATCTCTCTCTCTCTCTGTCTCTTTCTCTCCCTCTATCACTCTCAAATAAAAATTAATAAAATAAATAAATAAATAAATATGGAAATACAAGACCTTCAAGGCCTTAGTTCTTCTCAAGTGATCCATAGATTCCATGTAGTCAAAGTTATGATCCCAGTAGGTTCAATAACTTATTTTGTAAATATTAAAGAAGCAGCCTGAAAGGTTATGTACATACAAGCCATCTGGAAAGGATGAGTGTTACATAATTTTACCTGCACAAAATCCTGAAGAAAGCAAAACTGTGAAGGCAAAATAAAGGCGCATGGTTGTCAATGCATAGGGAAGATTAGTGAGGGGTGTCAGGGCAGTGAAGCTACACCCTAAGGCGCTGTGATGGGGTAAACCTTCTGCATGTTTTTCTTTACAACGCACACCACCAACAGTGTACCCGACACAAGCGATCAAGGTCATGTGATGGCATGTCAGCATGCCCTCAGACTCTGCCGGAAATGAACCACTGTGGTGATTAGGTACCATGGATAGGGAGAGCAGTGCATGCGCGGTGGGGGAATATATGGGAAATGTCTTTGCCTGCCTCTCATTTTTACCAAGAAAAAATGTACTGAAACATTTCATGTATTTTTCTTGTAAAACAATCAAAGTAAAGTCTCACTAGCTCAGGCTGACCTAGAATTCACTATGTAGTTTCAGGGTGGCCTCGAACTCACAGCAATCCTCCTACCTCTGCCTCCCCAGTGCTGGAATTAAAGGTGTGTACCACCATGCCCAGCTATTTCATGTATTAAATATATTCTTAAAAATGCTACCAGAGTATTCGAACAATTGAAGCAAGTAGATGGGACTCAGACGAGTCAAAATTATAGAAAAAAAAAAAAGATGTTGTTGTGTTCCTGATGATAATAGCAGAAAGAACTTCAATTAGGTTTTATATTTTGAGGAAGTCCTTCTGGCTTCAGCGTGAAGTCTTCGTAGGAGAATGCTGTGTTAGTCTGAACAATGGGAAGAGCGTTGCAGTCGTTCCGGGTGGGACACGATTGGTGATTGGTCATAGCAAGAAGAGTTAAGTATTTAGAAGGGGAGGGCTCAATCTTGATGACCAACCAATCAAATATCCCATATGTGACACTTATTTTCTGGGGCAGGAAAATTGATAATATCCACACCTCTGAGTATGATGGCAAGGTCACACGTTCCTGTTAATAAGTCCTGCCTACAAAGTGCAGCATGAGCCTCCCTCGCCATTAAGCAGAGACTGAATATTGACAGGGGAAAGTTCTCCTGATTTTCTACGTAGGCTTGACTGTGATTTGAATTTGACAGAAGAATTCACAGATGAGGCAGCTCGCTCTGCTTGTCATTGAGTCTGCAAGCTATATTGAGTGATGTGGTCATTTATTCTAGAACGGATAAGCACCCAACCAAATCAGCGAGCTGAGGAATAGCTCTCAGTAATATTCTCATCGGAACTCATTCTGGCATCAAACTAAGATCCCCAGACAAACTACCAACTTTTGCACATAAATTTTCTTTTTCCATATTCCTCTCAGCCAATGCTCTCTCCTCTAACTTACTTTAAGCTTTCCTTCCTGCTCTCCTTTTCTCCCATAAAACAAATGTCAGCACTTTCACCTCAAAGTGCCTTCTCCATTTTATTGTCTTATAACAAATTCTCCTCTGTCCCCAACAATATGTTTCAGTATAGCAAATGAAGTTGGAATAAAAAATAAATACATCATTTAGATGCTAAGCTCTTTCAGAGAATTCTGTTTCTTTGTCTACACAATATTCCCAAAGCCATAGAGCCTGGAACAAAACAATGTTTAATAAATATTTTTTGAATAACTAATAGATATGAGTGAGTGAATGAAATTAATTTAAATATCACTTTTTCTTAGGTCAACCCTCCTAGCCATGGTAATATGCAACATTTTCTATTACCGCTTCTTTCAGCCTCCCATTTTTCTCCCTCCTGGAACTGCACAGGGTTGTTACTGAGTGATAAGCTCAGTAAGTTGACAATTTAACTTAAGTTTTCTTGCACTTTTAAGCTCCTTAATGGATACCGCCTTGTCTTATTTACTGCCAAGCCCCTGTGCTTAATCTGTGGCTGAAACACAGAAGTGGGGCAATGAATATTTGCTGCCAAATGAATAAATGGCAAATAAAATAATAAAGATTTGTGAAGACAGATAGACAAGGGAAGGTATTTACAACCTCAGTTTACCTTGGTTTTTCAGTTAAGAGAATAAAGGTCCAGAGAAGGTTTGGGCTTGTTCAGTGTCTCATCTCTGGTAAAGGATTGTATTTTCATCCCTGTCTCTATGAGTCCATCGCATGTGCTTTGAAATGGAAACACAGTGCCATGAGGCACCATTTAAACCATGATGTATTCATTTAAAGCACCAGAGATCACATTTCAGTGAAAGAGTTTGTAGTAGGAGATGAATCAATCAGCCATAAGGGAGGAAGTGGGAAAAAAAAAATCAGGCTAAAAAGCTTCTCTTCCCTTTGTACAATATGAATTGTCACAGGAGTCAAATCTGGCACATACTGTAAAGCAACGACAAAAATATCCCGCATTGGGTGTAAAATGTGACTTGAATTTTGTCTCTGCTTTTGAAATCCTGAAGAGAGTACCAAAAGACTCATGGACTTGGGGCATGATGTTTTGATGACTGAATCTTTATACACGTACCCCCCTAGACAGCTAGAGAAAACTGTGGAAAAATACAGTTAACCTCAGACATAATGAACGCATTAAACAATGAAGGGCCTGGCCGAGGTCAGGCAGCCTCCTCCAAGTGAGTGCATGTGTCTCGGGACACCGAGTCTCCAGACAGAGGCAGGGCAAGGAGAAGGCCGATTGTGCATAAAACATGTACATCAGGGCCTCGCTGTCACTTCGCGTTGAGGGTGTTTTCTCTGCCTTCAATCATATCCCAGTTTCAAATACAGATTCTTAATTAAGCCTGCTAATTAGATTTGTGGGTTTTTTTTTTTTTTCAGCAATGAATAAAACTGTGAAACAACAGTCACCTAATTCAAATAGATAAGGTCATTTAGAGATGAGGAATTTCCCCACAGATTATCACTTCCCATATAAAACCCACATATCAGGCTTGATTTTCATGTACAAGGACCTTCTGGTGAGTCACTAGCACACCACTTTCATGGGCTGAGATATTTCAGGGCACTCTGAGTAAAAGCCACTAGTCCTGTAGTCATCTTTAGCACCCTGTCTCCAGGACCCATCAAGCCTGTGTGTGTGCAATTGATGGGGAGAACATCAGCAGGCAGCCTCTCTTCATTGCCGGGCAGGGGAAAAAAAATCACTAGAAAATTCTCTGAAGGTTTAAGCCAAAATTGATTTCCCTGTGGCTTCTGAACCTGTGGATTCCTCAGCCTTACAGAATTGGATGAATCTGTTACAGACATGGTAAGAGCCGCGTTGTAAAAACGAGGGCCTAGTGAATGAAATGAGCATCACTTAGCAATCACTCCGCATTTCTGAAATCACCAGCTCAGCAAGTACAGCCCCTCGTGGAATGGCTGGGAGATGAGGGTCCAGGTAAAAAGCGTCTCACTATCAATGAGTAGACCCTGGTGGTAAAAAGCCTGGACTCTGCCGGGCATGGTGGCGCATGCCTTCAATCCCAGCACTCGGGAGGCAGAGGTAGTAGGATCGCCATGAGTTCGAGGCCACCCTGAGACTCCATAGTGAATTCCAGGTCAGCCTGGGTCAGAGTGAGACCCTACTTCGGAAAAAAAAACAAAACAAAACATGGACTCTGGAACTGGGTTACAGGTACTAGGAACTAGCCTAGTTGGGTCTTGGTTCTAGCAGTGTGACTCTGGCAAGTTACTGAAGTTAGCAACCAGGGCTCATGCACAGAAGCTTCAACTTTAGCTACAGGTTTCAAGGCAGCCACTCCTATATGAAATTTAAAGATACTCCTAAAAATCCCTTAGTCCTTACTAACTTTTCCTTGCTCTTTAGAAGGTCTCTTTATAAAGATGCACCTTTCAGAGATGATGCATTTTCTAATAGATTGAAAAAAAAAATAAAAGACCCATGAAGTTCTGTTGTTGTGATGCATTACCCTGTATTAACTTAATACACTTTATACTTGTCACCTGATCTGTGGAGAGTGAGAGACTCATTGCAAGCCTTTATTCACATGTTTCCAGGGGGGAAAAAAAGCTTAATCGATTATTTGGTGTCAGCGAAGGAGGTTGGAAATATATAGATGCAGAGTCATTTATGGTTTTTGCTTTTCATTTTTCTCTGATTTTGAACTAGCTGCTACACTATTTTGCTGCCCATGTTTAGTTCTAAATGACACCCCATAGGGAGCCTAAAATAATAAACTTTGGATCACCCATATTCACTGTCAATTCATGGCCATGAGAGGTGCAGTTTGGTTCTCTGACATCATTCCCTACAATACACTTGGATTCTACTCCTCACATAGAGAGTGGACTGGCTGCTCCTTCACTGAAGATATTAATCAATATTAATGAGAAGAGGCCTGTGCACCACCCCTGCAGCATTCCATCAATAAATAACTGATGATGGACAAGACAGTGATTGAAACAAAACTTCTCTGAATGTACATGCGCCCCTCCAGAAAATTCCAGTTTTGATGATTTGGGTAGAAATCAGAAACTAGTAGTTGCTTCTATAATTTGTAGGCCACTATTCCATGTTCTAATGGGACACTTTAGGATGTAATTTGTTGCCATAACATGAGGGCCTTTTCTGTCCAGCATTTCATGTCTATGCTTATTTTAGTTTTCATTTTGAATTGATTTTGTTCTACAAGGAGATTTTTTTATTTTTTCTTTTAGAGAGGGGGAGGGAGAGAGAATTGGGGCTCCGGGGCCTCAGCCACTGAGATGAAATTCCAGATACTTGTACCACCTGGTGGCCATGTATGACCTTGCACTTGCCTCACCTTTGTGTATCTGGCTTACATGGGATCTGGAGAGTTGAACATGTGTCCTCAGGATAACCAGGCAAGCACCTTAACCACTGAACCATCTCCCCAGCCTGAGGCTTTTAAAAACAACAGCTTTCTCAAGATAATAACCTCAATGTGAATTTAGGAGTCATTTTTCAGAGATACATAATGAAATGTGCATAGGGGGTTAGTAGTATTTTTATTTCTACTATTATTATTAATATTAGTATTAACATATTCTGTATAAGTACATCATTTGTTAGTACCCTCTTTTCCCTCATCCCTGCCCCCATTCCACTGGGGACCCTGCTCAGTGGGTTCACAGATATTCCCTATGGGGTGGTTGTTATGCATTATGGAAGCAGACAGTTTTTTGTTGTTGTTCTGTTTTGATTTTTGGCAGGGGGAGTGAATGCCTCTGGGCATGATGTCTCAATCTGTTGTTCTTACAATCTTTCTGCCCTCTCTTCCACAAAATTCCCTGAGCCATAGTGGGTGAGTTTTAAGTCTATTTCAGTGATGAGCTCTTAGGAGCCTCAGGATCTCTGCTTTGGTAGGTGTTGAGTGTCCTCAGTGTCTGTCTCCTTCACCCTGGCACTGATCGTCAGGTTCAGCATGGAAGCAGCACTCTTGCTCGTCTCCCCAATTCCTCTGTGGTCTCAGCTGTGGCTTGGCTGAAGTTCCAGAGGTAGTTTATCTCCTTAGGTCTCACTACCTTCTGAAGAAGAAGGACAGATTCTCCAATGAAGAGTGCAGTCAACATAGTTTAAATAGGATAAACATTATTAATTTTGGGAGAGTTTGATGTATGCAACCTGTCTTTTAGCCAAAGAATCGTGAGAGCTTGATACTGGGGTGCATAGTCTTTGCTTCCATAGCATTCTCCTCTGGTTCCCATTTCCAGATATAGATACCTCTACACTGAGAAGATCATGTAGCCAATCAGAAAGCGAGTGGTTACCCACCAAGGTTGAGTACCAATATTTCACTGGCACATACATCCTGTCAGGGTGTTTGCTTCTGAGTGGCTTAGACTTCTGGTAGCTCAGACGATTGTTGGCCACTTTCCATTAGTAGCTCCTGTAGAGCTTTCCAGCACTAGCTGGGCTAACTGGCAGTGGAGTGGTTCTCTTCTGGATTCCAGCCAGGTCTCTCCAAGCTCTGGTGGCACATATGGTGTTTTCAGCAGTAGAGTCTTACCTTTTGCCTCAGACAGGTAATCTAGTACCTTGACAGAAACCTGTCTTGTTTTGAGGACCTTGTAGGTCTCTCAGATCAACAGTTCATTGTGGGTAGCAACCAATTTCCACATGAGTAACTCGATTAGTGAGGAGTTCTAGAAGCTCTATTTGATTTTTGTTTTCTACTGTGTTATTTTGCATCATGTCCATGTCTTTTCTGGGGTAAGATATCAGTCCAAGGTCTGCTTTTCTTCTTGCCTCCTGGAATTTATTCTTGCATTTGTTCAAGTCTCTATTAAGCTCAATCAACTGGCTTTTGAGATCTCCCACTTGTTGATTCACCTTCAGTTTGTATATATATCTTTTTAGAGTTTCTAACATTTGCTTCAATTAAGGTAAGACTGGTTTCCAAAGTTTAGTGCTCTATGAGACCATTCTGCTCACTTTCATTTACGTGATTGCCAGCTTTTTGATAGCTTGCTCCAAGTTCTGCAATTCTTTTGATCAATCAGGGTCACATTGGTTTCATTTTAGGACTCAGTTTCTGCTGATTCCTCCATGCTTTCATTGGAGGCTTGAATTGGGTAACGAGGCATCCTTGGTGGAGATCTTTTCATTTTCTGACTTTTTTTTTTTTTTTTTGCACTTTGGTCTATCCATCTAGGAGAAACATTATATTCTATTGAGGGAAAGAGAGTATTTGTCTCTGTAGTATCTTCTGTGTTTGTTCCATTTTAAATGTAACCAGATTTGTGTATGATGGGGTTATAACCACATATGTACAGATTTTGGAGATTGCAAGTATATCAAAGGAACCTGAGGAACTGGGATTTGGGGAACTGGCAGCTTTTCCCTACTGTCTCCACTTGCATGTACTCTACAGCACATGGGGTCATAGGTTGGGGAACCCGGAACCTGCAAGCTGGAGATCCAGGTGCAAGAGTCCAGCATCTTGTGCATGCATCCTCTGGCTCAGGGGAATAGGGATTTGGATACCCAGGGGTCAGTCAATCAGGAAACCAGAGCAAAAAGCCTGCTTCCACAGCTCACACACAGGGTCCAGGCTTCTCCAAGGCAGCAGTAGGGGAACCAACTGGGACCAGGCAGCTGGGAGGAGCATGGAGAACAGGGAGATCTGGCCTACTCATTCCATATTTGGACCCTCTGGAGCAGGGGGTTCAGGAATTGGAGATGCAGGGTCCATTCAAACAGGAAGGCAGAGCAAGGGGCCTGCTTCTGCTGCAAGCTCACAGGGTCCAGCAAGGGAACCAGGACAAGGCAACTGGGATGGGGGAATAGGGAAATCTGGTCTATTCCCTCCACATGCACACTCTCTGGAGTAGGGAATGCATGAGTTGGAGACCCAAAGGCCCTTCCTTCAATCAGAAAGGCAGAGCAAGAGGCCTATGCTTATGTTGTGAAAGGAGACCACAATTAGATGTGACGTTCTCATTACACAAATTGAAGATACTTGTCCACAAGTGTACATTGTTCAGAATCCATAGATTTATTGCTTGAATTGGAAAATGAGAATGTAGCTCTACAACAGAGAATTTAAATGCAGAAACAACAGACTCAAATGCAAACATCACATCCACTGAGATGGGCTGAGATTGATATGTAGACACAAAAGATGTGTTAGATGTGCATGAGATTGAGTCCAAAGAAGTAGAGGACAAGGTGCTCAGAGCTGCGCAGAGAATACTCTCCGTTTTCCCTGCAGCCCAGAATAGAACAGGATATGGAGGAGGTAAACGCGACATTAATAAATAGATGCAGGCATGTGAATCATTGCTGGTGTATATGCACTCAAATGTGTGTCCACATTTTCATGCATACTGTTTGTATATAGTACAATGTATAGCCTGCTGTCTCCCAAATTTGCCTTGATTAGAAATTTTTCATCAGAGAAGATAGAACACTATTCCATTTGTAATATCTAGAATTGCAGGTCACATCAAAAGTACTATATTGCTCAAAAGAACAAGCTTAATCCTTATGATACTCTAGCAATGGCATTATTCTCCATCTTAGAGATGATAAAAGTCACATACAGGACATGAACTTAGAGTTTTGGTCTTCAAATCCCTTGCCCTTTTCTCCAAATGAAATTCTGAGCCTTTCAGTATCAGTGGTGCTGAAATGAAAATAATAAATAAATAAATGTTGGCTGAGGGATAATCTCTCTTTGGCTTTTGTCCCTAGTTTTCATGTCTATGACGTTATGTTTGAGAGATAGAGAGCCAGAAAGTGACAGTTCATTTGCCTGTGTGTGTGTAAGAGACAGAGAGAGAGAGAGAGAGAGAGAGAGAGAGAGAGAGAGAGAGAGAGGTGAAACAGAGGTAAAGTCACACAATGTTGTATTTAGCTCCATGTTGCTAGGATGAACTTTCAAACAGACAGTTTATGGGAGGAATGGGACTTATTTCAGGCTTACACATCCAAGAGGAATTTCCATCAAATGGTAGAAAAAGTGGGCTTCCTTTCACAGATTAAGCCAGAGAGACACCACCAAAATAGCCAGTGCCACTAGCAAGCACAAACAGGTAGCAAAAACTACTTCTCAAGTTGCCAGATCTTCGATCTTTGAACAACATGCACTCTGAGGAGCTCTTGGCCTTTAAAGTTCACCCGTAAGGCCTTGTTCATTTGAACGTGAACTGGCGCTCACTGTACATCTTACGCCAGATGCTTATTTACATGTGTGTACCTGTGTGGAGGTAGAGAAGACCTTGCAGACGATACCAGATCGTAGGCTGGCTCGCAACCATACAGCAGCTGCTTGGATGGGGACTCATTGCCGGGATCGGACACTGACTCCATCTCCCCAGTGACCAGTCAGCTGTGTTGCACTTAGACTGGAGAAGCTGCATTGAACATCGTCACACTGAATGTTAGACTTTCTCATCTGCCAAAACCAAATATCCACTTTGATCTCCCTGGGGTAGGAGTAGACCAGGCACAGTGCAGGAGGACTCAGGTCAAGCCTCTGTGGCAGTTCTGTTCGGTTGTCAACTGGCAGTCAGAGGTTCTGGGAGCTGGAGGTCTCCACATGGCTCATTGCAATGTCAGCATGTGACCCTGCCATGACTGGTTGTGAAAAACAAGAACTGCTAATGTCCCCAATATTCCCTTCACAGGTGTACTAAACATGTCCATAGAGCATCTTTACCTCCCGGGAGATAGGCACTATGTATATATGGTGACATTTTTATTATCATCGCTCATGCTGTTCTTTTCTTACTTCTAAGCGTTTCTGGGAAAACATTTCACAGTCCACACCGATCTGTTGTTCAGGGTTCCTGCATAAGCGTGGGGTATCCCACTGATGACATATATTCCAATTTATGTCAGATCACATACATTGTATGTGTACATAGTATGAATGTGAACATAGTTATACATAAGATCCTTCACAATATTTTAAACTGTGAAGAACTTTATCATAAAACAAACTGAAAAACAAGAGGTGTTAAAGGACCCAAATTAGGTGCATTTTACCTGCTGCTGCTGCATAATCACTGCTTTGCAATGTTTAGCCCATAGAATATTGAATTTATGCTCTATTTTTGTTTAAACAACACTTAATGTAAAAGTGCAATGGGTAGTCAAGTCCAGATTTCAAAGAATATGTATTTTAGAGTACATCTTTGATAACACCTGTAGTTGTACGTACTAGTTGTTTAAGGTTGACTCTGATTCTTACCTTGTGCTAAAACTGTGTCACTGCTCGCTACATGCTGCAGCTGGAAGGTGAGTGTTGGAATTCCTTCTGGAGAGTGTATTCCTGCTTGGGGAAACTGTTTACCCTGTTGGCATGTGTGCGTGCGAGCATGCATGCATGTGTATTCTGAGTCCACTTTGTTTCTTTCCCTAATAACAGTACAGGAATTTTTTGTCAAAGTAGATTTAATCCATAATTTGAAAAATCATTTAGAGTATGACCTATAGACCTAGACATACAGTGGTCATAGACTTGTTATATACAAGTCTAATAATGGGCTTCATTAAATTGATGGATAAGCCTGTTTTTAGCAGCAGGAGAAGTAGCCCATATTGAGGATGTCACGTATCTGTTTTTCCCCCTGAAAGATTGCAATGAATTGGATTTCTTGGGTAATGATTATTTTCTTTATAATGTTTGCATTATATGAAAATGTTAAGTGTCCAGAGCTCACTTTACTGTACCAGGCTGTTATTTTCATGACGTGAGTGGAATGCCTTATTTTGTAACTTTGTTTAACTTGCTGCTACTAGGATCTGAATTTCTGTGGCACTAGTTAACTAAGTCCAAGAAAGATGAGCCCTCACTGTAAAGAAGAAAGGCGGCCGTGACGTCTGTAATGCAGTTGAAACCATACTTGTGGTTTACCTTAGGAGGTACGACTTTTATGGGTTATACAGTTAGTTTTTGTGAATTCTTTACATGATAACATTATGTTTTAATAATTTTTTCTTAAGACAAATGCATAGTTTTTTTTTCTATGGGGGAAAGAACGAGATTTTTGAAGTAACATTGAAACCCTCAAAGATTGTGTTGTTTCTTCAGTTTTGCCTTCTGCATAAGCGTCTTTTTAATGTGTATCTTTAAAGTAACTCTTAGGGCTGCAGAGCCAAAACTATGTTATTTAACTATGTTATGGCGTATAAAACTTGAGTTAGGTTCAACATATACATGTATACATTCATAGATAGGTATATACATTTTGTCTTGTAAAATTTTATTTGAATAATTCTTGTAGATAATGGGAAACAAAATTAGTAGTTCATATGCCACTCTTAGTATTTCTGGATTTGAAATTAGCCCAGATATGAAAGTTCTAACTATCAAATTAAACCAGCAGCCTAATACAAGCACATTCTTTTTATTGAGTCATGGTTACAAACTAATGACATCAACCAGTTAGGGAACATCTGAGTCAGTGGGACACTGTTGATTAATTAATATGTACTGTGTGGATTAAGTGAAGCTTTAACTCTGATTTCTCAATTTAAAATTAAAATATGGGCATTATGTCAGCAAGCTGACCCCTCCCCCTATGCTTTTGGTATATCTTCACATGATCGCAAAGAGAGGGTTCCAGCTTCCAGAGAGAAATAGCTGAGGGCAGGGGATGAAGCTTGTTCTCATGGTAATAGTATAATTACAGATTGAGAGATCAGAAGGAAATGCTAGTGGATTAAGTGTATAGCTTTCATGTCAACATTTCCAGAAGACCATTGTACCTTGGTAAGGAATGCTGTGTAGTAAGTATAGTTGCAAAGCCAGGCTTAGAAGCTCAGCTAGACGCATTCCTGTGCACGAGAGGAGCACCTGTCTTAACTCTTCTTCTCATTTCCAATATAATGTTTGCTGAATGTACAAGAAGAGTTTATCACTTAGGACAATAGGATTTTTTAGGGGCTAGGGACGGGCTATGTTAGGAAACCATTATCTATAAATGAAGATAGTTGATTCGATGCAAAAAATTAAGACTCAAAACTGTTCTTGAGCCAACATGGAAAAATAAGATGGGTGTTAAAAACATTATAGAAATGTGTTGTTAACAGGATGTGAATTAAGTTTATTTTCTATGACCTGTAATCAGGGAGGACATGGGAAATACTGACATGTTCCTGTGAAGTGATCTGTACATGGGCGGGAGGGTATAATAAATATTATTTCTAACCAGCAAAAAAAAAAAAAAAAAAAAAAGCAGAAGTTTGGCAGCCAGCAGCAGGGACACAAATATATATATCCATCTACTCTATATACCTTTGGCAAGAAATCTGATCCTCTCCCAGTGATACCTCAGTGCTGTACCCCAGGATCCACCCCACCCCCCAGTGACACTTCCAACAGCCACGCAGCTGGAGATAATTTTTTTTTTTTTTGAGGTAGGGTCTCGCTCTAGCTCAGGCTGACCTGGAATACACTATGTAGTCTCAGGGTGGCCTCGAACTCACGGCGATCCTCCTACCTCTGCCTCCCAAGTGCTGGGATTAAAGGCGTGCGCACCACGTCCAGCTTTGGAGATAAATTTTAATAAAACAGCTGAGTCCAGAGGGGACATACTTTCAAGACACCACACACAGAGAGAAAATAAGCGATTAGATTTTGTCCTCTAATAGGTATTACCTCACCTGAAATTAATCTTAGTTCCAACTCTTCATAATCATAATCATCAACTCACAATCCCAACATAGCATTGGGCACCTATAAATTCCCATAAGCATACCCTGCCTTCTCAATTAGGTTATGGTTTCCTTCTTGTTTTTGGAAATATATGTATCATATGCCATATATATAAATTTATATGGTCAGGTTTTTCTCACCATATGTTTGTACTACTGTGTTAGTTACAGAAAGTACTGTAATGTTAGTTATCTATTTAATCAGCTATTATACATAACATATTTAATAAATAATTAAATCACTATATCTATCTATCTATATGGCTTTATCTATTCTCTTGATAGTTGACAAGTACGAAAGTAGATGATATCTTTAATTGTTAAATTTTTCTAGTTATAAATCTAAATGAGCTTAATAAGAATTATAGAACCGGGGCAGTAGAGATGGCTTAGCACTTAAAATGCTTGCTGGCAAAGCCAAAGGACCTCTGTTCAATAACCCAGGACCCACATAAGCCAGATGCACAAGGTGGTGAGCTGGAGTTCTTTTGCAGTAGCTGCTGGCCCTGGCACGCCCATTCTCTCTCTTTCTCTACCTCTATCTCTCTCTCACTCTCTGTCTGTCTGTCTCTCTCTCATATAATAAAATATGAAAAAGAGTTATAGAACCTTAAACTTTGGAAAGAGCCATTGAGGCCATTGCTTTGCAAGGCAGCTGAATAAAACTTGCCTCAAGAGCTTAGTAAAAATACAGATATTAAAACCCAGTCCTATAAATGTGGATTTAGAAGGTATGGAAAAATACCCAGAAATTAGGGCTTTCATGCATCTTCTCAGGACATTCTGATGTGCAGCCAAGTTTGAGAAGCTATGAAATATAGACCAGCAGGTTTCAATGTTGTTAAATCATAGAGCACTTTTTTCACTCCTTTATTTGCAGCCTCAGTATATGAAAATAGCATCAGGACTGTTCTAATGCATAGTCAATGAGCATCCTGTCTCTCTCCTTCCTTCACAGACCCTGAGAACCACCGAGCAGCAAAGTCTCAAAGCAGTTGACCATTCAGCTCCTGTTTGCAAGGTGGTAATGCAAATATCATCCATTTAAGAAATAGGCTTGTTACTGAGAAGGAAAATTATTTATTAGGTAGTAATATATTATGCCTAGATAAGTTACTATCTGTATACTATTATACTGAAAGCCAAATATACATTACTACCTACATACTACTGTACACAAAACATATATATTGTTGATGATATACTACTATATATAAAACCAAATATATATTACTACCTACGTACTATTACACAAATATTAATACTACATATAATGTTTACTATTTAGATATATATAATATATATAACTAACCATGAAACCAAACATGCATTAATACCTACTTACTACTACATATAAAAGAAAATATATATTGCTACCTACATACAATTATACATAAATCCAAATATCTATGACTTTCTATATGCCTCTGTCATAAAATCAAATGTGCATTACTATCTATACACTTCAAAACATGAAACCAAATTTCTTCCTGGTACAAACGCTCATCTCATCTTTGTTTCCTGGCGTATTAATGTCCTGGTATATAACTGTCCTCTTTCCTGTTATTTTAAGTCTACTTTATTTCCACATATAACAAATAAATAATAAACTAAAGGCATAATTTGATAAGTAATTCCTAAATAACTCTTTGACAAAAATAAAAAAGTAAATTCACTTATTTGTATCATTTTTAATGTTGCCCATAAATAGTATGTTTATTAGATTTTTGCTTATTCTATAACACAAAATATATTAGATTATTTAATCATTAAAATAGTAATGTCCACAAGGAAATGTTAGAACGTCATCATTTTAAGTGTCCCCTGCTGCTCATGAATTAGAGCCGGGGGGCAACCGAGACCAGCAACGTTCTGCCACAGAAACCCAAGGCCACCTTGATTATGGCCTTGATTCCTGGTAGTGCCTCACTAGATAGGATGAGTTACATGCAGTAGAGCTCCCCCATGGCCTGAAAACGTAACAATGCACAACCTCATTTTGTTCTTGGGATTTTTGGATCTCTCTATTCTCTGTCTCTCTCTATATATATTCTCTCCATGATTTCTCTCCCTTCTTCTCCATCTCTCTCATAGTGAGGCTTTGGACCTCACTACGCCACTTGAGCATATTGCTGCTAACACTTCTAATAAAACTTTAACAATGAATAGTACTATCTAAGTTGCCTCTAATCAAACCAGACTGCTCTCTCTTTCTCATCGTGTTTTAATCAATATATATTTTGATTGTAATCATAACTTTTTCATTTTTTTGGTTTATTTATTTATTTTGGAGTGGCAGGCAGAGAGAGAAAGAGGGAGATAGAGAGAAAGAATGAGCGCACCAGGGCCTCCAGCCACTGCAAATGAACTCCAGATGTGTGTGTCCCTTGTGCATCTGGCTAACATGGGCCCTGGGGAATCAAGCCTCAAACCAGGGTCCTTAGGATTCACAGGCAAGCCCTTAACCACTAAGCCATCTCTCCAGCCCAACCATAATTTTTTTTGTAAATTTTACTTTTTTATTAGTTAGTTTTGTATTCAGCAAATACAGTCAGTTTGGTACCATAATTAGGCTCATCCATGACCTAACCCCTCTCCATTAGCCCCTTCTTGTTGAGGTATATGGGTCGTGCATTGTGGAGTTAGCCCACAGTTATGGGTAAGATAAATGTCTCTGCATATCATGACCCAACATGTGGCTCTGACATTCTTTCTGCCCCCTCTTCCACAAAATTTCCCTGAGCCATGTTGGGTTCATTGTTGGTCTGCTTCAGTGATGAGGTGTTGTGGGCCTCTGAGGCTCTGGCTCTCTGATTTGGTAGGAGTTGATTCTTCTCTGTGTTGGTCTCCTTCACCCTTGTGCTGGTATCTGGTTCATCAGGCAAACAGCACCCTGGCTTGTTTTGCCAATTTTTCTTAGTTTCAGCCAGGGCCCTTGTGAGGTATGATGGGGTGGCTCACTCCTTAGGATCTATATCTATCTGAAAAAGAGAAGCAGATTCTCCAACAGAGACTAAGTTAGCACCAGGACAAATGAGATAACCCTTACTTTTTTTTTTTATAGGGAATTTAATAGGCATAGGACCTCTTGTAGCCCATGACTGATAGTAGCTTGATATTGGAGAGTGGGCTTATGTTTAGATATGGTTCTGACTTGTTTCCCACTTCCAGCTATGGCTCCCATACCACTGAGGGGATCAGTTAGCCAAATCAAGAGCAGATGGTTTCCTACCATGGCTGAGTGACACTATTGCACTTGTGTGAGCATCATAACAGGTTATTTGCTGCTAAGTAGGTTAGACCATGACTTGCTTGGACAGATATTGGTCATTTTCCCCCAGTTGCCCATGTAGCACCTTCTGGCACTAGACGTGCTGACTATCTGGAGACTGACTGTCTTCTAGCTTCCAGCCATACCATTCCATTTTACATGTCAACTGCATATTGTGTCTTCAGCAGTAGGGTCTTGCCACTAACCTTTGGTGGGTCATCAAGTACTCTGACAGAAATCTGTCTTTTAGGAAAACCTGTAGGTCTTTCTGATCAAAAGCTCATTGTGGATGATAGCTCCATGCTGGTACTGGGAGTTGCAGGTCAGTGCCCACTATGAAAATGAGGAAAAAGATAACTAATATACAAAAGTTAGAGAGAAGAGAGAGGGGGACGAGAGGGAGGGAGGGAAGATGTAGAAGATTAAGTTTAGCCTTGATCCTATCTTCTCCAGTGTCTTGTGGTTCAGGTGTTCCCTGTAAGGGCCTAGTGAAGGTTCAGCCATTTGGTCTGCCTTTTAGGAAGTAGAATTTTATGGTACCATTGCCGTTTGGGTCTAGATTTGTGTTTCCCACCCCTTCAATGCCCTCCCTTCCCTGCCCATCCATCCTAGTGTCTAGTCCATGAGAGGCTTGCTGGGTATGTAAGGTATCTTGGGTAGATTCAGGTTAGGTGCTATAGATGAGTGAGACTATGTGGCGATTTTTTTTTTTTTTTTTCTGTGATTGGGTAAGTTCACTGAGAATGATCTGTTCCAGGTTCAACCATTTTTCCTCAAATTTCATTGTGTCATTTTTTTCTTACTGCTGTATAGAATTCCATTGTGTACATATACCACATCTTAGTTATCCATTCTTCTAGTGATGGACATCTGGGTTGATTCCAGCTCTTAGCTATTATGAATTGAGCTGCTATAAACATGGTTGAGCTAATCTCTCTGGCCTGAGGTTTGAAGGATTTAGGGTAGATGCCCAGTAAGGGAATAACTGGGTCTGTTGGTATCTCTATAGTTAGCTTTTTCAGGAGTCTCCATATTGCTTTCCAAAGTGGTTGTACCATCTTACATTCCCACCAACAATGGATGAGTATTCCTACTTCTCCACATATTTGCCAGCATTTATTTTCATTTGATTTTTTGATGTTTGCTATCCTTATTGGGGTAAGGTACTGGCATCAAAACAGGAGTATAGACCAATGGAATAGACTTGAGGACCCAGACTTTGGGTCAAGCAACTATAGCTACTTGATATTTGACAAAGGCCCGAACAATATAGGCTGGAAAAAAGACAGTATCTTCAACAAATGGTGCTGGACAAACTAGTAGCCATATACAGGAAATTGAAACTTGATCCACACATTTCACCATGCACTACACTCAAATCCAAATGGATCAACGACCTCAATATGAGACCAGAACTCTCATACTACTGGAAGAAAATTTAGGTAGTACTTTCCATGATATAGGAATGGAAAAAGACTTCCTGAACAAAACCCCAGCAGCTCACGATCTTAAACAGTCACTCAACCAATGGGATCATATGAAACTGAAGAGTTTCTTTACAGACAAGCATACAATAAACAACGCCAATAGATTACCCACAGAATGGGAGAAAATATTTGCAGGTTATCCAACTGATAGAGGCCTAATCTCTAAAATCTACAAAGAACTCAAAAACCTAAACAATAAGAAGTCAAACACCCCACTCACAAAATGGGGCAAAGAGCTGAACAGGCAGTTCACAAAGGAAGAAATAAAAAAGGCAAACACACACTTAAGAAAATGTTTATCATCCCTAATCATCAGAGAAATGCAAATTAAAACAACTATGAGATTCCAATCATAATGTTTTTAAGGAAAGATATTAATTAGTTCATCTGAAAGTCAATATGGGGATATATAAAAATTACAAATAATTATAAGAAATGGTGATGAGAGAAGTTGGTACCCTACTAAATATTAACGTTATCCTAAGTTCTCTGTAACTCACTAATATATTCATATGAATGTAACAAAATTTATATTTTATAAATATATTGTAATATAGAGTTCCACTATATAACAAAGGTTGTATTAAGTAGCAAAATATTATTTGTTTTTAATAAGTTAATGTTACAGATGTCTTTCATACAACAAGAAATGAAAAACTGAATTAGCATCTTACACTTGGAATGATATTATAAAAGGAAATTGAGGGTGAGTAAGTAGCTAAATAAATACTTTATATTGTGTGAGAGATATGTAGATACATCCGTGTGGAGAAAAACCATTGAAAACGGAAAATCTAGAAGTTCCGAGTGTAAGATAAATATGTTTGCTAATGTATAAATAAAATATTTCATGTAGAAAATGACATCCCAGACATACTCAGAAATTCAAGATCTCAACTGCTATCTACTGAAGATATTTGCTATTTTTCTTTTACTTCTTGTTTTGCTCTTCAGGGATATTAAAGACACTCATCTGCGAGAGAAAGAGAATTGGTGCTCTAGAGCCGACAGCCGCTACAATCAAACTCCAGACGCACGTGCCACCTTGTGGGCACGTGTCACCTTACCTGCTTCTGTCATCTTGTATGTCTGGCTCATGTGGGTTCTGTAGAGTCAAACATGGGTCCTTAGCCTTCACAGACAACATCTTAACCTCTAAGCCATCTCTCCAGCACTTAAAGATACTTTTTATGTGGTTCTTTGTACTAGCTCCTTGGAATTTTTTTCCATTTATTTATTTGAGACAGAGAGAGAAGGAGATAGAGAGAGTCAGATAGAGAATGAGCATGTCAAGGCCTTCAGCCACTGCTAATGGACACCAGACACATGTGCCCCCTTGTGCATCTGGCTTACAAGGGTCCTGGGGAGATGAACTTGGGTCCTTTGGCTTTGCAGGCAAATACCTTAACTGCTAAGCCATCTCTCTAGCCCCCTGGAGTTTTTTTTTTTTTTTTTTAATGTATTCTATTTATTCATTTGAGAGAGGAAGAGAGAAAGAATGGGTGTATGAAGACTTCTAGCCACTGCAAACTAACTCTTGGTGCATGCACCACCCTGTGCATCTACCATTATGTGGGTAATGGGGAATTGAACCCCAGTTGTTAGGCTTTGAAGGCAAGCTCCTTAACCACTGAACCGTCTCTCCAGTTCCTCCTTGGAAATTTTAGCGAGGCATGCAGTAAGACTAGGAGAAGTTTATGGCCGAGAGGAGGCTTGAAATATGGTACAGTTGTCTATGAGGGTGTGAGAATAAGTAGTGTTATCATTAGTCTTCATTATATGTACTTTCAGATGTTTCTACATCTTTCTAAATTAATTTCCAATAAATTTCACAGTGATAAAGCATGTATCCAATATTTACATAAACATAAAATATGATTTTACTTTGGACTCTTGTGATAATCTGGGATTGATAAGGCATAGAATAACAGACATGTCACTTAATTGAAGCTGGCAAGTGAAAGCCAACCTTCCTATCCAGGTGTGGTGGTACATGTGTTTAATCCCAGCAAGCAGGATGCAGAGGAAGGAGGATCACCTTGAGCTTGAGTCCACCTAGACTGCATAGTGCATTACAGGCCAGCCTGGGCTAGAAAAAGACCCTACCTCAAAAACAAAACACTAAATTAAACTAAACTAAAATAAAACAAAATAAAATAAAAGTCATTCATTGAGTTTGCACTAATTTGAACTTATATCTGATTTTCCTTTCAAGAAGCTCTTAACTAAATCATTGATATTAGAAGAGTGAACACAGACTTTAGTGAAGGAGAAAAATAAGCAATAAACAAGAATTCTTGTTGCCAGAAACAAAAATGAAATCCATCTCAGAGAAGCCTTTTTAAAATATATGCACATTTTAAGCCTAAAAATTCTTGGTATTTCCCTTGGTTAATGAAAATCAATGGATTTTAAAGGAACCGTATCATCAGCATCTAATAAGATTTCATTTGGAAGAGATAGGTAAAATTACCCATAATTGACGTATCTAATTGCACTAGATTTGCTGTTTTATAATTTTTGCCTTTTATTATGTTTTATAAATATCATTTAGAAAATCTGAATGCATGCTCCTTTTCAATAAGGAATTCTATTTTCATATTAAATATAAAATATTAGTCTTTTTTCATTAACCCCATCTACTCTCAACCTGCCTTGTGAAGTAGAGGTTTGAAACCATTATTCACACTTGACCACTGTTTTTTTTTTTTTAATTTGCTTCTTTGTTTAGTTGCTGTTTTGTTTTGCTTTGCTTTGCTTAAGACAGGTTCTCATGTTTCCCAGTCCAACTTGGAATTCTAGATGTAGCTGAATTCCTTGAACTTCTAATCTTCCTGCTTCCACCTCTTTTTAATTTTTTTTTAATTAATTAGTTTTATACTCAGTGAATACAGTCAAGTTGGTACCATTGTTAGCCTCCTCCCTGCTCCCCCCACATACACCCGGCCCCTCCTTGTTGAGGTATATGGGTCATGCATTGTGGAGTTAGCCCTCAGTTATGGGTAGTAGGAAATGTCTCTGTGTATCATGACCCAACATATGGCTCTGACATTCTTTACGCCCCCTCTTCCGCAAATTTCCCTGAGCCATGTTGGGTTCATTTTAGGTCTGCTTCAGTAGGTCCTGGGAGCCTCTGTGTCTCTGGATATCTGATTTGGTAGGAGTTGATTGTCTACCTCTTGAATGCAGAGATTACCTTAGCCATTTTATGTAGGACTAGCCACTAAACCCAGGGCAACAGGATGCTATGCAAGCACCCTACCAGCTGAGCTATATCCTCAGACCTGATCATCTTTAAGCAAAATACTAACACACTAGAATCCAGAGCCTACAGCCTACAAAACAAAGGAAAGTCTATTCGTCTTCATGTCTAGAGAATAAGAGCATGAAAAGGCAGAAAATAGGAAGAAATAATAATAATAAACTGATAGTGGTATCAGTGTAAGCAATCAAATATTAAAACATAAATCATGTCCAAAGTAAGAGAGAAGTTTATATTTTGACCAATAACCAATTTTCATTTTTGTCTTTCAAACTTGACTCATTGCTTGAAGCAAGTACTCCATGAGCAAAGATTTGGAGCCACATTATAGCTTGTGTGCCGCTTAAGCTCCAGTGTGGAAAAAGTTTCTCACTTTACCTGCCTCAAACGCATTTTGAGTGTGAGCCCATGATTTAACTTTCAGATTATTTATAATGCTTTGAGTCTTAATCAAACAACCTTGTTTTTTTCTGTTATTTCTGGACTCTTTCCGCTGTGCAACCTGAGACTTCATTTGGTTATTTCTACTGGGTGTTAGAGTATTCTCTCATTCATGCAGCTAGGAGAGGAGAAATTTCAGTTGTAAGATTTAATTAAGACAAGAGTCATTTGATGAAAGATTTGGCAGTGTTCACTCCCTGAATGATGCTTCATATAATGAGCCTCCAAGCCATCCAAACTATTTGTGAATTTGAATCATTTTCCTAATGCCATGTAATTTAAATATTTAAAGTATTACAGTATATAAACAGCAAGATTACTTCAAAGACAAAAGGCGGGTATGTATTTGAGGAATATGCATTGCATTTTCACATATACAGAAATGGGATTAAAAGCATATTTGAGATTGTTTCCTTCAATGTCTTCACTTTATTTTTGTATATTGAACTAAGTATGCAAGATTCAAATGTATAGTAGGCACAGCCTAAGGAATTTTGTCTCGATTTTTTGCTTTCATGACAAGAGATAGAAAATCAGAAGTATGTTTTTTTTTTTTCTATCATTGTACACACAGCAGTAACAGTAATAGCCTCTGAAGTAAATGTGACTCTGGTAGTGACATACCATTCAGCACTCAATTTGTTGAATCTAGATATACATCAGAAGACAAAACCCAATAACAAGCTTCCAGTTCAGGGTTGACAGGCATATTGGCACCTGTGTATTACTTTATTCTGCATAAAAAAATGGGGATACTCAGAGATCTGCCCTGAGGATTAGTCACTAAATAATAGAAAAAAAAAACACCAAAAAAAATGCCCAAATGTTGTTCTTGTCAATCACAATGCTCAACACACTTCTATGGAAGTGATACATTAGTCAGGGAAAGTAGAGCCAGGATCTCCTGAGAGATCCAAAGACATTGAACAGGAATGAATGGAAACTGATCAATGAAAGTGGCTATGAGATGGTAATAACCCCAGGGCTGGAGATATGGCTTAGGGGTTAAGGCACTTGCCTGCAAAGCCAAAGGATCTAGGTTCGATGCCCCAGGAGCCCCACAAGCCAGATGCGCAACATTGTGCATGTGTCTGGAGTTTGTTTGCAGTGGCTGGAAGCCCTGGCTCACCCATTCTTTCTCTATCTGCCCCTCTCTCTCTCTCACTCTCTTTCTCTCTGCTTCTCTCTCTGTGTCTTTCTCCCAAATAAATAAAAAATAAAATATCTTTTAAATAAAATAAATGAAGCTGCGTGTGGTGGCACACACCTTTAATCCCAGCTCTCTGGAGGCAAAGGTAGGAGGATTGCTGAGGTTGAGGCCACCGTGAGACTCAATAGTGAATTCCAGGTCAGCCTGGGCTAGAGTGAGACCCTATCTTGAAAAACCAAAACAATAAATTAATTAAATAAATAAATTAAATTAAAAGAACTAAAACCTGATCTTATAAATTTTATTTTCTTTTATCCGATGCAAACTCAGTTTCACAAAAAGGATATTTTAGTACCCTATTAAAGATCCTCCTTTTTCCCTCACTGCAATCTTTGGATGTGAGACTAGGAAATACGAGATTCTTTTTAAAAATAAAGCCTGTATAAATGCCTAAAGTGAATAATCTTAGTCTATATATTTCCAAATAAAATACTGATACTCTAAATCTATTATTATGGTCTGTGGACAGAGTGCTTATTTTCTCCACAGAATCCAAATGCTGAGGTCCTAAAAACCAATGTGAAGGTATTTGGCCATGAAGGCTGTAAGACATGATTAGGGTTTAAGTAAGATCATGCGTGTGGGTCTTTATTCATGAGTATTGTACCACTATAATGAAATAACAAACACAATAACTTCATAAGACATTTAGCTCTCTATAAGTATGGACCATAGAAAGCTGATAGCTTTAGAATGAAGGATAGGGTAGTTTGAATGTATAACCCTGCAGACTCAGCAGTTTTATTAATTTATTTTCTATTGAATTTGCAGCTTCAGCCCCTAGCAGGCAGACTCCAACTGCAGCAGAGGGACATGTCACTGCGGGCAGATCTGACTCTAGCCCAGAGACTAGAATGAGACCAGGAGAAAGAGGAACCAAGGAGGGTTGAGAGGAAAGACTACCCAACAAACCCAAAGAGGGAACCAATACTGGGGTGAAAGGGTGGGGGTCAGAGAAAGGGAGAGTGGGAAGGGGAACTACACAAAACGAAAGGCTAAAGCAGTCAGCACCATAGGAACCTTCCTCCAGGAAATCAGTATATGATATAGAACCCTCGATTAAGGGAGGTGAATGGACCAGACGGAAACGCCCAGTAGAAGGTGGAGAAAGCTTAATCCTTAAGCCATGAGAGCTGGCCTGTGACTCCTGGTGTCAGATCTGGGTTAACCCCACACAGTGAACAGTTTGCCAGGTGATCCCTGTAGAAGCCCTGTCCCCAAATGCAGTCCTTTGCAATGTAATTGCTCACCAGAGAGAGCTGAAAGGTGAGACCCTGCTGCCATAGGCTGCCATCTCAGAACACCGAGAAGCAATATGGGAATGGAGAGAAAAGCCAGTCCTTGCCTGGCAAACCCTCATGACACTGGAAAGTCCTATGGGAGATACTGTGTGACTATGGTCACCGACATCATGGATAAGCAAGAGATCCCAAAGCCACACAGTTTACCAGCCAGACAAGAAGTACACACTTGTGAAATAGTGACACACAGCCTTTGCGGGTAACTGCCTTCCCTCTGATAAGACATGAGGCCTGTTCAGGTGGGAGAGAACATACCATTGGTACTGGGAACCAAGTCAGCAGCCAGTGGTCCGGAAAATCACATAAGCCAGAGAGAATTCCCTAATGTTCCCTGTACAAGTCAGGGAGACAGCCATGTCAAAATGTCTCTCAAGCTCCTAGGCTTATCCCCTATAACCAAAGCAGCTCTTACCCTTGGTGGGATAATCCATTTTATCTTACAGATGGCAGAAAATATTGGGGAGATTCAACATTAAGAAAGAAAAAGAAGACATCCAAATGTTCACCCATGAGATGTGCCACTTCTCCCATAGCTAAGGGAGTCCAGGAGAAAGTGTGCATCAAGCAGCAACAAGGAGTATAGCTCCGAATACTAGACCGACGTCCACATCCAGGAAAGCAGCAGCAGCCACTGTGAACCAAACCACATTGTAACAGAAATACGGAGGCTGCAGAGAAGTCAGCACCAACAGATAATGCACCTTTCAACACTCAGGGACTTTTGTGGAAAAGGGGGCAGGATAAGAGCCATAAAGCAGGTAGAAAAATCCTGAGACACAGGTCCCTCCCCCTGTGCCTCCAAAACAGAGAACCTAATTACCCCACAGTGCACACCAATAACCCCATGGAGGAGGGCCATTAGAGAAATGGGGACAAGGAAGAAGATATACAGCAATAAATGTTTTAAAAAAAATAATAATTAATTAGGGGCCAGAGAGATGGCTCAGCGGTTGAAGCACTTGCCTACAGAGCCTAACAACCAGGGTTCAATTCCCCAGCATCCACATAAAGCCAGATGCCCAAAGTGGCACATGCGTCTTTTGGTTGTAATTTTGGGAAGCCCTGGTATGCCCATTCTCACCCCCACCCTTTTTCTCTCTCTCCTTTCAAACAATAACTAAAAACTTTTTTGTGATTAATTAATTTATAAGGCACTGAGAAAGAAAAGTGAGAGAGCTGTGTGAGTTCCGGTAGAGGCGTGCTTGCTGATGTTTGGTGTTGATTGGCTGGCGGTGTTTTTCTCTGCTTGGATCTGTAAAAGGGAGCCATTTTCTTCTGCCATTGATAAAACTTCCCCTGGATCTGTAAGCCTGAAATAAATCCCTTCATCTCATCAAGTGTGTCTGTCTGGAAATTTGTCCCAGCAATGTGGAGCTATCTATAACAAAGGGTGAGACAGATCTTGCCTGAGCAAGCAGTTCACATGTCTTAACCTACAGCTTCATCTGAAAGACGCCGCTAGAACTCCCATCCAGTCCAGCTGGGTGAAAACAGAGAAACAGAAGCAAAATGCTTCCCAATGTGACTGGGAAGGAACACAAGTGAAATTAAAGACTGTTTTGTCCTTTGCTAATCAGGTCCATTAGAAGTTACAGAATGTTCTTGTTAAAAGCGGTGCACATATAACTCTGACAAAAAGTTTGCAGATTTAATTCCTTATTCCTACCAGCATTTCACTGCATATTAATGCTTTTCTTTTGTATTTTTATAATGCCAAGAAGAGACAGTCTACCATTAAATAGACCTTCTGAAATGTCTTAACACTACTGGAATATGATCTTCCCCTCTAAAATCTGGTTGTTTTCCAAGAGCCTTGACACAAAACTCTAAACCTGTCTGAATAATATACAAATAATTCAGTGAGTAAATTTTGTATACTTTATATATGCTGTAAAAACATTGTCATGGTTGCTGTTGAGAATACAAAGAGAATTGATGCAGTAACCCTGTCCTCAAAGAACCCAAAACAAGTACAGAAACACAAAAATCAACATTCTGTAGTGGAATAGCTGTATTTTGTAGTGATGGGCATACCCATAAGGCACAGTGGCCATGACAAAGGAAAAACTACCCTGTCCTTAGGACAAAAATGAAGCCATTTCACAGCAGGTATAATAAATAAGGTAAGATTTCAATATTTTTTGAACTCTGTGCTTTATCTCCAGAGCCAGTAGCCTCTGAAGTCATACAAATTAACTTTAGAAAGGGACCACCCTTGTAACATAACACTTCCTCCTGTTTCAGGATCTAATACACGATATGATATCACAGTGCACTGGACAATGTAACTAGTGAGTTACAACCTCTGTCCCTACTTTTACCACTGTATCACCACTCCTGCGACTCTGCTGATAATAACGCCCCCTGGCACTTGTCTTAGTGTTAGGCACATTCTTTTCCAGTTTTGCCCAGTAGTTGTCACTTTTCATTCAAAGAGCATGAGATTCAAGCCAACCCAACAGTTTGCACATTTAATTCTCAGCTCATTAGGAGCAAAGACAGAACATCAATAGCATTGTAACTTCTTTCTCAAAAGTGAGGCACATTAGCAAACAGGAAGCAGTTTACATCCTCCAGATGCCTTACCCAGCTCACCATCCTAACTCCGACTGTACTTTTTCTTCAGAACATTAGTTAGCATTCTCATTTGCATAAATTAATATTTTGAGAGCCCTAAGAAATGTTCATAAGCTGTGTTTATACTATATTACTTTTTATTTTATCACATTTTTACTTACAAAAGCAAAGTAAGATCATTATAGGTAATTGAAAAAGTATATAGATAAGTATTAAGGAGAGAAAATTAAACCATATGCCTATAACCCAGAAATAGTAAGATTTGATGATACATTTTCTCCTAGCTAGTTTTCCTTCTTTCTCTTTCTAAGGTGTATGTTTAAAAACTAAGAAATTAATTTAATCATCAATATAACTATATTTTCTTCACATTTTACCAGCTATTATACCAGCATCCTCCTTTGAATAGGGGGGGGAAAGGATATTACAAGGCATTCAATCATCTTCTTTCCATCTCCTTTGGTCTGTGACAGTTTCAGAATCTATCCTTGGGCTGTAGAGATGGCTTATTGGTTCAGATGCTTGCTGGCAAAGCAAAAGGACCTGGGTTCAGTTCCCCAGTATCCACATACAACCAGATGCACAAGGTGGCACATGCATCTGGAGGTCATTTTCAATGGCTAGAGGCACTGATGGGCCCATTCTCTTCTCTCTATCTGCCTCTCCTCCCTCTCTCTCTCTCTCTCTCTCTCTCTCTCCCTCTCTCATAAAACATTTAACAAAGGATATATCCTTGTTTTCTATGGCCTTGATATATTTTAGGACTACAGATTATGCATTCCATTGGTTATCTCTCACTTTGGACTTTTCTAACACCTTTCTACAAACATTTTTTGGAAGACATTATAACCAGATGATTTTTACTTGAGGTCAAACATGATATTTTGGTTAAGGTGCAGTCTGTCAAGCATCTATTTGGCTTTATTTTCCTTGCTGTACTGTGTTATTTCTAAGTGAGTCATTACATCCCTGTCAAGAAGCTATGCTTCTTGGAGTATGATATAAGCATACTGTGCTTTTACTATGCTAGTCTTTATAACCTGGCCACCCTAGTAAGT
Organism: Jaculus jaculus; assembly: GCF_020740685.1. Taxonomy (NCBI): domain Eukaryota; kingdom Metazoa; phylum Chordata; class Mammalia; order Rodentia; family Dipodidae; genus Jaculus; species Jaculus jaculus. The sequence goes on along the minus strand of NC_059120.1, from coordinate 46,478,539 downwards.
TAGGCTGTGGAGGTGTACTTCCTGAAATATGATATAAGCATGTATGCATAAGTATATAGAACTTAGAATTTCCCTCTGATCATGAATATCTCATTTCACCCTCTGTTTTACTTGCTCATAATTTAAGTAATATCATGTTATTTACTTTGGACCTAAAATGGTTTCCTATTTGTATGCTGGGAACTTTTCACATTGGTACATGTGCCCTTAAGAAATGCCTCTTCTGGGCTGGAAAGATGGCTTAGTGGTTAAGGTGTATACCTGTGAAGCCTAAGGACCCATGTTTGATTCTCCAGGTCTCACATAAACCAGATGCACATGGTGTCTGGAGTTTGTTTGCAATGGCTAGAGGCCCTGGTGAGCCCATTCTCTCTCTCTCTTACTCTCCCTCTGTATCCAATATGATAATAAAATGGATAAATAAAAACTGTAAAAAAGAAATACCCTATTCTGATTTTTGTTCCATGACTGTTGCTTTCATGACAATTACTTCTTTACTTTCTGCCATGCCCTGCCTCATACCTCTTACCACATCCCTAACACAGTCATTTTGCTAAGGAACCTGATTCCTTTTACTGCAGAATAGTCTTAAAGGAAAAAAAAAATATGAGCCCTGAGATTTATCCTTTAAATGGAAACATAATAACCAGCAATCCAATAAATTATTTACCAAGTACATTTTAGTACAAGAAAACAAGAAATTGAACTTTTATTGTATTCAACATACAATGTACACCTTTTTTTTTTTAAATCTGCATAGTAGAACAAACTCATTAACCTCCTAACACAAAGTCTTGGTTTATATACTGGCTCTATTATATCCTGGGCAAACTACTTGATTTTTCTATACTCCACATCTCCCGTCTATGTAATGATCTGTACAATGGAGCTACCAATATAACACATACTACAGAGAAGAGAATTAATAATCTTTAAATAAGTTAATGTGTATAGGACACATGGAATTATACTTGATACTTAGTAACTACTACATAAATTTAAGTATCATTGCTATTTTTAATTTTTTTAAGTTTATTTATTTATTTGAAAGCAGAGAGATAGAGACAAGCAAGAGAAACAGAAATAGAATGGGCACTCTAGGGCCTCCAGCCACTGAATGTGAATTCCAGATGCACATGCTACTGTATATCTGGCTTTAGATGGGTACTAAGGAATCAAACCCAAGTCATTAGACTTTGCAGACAAATGCCATCTCGCCAGTCATAATAATTGGATTTCTTTGGAGGCAGGGTCTGTTCTATCCCAGGCTGACCTACAATTCACTATGTACTCTCAAGCTGGCCTTGAACTCACAGCTATCCTCCTATCCCTGCCTTCCAAGTCCTGGGATTGAAGGTATTCAACACCATGCCTGGCAGATCATTGCTATTTTAATAATTTTAGCCAGGACATCAATGCTAAAGAGGTTATGTCCAGTAATAGCCAATACACATAATTAATTTAAATTTCCTTCAATAGGCATCTTTAAAAAATACATTTTACCTTGTAAGTGTCTATGTTAAATTTTTCATCAAAACATTATGAATAGATGGAGCACAGAAAAATTTTAGGGCAGTGAAACAGTGAAATACTTTGTATGACATTAAAATTATAGACACTTGTCTTCATAAACTTGTCCAATGGAATGTATAACACCAAGAGTTCACTTTGATGTAGACTCTGAATTTCAGGGATAATGATGAGTCCATTGAGTCCGTAAGCTGTTAACAAATGTTCTACCTCTGACTGAAGATATTGGGAATGGAGGGATATGTGCTTGCATAGAGGCAGGGGTTTGTGACAAACCTTTGTATTTACTGCTCAATTTTGCTGTAAACTTCAAACTGATGTAAAGAGATAGTCCACTAATCAATATGTGTTGTTATGGCCTCTCTGAGACAGACATGTGAGCTCCTTATCTCACAACATGAATATCATGTCTCATACAAGAAGAATTTTCTCTTTCCTTTAGTTTAGTACTGTTCTCATTAATTTTTAAGAAATGTGGGAGGTGTAACACCATTGAACTTGTGAAAGAAAGTTTCATAAGAAACTATGGACTGGGGCTGGAAAGATGGCATAGGAGTTAGAGTGATCTCCTCCAAAGCGTAACAACAAGTGTTCAATTACCTAGTACCCACCTTAAGTAACAGGGTTGCATGCATCTGGAGTTCATTTGTAGCTGCTGGAAGCTCTGGAGCACCTCTCTCTTTCTCTCTGTCTCTTCTATCTTTCTCTGCTTAACAATAAATAACCAGCACATGATATGTCCATAAAAAATATGTTCTTAATAATAGAAAATACGAAAAATTTAATTGTTTTTTGTAAAATTGTAATAATAAATACAATTTGTTTTAAATTAAAAAATAAGAAGCTGAATGTAGTGCTGCACGCTTTTAATCCCAGCACTTGGGAGGCAAAGGTAGGAGGATTATCATGAGTTGGAGGCTACCCTGAAACTACATAGTGAATTCCAGTTCAGCCTGAGCTAGAGTGAGATCATACCTTGAAAAACCAATAAATAAATAAATAAAATGTTAAAAAAGAAATTTTTCAAAAGAAACTATGGGCTGATAATTAGATCTCTATAAAACCTTATTTTGGGGATGACTAATCCAAAGAAATCTGACATAAAGGAGATTCCGTAAAAAGGTCAGTTGTAAGATGTGCTTGTGGATGGCTCTACCTGAGTTAACAGCCATCTTGGATATCAGTTCAGGAAACCTTCAAGGGGCTAGAGACTCAGCTGAGATCTGGTACCAGTACATGATGGGGCCGTAACCCAACTGCACATCACATCCTGACAAAGGACAGCCACATGATCAATGTAAGTGGTTATTGTTTTAAATTGAACACTCTCTGCTTAGTGTGCCATGAAAATCTAACTGACAAGAACAGATGACCTCTCCAATTTATTATACTCAATAATTAATGAGAAAATTCATTCACACAAGGAAAAGTCACAAATGCCAGAGGATTATTAATATCTTTCTGCCTGATAGTTTAAATTCTCACAATTACCAGATTTGAGATCATTGACTTGCTTTAATTTGTATGTCATGAACTCTAATGACACTGTTTTCATTCATTGACTAGTATAATATAGAAAAATATTGTAATAAGGTGATTGTATTTTAGATTTAATACAATTTTATATCAAGTAGTTTTAAATAAAATACCAAGCTTTTTCAAACATACAGAAAGGTATTGCCTTATCATCATTAAGGTTCAAATTATTTCATCAATTAAGCATTATCAGTGAAAACATTTCACTGTATATTTTTAAAGAATTGATTGTTTGAATCTGTGAACTACATGGATTGTGTTTTCACAGGATTCTTACCATTTTTATTTCATTCTGTTAGAGACTCAATAATGTAAACTTTAGCAAACCAATAAACATGCTGCAAAAATAGACAACATGAGACTCACTTAGAAAAAGTGTTTTGGATTCTTGCAGATTGTGTACTCCTGACAAAAGTCTATCTTTGGGTTTGCAACACAATTAAGCATGAAACATCAGAGAATGATGTATAATCCCATTTCTTCACGTAAAGCTAAAACCAGACAGGACAGCCTGGCTTTTATTAGATTCCCCCGACAAACACACTTTTTTTGTTTTGTTTTGTTTTTCTAGGTAGGGTCTCACTTTAGCTCAGGCTGACCTGGCATTCTTTATGCAGTCTCAGGATAGCCTCAAACTCATGATGATCTTCTGACCTCTGCCTCCTGAGTGCTGGGATTAACACCCTATTTTGATCACATTGTTTAATATGAAATTCTGATCCATAACAAATGCCTGTATCTGAAAACCTCACTGTGGGGTTGGAGAGATGGCTTAGCAGTGAAGGCACTTGCCTCCAAAGCCAAAGGACCCAGGTTTGATTCCCCGGGACCCATGTGAGCCAGATGTACAAGGTAACACATGCATCTGGAGTATTTCTGCGGAGGCTAGAGGCCCTGGGGTGCCAATTTTCATTCTCTCTCTCTCTCTCTCTCTCTCTCTCTCTCCCTCTCTCTCTCTCTCTCTCTTTCTCTCTTTCTCTTTCTCCTTCAAATAAATAAATAAAAATACAATATAGTTCTCAAAAAAGAAAGCCTCACTGTGAAGAAGTGTTTTTTTCTCGTCTTGTGTTTCAAACAGGAAATGTATCCAGAGTCTTTATACAACATTCTGTCATTGTTTTCTCACTATCAGAAAATATATTTATGTAGTTTCTATAGTGTTTGTGCTTTATTAAATCTTTATTTTTTTAATTTTTCTATTAATTTAATTTTTATGGCCTGGGGGGTACTTTTGATGTTTGTAAACCAAAGTTCTTCTATGAGTTCTTTAGAGAGATTCTGTCTGCTGTCTTTACTGACTCTATATATAGTGAAACTTGGTACAAATAGTCTGAATTAATCTTTTCTCTCTGTCATCAAGCATGTAACTATTAACTGCATATTCAAAAGGTATGTTTTCTGTTTCCTTTGTGAGATGGTTCAAATGCGGTTTAATTGTGTTTCCTCAAAGGACTTTGTGATGGGTGGTTGGTCTCCAGGGTGAAGATAACGAGAGTACCTGTGGAACCTTTAGTAAGGAGAGCAGAAAGGGACATTCTTCAATCGTTGGTTGCATAGTCTTAGGAGGGAGTTCTCCCGTGTCCCCTTGACTTTTCAAAAGAGGAGGAAATAAGTAAGTGTGTGCCCTCCTGTCTTCTTGGCTCCTGACTGAGTTGTCATCCCATGTTGCTTTCTACTATGAGGTGATATAGTCAAAGAGAGGTCGAATTATGGGACATGCCCTAGGCCATTGAACCTTCAGAACTCTGAACTAAATAGTCTCTTTTCGTCATGACTAGTGTACATTGGGTACATTGTTATAGTAATGAAAACTAATACATTTTCCCCCAATGAATTAATGTCTTATGTTATCAGTCTTCTCGGCTCCTGACTGAGTTGTCATCCCATGTTGCTTTCTACTATGAGGTGATATAGTTTTAAACAAAACCTGATATTACATGAATAATTTTTCATAAGTGGTAATTTACAAAAATATTTACCTAGAACTTAATATGTTCCAGACACAATTCTTTGGCAATGGCCAAAAGACACAGAGATCCCTACTCTACAAAGTATTATTACAGGGCAAAATATACAACAAATCAAGTAATAATAATTGAACTATATATTTACATATGGCATATTAGAACTCGGTGACTTAAGTGCAATTTTTTTTTAATTTATTTATTTGAGAGTGACAGACACAGAGAGAAAGGCAGATAGAGAGGGAGAGAGAGAATGGGCGCGCCAGGGCTTCCAGCCTCTGCAAACGAACTCCAGACGCGTGCGCCCCCTTGTGCATCTGGCTAACGTGGGACCTGGGGAATCGAGGCTTGAACCAGTGTCCTTAGGCTTCACAGGCGAGTGCTTAACCACTAAGCCATCTCTCCAGCCCATGGGTCTGTTTTATATCTACTTGAGTGTTGTGCTCTCAGCAGCCTCCTGGCTTCTGCTCTGGCGCATGTTTAGTGTCCTCCATGTCTCCCTCCATCGCCCTGGCGCAGGCTGTCATGCTCACCACCACGGAAGCGGCAGTCTTGCTCAGCTCATCAACTCCCCCAGTTCTCACCTGGGCCCTGGCTGATGTGGGAGGGGTGACTCCTCTTTTCTGGTCACGGTCTGTCTACGTGATAAGACAGGGCCTGGCCCCAAACTTGGGATTCCTATGTCTCCACCTCCTGAAAGCTGTTTGTTTTATCTAGTATTCTGATAAAAAATAGTACTAGTTATATTTATGTGGGTGATGCTGGGTCAGACATGGAAAAATTACAGAGATTCTATAATGCATATTTAAGGAAACATTCATTATACTGCTATGATGAAGGTAGTTTTTGCACTACTGTGCTTACCTTGGATGCATGGTAGCTTCCAACTTTTAAAAAATATTTAGTTAGTTAGTTAGTTGAGAGAGAGAGAGAAGCTTCCTATTTTTAATCAAAAAGTTTTCTGTTGGGCTAGAGAGATGGCTTAGTGATTAAGTGCTTGCCTGTGAAGCCTAAGAACCCCAGTTCAAGGCTGGATTCCCCAGGATCCATGTTAGCCAGATGCACAAGGGGGCACACGCATCTGGAGTTCGTTTGCAGAGGCTAAAGCCCTGGAGTGCCCATTCTCTCTCTCAATCTTTCTGCCTCTTTCTTTCTGTCACTGTCAAATAAATAAATAAAAATGAATAAAATATTTAAAAAGTTTTCTATTAATACAAAAAGACATAGATTTATAAGACTCAGGTAAATTAAAAAGAAAACCTTAACAGAACTATTGCCTATTAATCCTTTAAACATGTTTAAGTGTATTCTAATGAAAACAATGAAACATACTATTAAAATATGAAGATTTTTTAAGTAAAACAAGAGATAATAAATATTAATTTTCATTTACTAAAACAATTAATATTTATAAATATCAAATGACAAAATCTCCTTAATTGGCATGTATATACTTACATAGATTGATTTCTATAACTCCCGTGTCCTGCAATCCCTTTTAAAACAAAATTTAATTAAATTTTCTCACCGATTATTTGCTCTGAATAATTAGCATTTTAGTCTTGACAAACAAAATAACTCATTATAAAATTTAATCAAGCATCAGACTGATTTGTTGTTAACATGAAAATAATAATTATTATTATATAAAAATGAAAAGAGTACATTTGGCAAACACATTTAGGTCAATTAGGGTTTTTGATAACAATTAATTCAGAATCATAATTGCTAACACTTGCGGAGTATGGCTATGTGCTAGGCATTTTCCTAATGGCTTTCAGATGCCATTTAATCGTCTGAATAATCCTACCAGGTATATAATTTTATTGACTCCATTTTACAAAGAAAAGGTGGAATCAAAATAAATTACCTAGTTTTGTCCAAGGTCCAACCTTTATCTTTTATTAGTTTTGCTTATGCTTGTCCTTCCAAACTCTATTTGAATATTAATATGTGCTTTTACAGCTAAAGGTCTCTGATCCCCTTAATTTGTTAGCACCCCTGCTAAAAGTACAGTCCTTGGAAAAGTAACACTTGTGTTAGATCTTGAAAAAGAAATGTTCGCAGCTCCCTCAAAAAAAATTAGTGAAGGGCAATAGGAAGAAAAGGCAGGCTGGAGGGATGACTTAGTGGTTAAGGAGCTTGCCTGCAAAATCTAAGGACCCAGGTTTGATTCCCCAGCACCTACATAAGCTAGCTACACAAGGTGGCCCATGTGTCTAGAGTTCATTTACAGCAGCTTAAGGCCCTGGCACGCCCATTCTTCATTCTCTCTCTCTCTTTCTGTGTCTCAAATAAAATAAAGGAAAAAGGAGGAGAAACAGAACAGACATAAAAGTAGCAGAGAGGATAAGAAGACAGCAAAACAGTTCAGCAGGTGAAGGCACTTGCTTGAGAGGCCTGTCAGCCAGATTCAGTTACGAAGCCGCTGAAGCCAAAAGAGAGGCAGGCATATGGTGTTCCAAAGCTCATTCTCTCTCTTTCTCTCTCTATCACAAACACACACACACACACTCACACACACACAAATAAGTAAACAAATAAGAGAACAAATACAGTAGAAGGACATTTGTGAGTGAAAAGTTCACTTCAATCTCCTAAAATCTGAAAGAATATGGCTATAAAGAAAAACATACCTAGTCTAGTCCAAGGTAATATAAGAAGTTAGAGAAGACAAATTTGACAGTGTTCATTAGATTCAGGCTCAGATAGAATTACAGTGAAGTAGAGGAATACTTAAGAATTATTAAAAAAAAAAAAAACAGATGTTCAAATCCATCAGTCTTTCTAGTTAGCATATCTGTAAGTAAACTCTGACCAGAATTTCCAGAGAACAGAAGAGAGAGAGATTGAGAGAGAGAGAGAGAGAGAGAGAGAGAGAGATGTTTTCACAACTAGGTCACCTTTGCTAGTTTTAAAAGCACATGGATAACATCTGTTTCCCAGCTGTGAAAATAGTGGTTTCACTGTTAGACATGTTTTAATTCATTTCCCAAGTGAAAAAAAAAATTGTTATAAAACATCTTTCGAGGCTGAGAAGATTCCCAAGTAGTTAGAGCTATTTGCCTGCAGAGCTTTTCAGCCTGGGGATCTAATCCCAAGCCACCCATATAAACTGGGACAGATAGTGTCACAAATATCTGTGTCCATTTGCAACAGCAAGAGGCCCTGGTGTGCCCATGCAAATACGCACACATGTATAAATAAACAAATTTTAACTTGTCCAAAACCTCTCTCAGAAGGCTCATCACTTTGGATGGGATATCCCCTACCTGGTGGAAAAGAGATTATCTAGGACTCATTAAGAAGAGTGGTGTGGTATATAGGGGATATAAATAATTTAACAGAAGCAATATGTCAGTAATTAGGTTTCCCATAAACATCACTTGCATCCCAACTTCTAACTAATTCTTCTGTTGGTAGCTACAAGACCCCATCACATGATGGATGCAAGTGGTACAGGAAAAGAAAAAGAATATTATTAACATATCTTTTGGAAAGTATAATCAAAATCTGTTAAACAATGTATAACTTATTTTTGTTTTTTGTTTTTTGAGGTAGGGTCTCGCTACTAGCTCAGGCTGACCTGGATTTCACAATGTAGTCTCAGGGTGGCCTAGAACTCACAGCGATCCTCCTACCTCTGCCGCCTGAGCACTGGGATCAAAGGTATGCGCCACCATGCCCAGCAATGTATAACATTTTATTAGTGAGTAGGAGAAAAATTCATGATATAAAGTTTTTTTAAAAAAAGCTTATCTTGCAGATGGATGTTGTTCACATTGTGTCACTGTAGTGGAAAATCCATCCTGTTTCGAAATCCTCTGTATATGTTATCTCCTTTTTCCCCCTCCTATAACTTTGTCTCAAGAACAAATGTTCTGCTGAAAATTGGCATAGTGACTATGAGTGACATCCTAATATTTCTTACATCACATTTGGAGAGGGAAACATTTAAAGTACTCTTTGTTTATAGTTTTTAAAGTGTTCTTTTTGTATTAACCTATTATTATCACAAGCAAATGTAGTTAGATTTAGTCAATGAAGGTATAAGTATTTGATATGTCATGAGTTAAGAAGTCTCAAGTTAAAAATACTTTTTTTTAACTTGAGTGAACCTGTGGTTACATACTAATTGTGTTTTTGAAGATATGGTTTTAGAGTTTAAGAGGACAAAGGGCAATTCATTTGTGCAATATCATATTCATTCTAAAGTGCATCTAATGAGGAAATTTTGCTTAGGAGACTAAATTGATTTCAAGTAAACATTGACTGAATGCTTACAAGGAGCATCCTCATGCAATGGGTAGCAAAACACCAATGTCAGGGAGACTGGCTTTGTATTTCTATCCTCATAGTCCACACTGGAGAAAACAAGCTAAGACGCATGTGCAAATAACAATGCACATAAGAAAAGGGCAACGGCTGCAAAGAAGAGATACATGAGACAGGGTCAGAGAATGCAGATGGAATGAAGGTTGATGGTTCCTACACCCTGAACATGGTGCTTTGAAAGCCATCTTGGGAAAGGAGAATGCTTAGTAAAGCCACATTTAAAACACTGGATTTGCATTTCAAGAGAATATCCTCTAAGCTATATATAATCATTTTGAAATCTTGGCTTCTGGGTATTGGAGATCCATCTCACAGGATTCAGAATCATGGAATCTTATAAAACCAAAACCATGCAGTTAAAAATGAGTGGAAATCATTATATCATTATTACATTATTACTGCCCCATCTCCAAGACCAACACCATGAAGGTTGCAAAACTTACTGATCCTACATAGATGACCTACACATTGAGTCCATAAAGATGATGACTCTGGGACATACCAAGCAGACACAAGTGAGGAAATAAATGATTTAGCTGCTGCATTGATTTTCTCTGGACTTCCTATAGAGCCGGACAACAACTTGGCCCCTTCCATACACTTCTGCATAGGCAGGTCTGGCTTACCAGGGTCTACTTTGGCCCTTAAGGGAAATTAAAAATACCACAGATGCCCAAGGATTTCCTGTACCCCACAGTTTAAAAAAAAAAAAGTCCAATGAAATGTTTCAAAGGTAGCTAGACAGGATCTTCCAGGGTAGCCCAGGCTGGCCTAAATTTTACCATCCTCCTGTCTCAGCCTCCAGAGTGCTGGGATAACAGACATATGCAAGTCTATGATTTTTGTTTTATAACACACACAAAAAATTAAAAGATACAGAGATTATCACCTATTTGCTATAGCTACTCGGGTTCCCTCATGGGTGGAGGAGAGCTGATTGGAAGATGGTAGGAGGATAGAAACTAGGGTGTGACTGGAGCTAATGCACCCAAATGATGAGCTGTAGAGATTCCCAGGTGTACTTCATTTTCTTTTTTTAAATTTTTCTTTTATTATTATTATTATTGTTAGATGTGGACATATTTTGTATGTAAACATCACATGTTGTTACCATCCTTTCCCTCCTCCCTGCCCCTTTTCTGAAGAGGCCTTCTTCATTGGGGATGAAGGTCAACCTCATGGGGACTGTGGGTCATGCGTTATGGGTCAGCAGTCAGTTATGGGGGAGAAGCAATATCTCTGTGCAAAATGTCCCAACTTGTGGCTCTAACAATCTTTCTGCCCCTCTCAAAATCCCTGATCCATGCTGGGAGCATTTTAAGTCTACTTCAGTGATGGGAACTTAGGAGCATCTGGATCTCTGGTTTGGTAGGTGTTGAGTGTCCTCAGTATCTTTCTCCATCACCCTTGTGCTGATATCAGCTTAACTAAGAGAGCAGCATTCTTGCTCATTTCCCCAGTTCCTCTGAGATTTCAGCTGGAGCCGGGGTGGAGTACTGGGTCGATTATCTTCTCAAGCCTAGTTCCCATTCCAGACCCTAGCGCCTGCCCTGTGTACTTCATTTTCAAGGACTGGGATTGCTCAGAGTAAAGGGTAGAAAATAAACAAACAAACAAACAAACAAACAAACAAACCCAACAAAACAAAAGAAAGAAATGCCAAATTCAAATCTATTCTGAGGAGATCTTCTGATATTTCCTGTAAAAACTTTCTTCACAGATTCTGCTTCTTAAAGGAAGTTTAATGTTCAAGGAATGTATGTGCATCAGTTATTGAATGGATGAAATCCCTTTCAGGGGACTGAGATAGTCAACAGTTAATTGGTAGCCATGAGAACTTACATTGCTTCTCAATCCTCCCAGAGAATGTCTTAGATATTCAGAATATGGAGTATAATGTACAGGAATAGATTTAAAAAGAAAACCAGGGAAAAGAAAATTTTAAAAAGGAAAAAAAATCAAAAATACCAAAGATATATGAGTAGAATAATTTTAACTTAATAAATAATGAACATCATAAAATATTTATTTCTTTAGTAAACACCAAAGAGACCACAACTTCAGTCACAGAAATCACCCCCATTTTGCAACTGCATAATAAATCCAGCACCTTAAGATATCTGGCTGTCTGTCGAGATGGATAAAAGAGTGAAGAGGCGAGCCCACACTGACCTCGAACACCACAGTCGTCCCTGCCTCTCAGGGAACAAACAAGGGATGCTGAGTGATCAGGCATCAGGAAAGAAACCGCAAGAGCCACAGAGGCCCTGAATAATGCATATCCTTGGGAGCCCTGGGTGAAGGCTGTAAGACTGCCATGGAGGAGGGAGAGCTTTGAAGACCCTGAAGGGCCTTGCGGCAACCAGGGAAAAAGCTGGAGACAACATTGGTAATAAATCTTTCAATACTTTTTCTCCAAACAGGCTACCAGATAAGGGCTTTATCCATTTTAGCAGAAAGGGAGCAAATGCTAAAATAGCAGTTCATATTAAATGCGTTCATGTTACTAGGTCCAATGTGCGAAAGAAGATACAATATTTCCCATTCAAAACCATTAGCTGTTTAACCCTGGTATGATTGCTGGACAGAATACATTTTGCAGGGAATTTTCAGAATGGTTAAAGGGAGTTCCTTTATGGATTGTAAGCACTGGTGTAAATGGAGCAACACTGAAGTGCATTGCTGTCTACAACAAGTAACAGTTTGCAGCGATAAACTCTTGTCTCCCATCAAGACTTCGGCAGGCCTCACACTGTGCGAACGTTATCTTCACATGCTGACATGTGTGATCTAACATTCTCACTTTGCCACAGCCGGAGCAATTGCTTGACAATTTGATTACAGTTTCCTGTCAGCTCATGCACAGAATATTCCTACAAGCTTACAGCAATTGCAAAATATTTTGATTTTTGAAATCATAGTTATTTATGAACAAAAATAAATACCTACAGAATATTGGTTTCTGATTAAAAAAATAAAACAAGGTTTTTATAAAGGAAAAGGCTGCAAATGCCTATGAATTTGTATGTATGAGAAGACAGAAGATGTGGGGGTTGAGCTGAAGAAACCCCTGAAAGAAGAAGAATTTGGGTCAAAGGAGCCATCATGTTGTTCGTAGCTTGGTGGAGATAATTGAATTGCTACTCTGCATATATACTCTGTATATAACATGTTTGTAGATGTCATTTCAAAAACACCCTACCTCTTTCCAGCAGTGAAAGATTGTTGACCACATACATTTGTAGAAATTTTCTAGAAAAAGGGAAATGAACAATGACATCTTTTATTATTTAGAAGACTCATCTCTGCTTTCTAAAGAGTCAGATGTATGCGTGTTTAAATGGTCTAAGGTTGATTACTGAGATCTTTTCTACATGTATGAATTTCTTGTTCTTTACTATAAAACAGAATGAAACTGTTACAATATATGAGTATGCCTGGCCCTTTTTGCCCCCTAATAGAGATGTGAAATAGGATTTGTCTTGAATTATTGACCTTTCCCCATGAAATGAGAATGTGCCAAGAAAGAACTCCATTTTTATTTATTTATTTTTTTCTTTTTCGTTGCTACAGAAATCAGTCATTCAGCAACTTCGGTCCCAGCATTTTATTCACTTCTCCACAGAGTGACACAAAACTGAAATTATGTCCACAAATGAACAAGATAAAAATGAGCATTAGATCAGACTAAAAAAAAAAAAATCATGGAATTTTAAATGGGGGAAAATGTTCTCTAATGAAAACCCATTACAATAGCCCTGGAGCTAAAGGTAATTTATAGGTAGGCCAGAAGAGCATGTATACCTCAGTAATACAATCAATAACTCCACCTCAAGTCTAGCCACTCAACGAGGAAAAGCTCTAGCATGAAGCTGGACTCTTTTTCAAGTCGTTATTAGTCAAATGGCTCTTCATGACTTGTAGTTTTAGACAACAGCAAGGACTGTTTAAATTACGCTCTGTCTTCATTCCTTCTTCCTCGGCCATGCCTACAGACACTGCTTCTATCCAGGTCAGGGAAGGCAACTAGTTATAGCACCAGGCTGTTAAAAACATAAACTATTGAGTAAAAAAGTTCCCATCACAGATACGTATTTTCACTTTTACAAGGTAGAATGTCTTTACAATAAAATCGTAATTTTAATGAAAGTCGCTGCAAACTTCAAGAGACAGCCACATAATTATCACCAGAGTATAAATAAAGAAGTTTAGTACTCTTCCCAAAGCCCTTTCTGTTCCTTTACAGTGAACCACTCCCTACTGCTTCATGCCTTGAAAACCCTTAATGTATTTTCCCTGCCTATAGATTCACCCTTTCCAGGGTGTCATGTAAATAGGATCATTAACATGTAGCTTTCTAGTCTGCTAAGTACCTAGGAACAGCACCTTGTGACTGTACAGTGAATAAATGGTGAACTTTATAAAAACCAGACAACCATTTTGAAGAATGGCTGCACCAATTTTTTGGGCTGGAGAAATGGCTCAGTGGTTAAAAGCACTTGGGTTTGATTCCAAGATACTCATGTAAAGCCAGATGCACAAAGTAGTGCATGTGTCTTGAGTTGGTTTGCTATGGTAGGTGGCCCTGGTGCACCTATTCTCTCTCTCTCAAATAAATAAATATTTTAAAACTGTTTAGCATACATTAATTATACATGAGGATGGATTTCACCATGACATTTCATACATAAGTAAAATATACTTTGATCAGTTCTTCCCATTACTTGTCCACTGTCTGATTTCTTTCCTCTTCCTAACCTTCCTACCTTAGATGTTCATGTCTATTTTTGTTTTGCTTTGTTTAAGGTGGCTCACTGAATTTAACACTTGGTCATTCATTTCTCAAGAGTTTGTGGGTATGAGCACTATATTCTAGGTACTCGGCTTGATGTTGTAGTTGTCGTTTAAGATGTAGTTGTTCTTAGGTGAGTATTGAAAACACCAGAAATATGTCTCCTCATGTGGGTAGTAATTGTACTCTAAGAATCTATCAATAAACTTTGGAGTTTATTGAAGACTTCCAAATTTTAAGGGAAAGTCTAGATAACAAACTGAAGCTAATTTCAATAAATTTGAACTCTTAAAACAATAGAAGCTACCTGTTTCCTTATCCCAGTCCTATAACAAGCAGATGTACAAGGATATAGAGAAATTGGAATCCTTGTGCCTGCTGCTGGCTATGTAACATATATCAAAGTGCTGAGGAAAACAGTACTGTGGATCATCAAAAATTAAAGACAGAATTATTCCATGATACATAAGTCCAGTTTTGAGATATTTAATTCAAAATCTGATAGCAAGGTCTCAAAGAGATCTTTGTCCATTAGTGTTCATGGCAGCATTATGCACAGTAGCCAAAAGGTGGGAGTGAACAAACTGTCTATGAAAGCATGAGTGGATAAATAAAACATGGCAAACACATACAACCAGCCTTCAGATGGAAGAAATGTGTTCTATTGTTACAAGATGGATGAACTAACAGGAAGGGAAGGAAAGGGGAATGATTTTTATTGTTTTTGAGTCATGTCCAACAGACTGGCCTTTCTTTTTTTCTTTTTCTATGAGACTGAGCAAGAGAGAGAGAATTGGTGCTCCAGGGCCGATACCACTGAAACCAAACTCAAGATGTGTGTGTCACCTCAAGCACATGTGTGACCTTGTGCATATGTCACCTTGTGCATCTGGCTTATATGGGATCTGGAGAGTCAAACACGGGTCCTTAAGCTTCAACGGCAAGTGCCTTTACCACTAAGCCTTCTCTTTAGTCAAGAATAATTTTTTAATGAGGATAATGTTTCAGGTTTCACATGGTGGAAAGCATAATGGAGATAGATTACATGATGAGTGTATCTGTTATTCAACTCAACACTTCAAAATCATTGTAAAAGTAAACTTTAAGTTATATGTATTTTACTAAAACAGTGGTTGAAAATGTGGCAGTTTTTTTTTTTCCTCTAAAGAAGCTGAAAGTCTATTATAGGACTGAGTAAAGTGGAATATAATATAGCAGTGTGACATGAGCAAGGGTTATGGGGTTACCCATCATAATAGGAATAGAAGGAACATTTACCCCCCCCCACTATGAATCACAATCACAAAGAAAATAAGGCTTTAGGGTGCACACAGTTTAGTGGAAGGGATGAAAGCATAAATATATAAATAATTATTTAATTATCAATTCTCTAAGTGCTATGAAAGAAATTTGTAGTAAGTGAGAAGAACATAGAAATGTCATAGTTTAGCCTAGGAGCCTCGGGGAAGATATCCCTAAGAGACTGACATGAAAATTGAAAGCTAAAGTATAATTAGAAATTAACCTGGGAACAGGAGGAAAACTCTAGCACATAGCACAGAGGAAACTGCATTTTTAATGATTCTGACGTGAGGATAAATGCAGAGACTTGATGAACAGAAATAAGGGCAAGTCAAGAGAGAATTGCATATTTCCTATTTGTAGCTTACAACAGAGTCATCTGCTTTAAATCAGCATGACATGGGTCTGCATATAAACAAGCGCGTATTCAGTTAAGGAGTAAAAAGGTAATCTGATGTGATCTATCCAGTGCCACATTTCAAAAGCTTCTAGAATAAGAAAATAAGAAGCCGGGCTTAGTGGTGTGCACACCTTTAATCCCAGCACTCGGGAGGCAGAGGTAGGGGGATCATCATGAGTTCGAGGCCACCCTGAGACTACATAGTGAGTTCCAGGTCAGCCTGTGTTAAAGTGAGACCCTACCTTGAAAAACAAAAACAAACAACAACAACAAGAAAAAAAGAAAAAAAAACAGAAAAAGACAAAGAAAAGAAAAGAAAAAAAAGGATGGCAAGAAGACACAGATAAGGAAGAAGGCAAGGAAATGGCCCTGACTCCATCCTCAGAGCCCCCAAATTCTTTGAAAGACCTAAAGTTTAGATGATAATTGATTCACTTAACATTTAAACAAACAAAATTACTTTCATTGCCAGAGAAGGTATTTGAGAGGTTCCAAGAGTGGATTAGAACTAAAGTGAGTTTTTGATGAGGACAGGGTGCGGGGGGAGGGAACGACAAAGCCATGGTGAGACAACTTGTTCCTCAGTCACGGACACCACCAGTGACCACAAGTATGACTACTAACATGAAGACAGTGGCCTCATGTCAGCAGACAGATGTGATTAATTAGCATCTTTAAAGGGACTTTTTTTCCTCATTTTTAAAATATATTTTATATATTTGAGAGACAGAGAGGAAAAGGCAAATAAACAATGGGCTCTTCAGGGTCTCTAGCCACTGCAAAGGACCTCCAGACACATGTGCGACCTTGTGCATCTGGCTTACATGGGTACTGGGGAATTGAACCTGGGTCCTTAGGTTGTACAGGCAAGTGCCTTAACTGCTGAGCCATCTGTTCAGTCTTTTTGTTCTTCCCTTGTTTATATTTCAATTCATTTTTTTTTTTCTATAAAAAGACCTTCCTAAGAGATTTTCATTTTAGAGAGTTTACTCACCTTCTATGGACAGTTTCATCAAGCAGTAGAAGCACATTTTATTTTGAAGCTCTGTATTGACACACAGGTCCCAGTAATCCAGCCATGATTCTTCTCTCCCACTACTACATATTATTTTCTTACCACCATTGAGCCCCTCACCCCTACCACCCTAAGCTGGGGACAATGATCAAGCATCAAATGAAAATTCTGCAGAACAACTTGATATAATTTTCCTATGTAGAGAATTGTAGTGTGAATAAAGCTAGGCAGCAAAGGCATGGGAATAAAACACCTGAGACAACTCGCACTTGTCCCTCTGATGATGATTTCCTCTGACCACCTCATCGTGACTGCCTAGCATGTGAGCAATAACTGCTGGTTTCAACTTCACATGACTCACATATCTCTGCCAGTTGCAGTCAAAGAATTGAAGACAAGAGAGACATGAACCACTGCTGACACCTTTATTTCATCTTATTGAATATTTCCATACCTGTGATGGTGCCATCACTCTTCCCTGGAACTAGAGTCTCCCCATTTTCTTTCTGCCCTCCAACCCCTGAGCTGATTTCTCCAGGCTGCCCCAGGTGTGACTTCTCTGTGGGCTTCCCAGAGTAGATCGTCCCCAACCACTTATGTCCTGGTTCAGTGGGCAGAAAGGTAGGAAGTACCTGTGTGGGAAATCAAAACCCCTTTGAGCATAATGCTAAATATGTGTCTGCAGTTATTTCTTGTTTTATTGGCCAATGAGAAGTGTTTTCAGCCACCTGTTTACCTAGGAGTTTACTTATAAAATAAAGGAAATACTTCCACCCATTTGAAAAATAAGGTGGATTTATTTTTCATAGGATCAAAGTCCTAGGTTATATGTGTGTGTGTGTGTGTGTGTGTGTGTGTATGAAAATATAGTTTGATGGTACATCTATCTTAGAAAAAATTCAGAGCTCCAGCAGGGATGTTTTACATATGAATCTATACATTCATATTCCAGGATGCAATTCTGAGAGATGCAGGCAGAATATGAGCAACCCCAGTCACTGGCAGAGAATTGTCTGAAAAAAACCTACACACACACACACACACACACACACACACACACACACATATGTATATATATGAATATACATGATCCAAAACCATAGCTTACAGACTGAATCCTAATACCACTATCCCTTGCAGACCAAACCGGTTTGTTCATTCTCTAATCACTCATGAAGCTCAGATGCTATGGGGGGGGGGGGGGAACAAGTCCAGGAAGGGAGATTGTGCTCGTGACTCTCAAGGTCAGTTGAGTGGAATTACTTCCCCAAGAGAATAAATAGGAACAGCCCCAAAACATGTTTGCTTAAAACTCAATCATCAGAGTGAGACCCTACCTCGAAAAACCAAAAAAAAAAAAAACTCAATCATGAGTGATGTTTACATTTCTTGGTTTCTAGATTTTCTTCCAATGCAGTGAGAAAAAAAAAAAAAAAAAGAATTCCAAACCCACTCTGGAAATAAAAGATGAAACTATCTTGCTATTTGAAGAGCCCTGAGTGGACTGCAAAAAGAATACAATTCACTTTGTGTAGAATCACTTCCCCGATAGGTGTGTTTTACAGCTACATGCAAAACAGCACAATTAAAATTATTACATGTATAAATATATTTTAGAAACTAGAACTGCTGGGCGTGGTGGTGCATGCCTTTAATCCCAGCACTCTGGAGGCAGAGGTAGGAGGATCACCGTGAGTTCGCGGCCCCCCTGAGACTACATAGTGAATTCCAGGTCAGCCTGAGCCAGAGTGAGAGCCTACCTCGAAAAACCAAAAAAAAGAAAGAAAGAAAGAAAGAAAGAAAGAAAGAAAGAAAGAAAGAAAGAAAGAAACTAGAACTGCCTGTTGGAGAAGAAATATGAAGACTAATTGTACTTAAATACAGGAAACTTCTCATGAGTCTGGAATAAACTCACACAACAGCTTACAATGGCACTGTTAGCAAGGGCTCGAGAACTCAGTGACAATGGAGTGGATGGCAGTAAATGATAATCGTTGCTCAGCCAAAACAATGCAGCAGCCAAACTTGCTTTTGCTCATAGAAAATTCTGGGAGATTAATTCATGTTGACTAATCTTGCACTTTGAGAGGGCTGTTTCTCAGTGTCGAGGTTATGTAGTGGGACACACACATGCTCCCTGGGTGACCTTGAAGAAAGCCTTTCCCCATTCCCATTCTAGGAGCTTAATCACTGCTCCATATTTTACCAATTTTATTTCTCTAATGTTTCCAGGGATTATTTATAACCTGAATGCAAAAGTTATTGGAACAAATGTCTGACTTTTAATTGCACAAGTGCAGACCTCTATGTTGTATTTTTTTAATCTTCAAAGATGAATGATGTTGGTGGGTTTCAAAGGTACAAAATAAGCTGCACTGTTGGGGTGCTGTATGCCATCCAAAGATCATGAAATTAATGAGGTCAACTTTAAAGGGGACACATTTTCTTGAACTGAACTGGTTGTATTTGAGCTTATAAGAAAGAATTTATTTTCATGTAATCTTAAAACATTTTTATTAGAGCTATTTAATTTTCTGATACAGGTCCAAAAGTTAGGGGCAGTTTCTCTCTTTCTCTCTTTCTCTCATTCCCTCTCCCCCATCACTCTACCTCCCCTCTTTGCATTTCTCTCTTTTTCTCCCCTCCCTTGCTTACTGTCTCACTGTCAAAATGTAGGATTCGATCATAACTTACCTCCAATCCCATTTCTACTAGAATATTCAAGTTTAAAGACTATTTGGAAAATTAGGGTGAACTTGAATCTTGTACATTTACAAATGCAATATGTTCATTACTTACCAAATTTATTTTAGAAACTATTATATGTATTTAAGATCACACTTCTTACACTATTAAAAAATGAGAAAACCATTATGTTGTTTCACTTCTCTTATTGATGTTGAGTTATTCATATATGAGCTATAATGAGATGATTACCTATAAACCATATGTTTATTGTACATTGGCTTATTGCTTCTTCTTGTAATGATTCTTAAAGTGTGTCATCATAATTGTGATCCTTCACTGGACTCTAATTTTGTCTGTCATTCTTCTCATTAAATGAGCAAAACAATTTTCGTACCAACTGTGACTCCAAGTCATTCAGAAATAAAGCCAAAGACATTGTTCTTAACATGTAGAAATGTAAATTTGAATTGGCAAAGTAGAGGACACACAGGTAAATATGCTGTTTTGGAAAATCATTTCATGTATTTGGTTAATAGAACTAATATATTCCATACTGCTTGGATAGACACTGAGCTTCACATGAAGAAATGAATTTCTTGGCTATGATTAGGGCCTATTTTATAGGAGGGAACTTGACTTCAGTTTTCAGGGAGTCTCAGTAAGTAAGGGTAGTATTTGTTTAAACCAGGCACTATGATGCTTACAGGATGTAAGGGATGCATTCCAGCCAGGTGTAGTGATGCAGGCTCGGAATCTCAGCTCTCAGGAGGTTGAGGCAGGAAGACTGTGATGTGGAGACCACCTGTGCTATACCTGGAGTTGGAGGCAAGTCTGGTCTGTGCAGTGAGTCTTTGTTATATGTACATATTAGGGAAGGATTCCCATCTGTGCAAGCCATCTTATGAGGACAACAAACACATAACCTGGCTGTTTTTCATCCAACTGTGGATTTTGCTTCATTATTGACTATAAATTGGGAAATATTTTTATATGTGACAAATCCATTTGAAATATTTATCAATGAACAGGTTTTAATTAAAACATCTTGAAGGGAGAATAAAGTTTTGTCTTTATTGCCATTTGGAGGGTATGTGTGTGTCCATGCACATGTGTGTGCCCCCACCACACACACACACACACACACACACACACACACACACACACACAGAGAGACTTAACTTTTATGGAAACATTAAGTCAGCTTTAACCAACTTACAACTTAATTTGGAAGACTTAAGATGGTAGAAACTTAACATCAACAAAGAGCTAGCAATGTTACTGAATCATGGGAGAAAGGTCATACCTGGAGACACGAAGTTTAGCCAGGTTAGAATCAACACTCTAAATAGGCTTGGTACTGAAAAGACGTTACAGGAAGGAGACTTAGAATTTAAGATGAGTGAAATTCTGTGCTTAGGAAAAGAGAGATGGTACTAAATCTGCAGTCTAAAACTAGAAACATAGAAAATCAGTCCAAGGAGAAGGCTGAATAAGGTCAAACCAAGAGACAGACGAGTGTAATAAAATGACATCCAAAACAACAGGTAGAAATGCTTAAATTGTACTGTTTACAGAACTACTACTCAAGGCCTATTTCTTAAACTACATAAAGAAAATAAAACTGTCTTTTGGCCAGGCATAGTGATGCACATCTTTAATCCCAGCAACTTGGGAACCTAAGGTAGGAAGGTCATTGTGAATTCGAGGCCAGCCTGAGACCAATTCCAGATCAGCCTGGCCTACAGTGAGATCCTACCTAGAAAAACAAAAAGAAAAAAAAAATAATAATAACCCGTCCTTTTTGTGTTTTGAAATGCAGATGGCAAAGTTCTATCTATCTTGGACATCCTCTACTGTGAGTTTTAAAAGCAATAATAAGAGAAGAAAGACTTATATATTTTAAAGAGAAACTTTAATTACTGCTATTCTCACATTTGGTTAGAGAAGATTCTTACTGCAAATGGTGGCAAATACCTCGGAGATCCAAGACTTAGCAAGGTGAGAAGAAGAGAGAACTCGGTGCTTAACCCTGGACTGGCTCAGAGCACTAGAAGACATGGTTGAAAGAATAGGAGAACTGCTTTCACTGCAAAACAGGAAAGCTTCTCCATGGAAATGGCGGTACATACTGAGAAGAATCAAAGCTGAAAGCAAGAGGCTGTTGAGAGCTCAGCACAAAATGAGAAACATGTGTGTCATATCCTCCAAGGCTCAGGCAACATTGCAGACGGTGAGGCTGAAACAATATAAGAGCCACAGGAAGGGAAGGCAGACCTTGGGACACTGTACTCCCAAGATGAACTGACTGTTATAGTCATGAGCCCACAGTGGTTGCTGGCACCCTCTCAAGAGCTGTATGGTCCTGAGCCCATCAACATTTTGACATGAAGGATGAGGTTGGACAAGAGAAATGAGGCATCCAAACAGAGAAACAACTATGTGTAAAGAGGAAAGTTCTCAATGGAATGAGGGTGGGGTAAGTAGTGAAATGGATAAAGTATAGTGTGCTCATGTATTAAAGTTCTCAATAAGAAATTACTTAGAGAGATAATAAAGTCAAATAATGATGGAATACTAGCAGAATTTTAAATGTCACCCTAAAGCTGGAAATATTTTTTTTTAATTAATTTAAGCCATTTACTTTGGTCTGTACTTAGATGAAGGGTATGAAGACATATGGGAGAACTGATGACAAAGAAGTTGTCCAAAGAGGACCATTTGGCTGAAATCTTGGTGATTCAATATGTATAGATGCAACATAGATGCAAATGCTTTAAACAACTGTTTTGGAAGAATGCATTCCCACATTTAAAACTAATTTAATATAAATATCAAGTTATTTCTTAATTTAAGAGGTAGAAGCAAAATGCCTAAATTTTCATAAATGCTTTCATAATAAAATATTATTTCCTGTAATAGCTCATTTATTTTTAATAAAGGTAGAACAACTTCAAAGCTACGATGTTTCATTTTTAAATTTTGTTTTTTAGTTTTATTTATTTATTTGACATAGAGAAAGGGTAGGGAGGGAGGGGGAGAATGGGCGTGCCAGGGCCTCCAGCCATGCAAATGAACTCTAAATGCTTGTGCCACCTTGTTCATCTGGCTAACATGGGTCCTGGGAAATTGAACCTAGGTCCTTTGGCTTTGCAGGCAAATGCTTTTAACCTTAAGCCATCCCTCCAGCCCTGATATTTCATTTTTTAATTGCAAGTTTCAAGTTAATACATAAGCCACAGTCTTGGCTTTCAACCCTCTCCTTTCACTCATTTCCCATGGTTCACTTGGAAATATTTATAGTCTCTCTTCCAACTTTAAGTTTCAGATGTTGGTTCTAACTCTATATCTAAACAGAGTTCACTTTTTCATTTATTAACATTATATCTTTATGCTTCATGTCTGTTTCAATTCATCTACCCAATAGTCCTTTTGAAGCATTTATTGTTAATTCAATATAGTTTTCTTTGGCCAGGAAATGTAAAATTATTCTTTTTTATTTTATTTTATTTTTTAGAGACAGCAAGAGTTCAGGTGGGGGGGGGGACAGAAAGAGAGAGAGAGAGAGAGAGAGAGGAGAGAGAGAGAGAGAGAGACACCAGGGCCTCAGCCACTGAAATTGAACTCCAGACATGTGTGCCGCCTAGTGGGCATGTGCGACCTTGCACTTGCCTCACCTTTGTGCATCTGGCTTGGGTGGGATCTGCAGAAATGGAACATGGATCCTTAAGCTTCTGAAGCAAGCACCTTAACTGCTAAGCCATCTCTCCAGCCCAAAATTATGTTCTTTGTAGAAAAATGGAGATCACATGCCAAACAGCCAGATGCAGAAAGACAAATGTTGCATTTTTTCCCTAAAGTATGGAGAATACACAGAGAGAAGGCGGTATTTGGTGGAAAGTGAAAAGGGCCAGTGGAGGACAGGATAGAACTAGATACAGAAATATATCTTAACGTGTCCTAATGAAACCCATCATTTTGTACAATCAATATGTGCCGATAACAATAACATGTATTGTGACTTTCCCTAGGATCTTTTATGAGGAGGGGGTGGCTATTGGCTTTTTATGTGTAAAGCACTCCTGGGCTGCCATCATAGCCCGACTACAGGCAGCCCTTTCTAAGTACGCTTCCCGTTATTTGTACTGCATGTGGCTCACAGAAGTTTAAGGAGCAAAGTCTGTTTATTTTTTTTCCATATTTTATTTATTTTATTTATTTATTTTATTCCATATTTTACGTCATTCTTTTTTCTTAATCTTGAGATCAATAATTTTACTGAGGTTGATAGTTTCATATTATTATATCTGAGAACACAAAATGTCCTTTTGAGCGATAAATACAAACCTTTCTTTATTGGGGATCTTAATATATATATCTGAATTTTTTTCTTTGTTATTCTCTCTTCAGAACTATTTGAATCTGGCGGAGCTAAATTTCTCTCCCCTTCTCAATGATCTGACTGTGGTGATTCTACCTCTATTACTGCCACATAGTCTTGCATATTTTCCCCACTAAACCCGTCATCCTGACTATGCTTCAGTCCCTTCTAATCTATTATAAGTTGCTTTATAATGTCTTCATTTACAGTGTACATCACCTATCCTTTTCATGTTTTTTTTTTCCTGGGCACTAACAACTTATTTGAGTTGACTTTTAATGTATGTTTTCACTTATTTGAACCTTTATATTTCTTTTCTGACTTCTCTGAAGAGGATGAAGCTGTTCATTCTAAATTCTTTCTGTATTAGAAGACTAAATAGTCTCATAGTATTTGTTTGCTTAGCTACTTTACTTATGATTGTTTCCTCTATTTTTCCCATGGCGCATTTGTTCGTTTTGCTCACAGCGGAGGGGAGAACTTGGGGGAGTGAGCTGTAAGGGAATTCTAATGACTAGACCTCAAACACACCAAACCAGAGGCTTCCTTTTCCCAGAGTGTTCGGGTTTTCATTGTGATTCGCAGGAACTCGTTTTATTTAAAACCTCCCTGTGCCACTGCCCTCGCCCCTCGACCCAGCTCTGGTGCCCATGGTGCCCATGCTGAGCAAGAGGTAGGCTGCGGTGACTGGATCAGCAGCCTTCACGAGGGCCGCACTTCAGTGCCGTCTCCCCGCCACTCGATGCCGCGAGGGCTGCATGCAGCAGAGAGGTTCTGCACCGCCCCACGGCCCCTGTGCCCCCTGGATCTTGTCAGCTTGAATCAAAGATTCATTGCACATGTCTATTCAGACTGCAGCATCCACTGTCAGGAAATCTACACCCACTAGTGTTCAAGGAGGCGTGTATCACCTCCTGGCATCCTACCCCGTTTTGACTCAGGTTTTGCTTCATGTGGTGAATGAGCAGATACTTCCGAGTTTGACATTATAACTATCTTTCTTTGCTTCCTTTTAGCTGGAAGCTATTTTACTTTTTTAAAAGTTTCATATCATTATTTCTGATGGCTTTGAAGAAGAGGAGTAAGACTGCCTCTGCCTTCACTCTGCTGTCATAAGATTGGAGTTTTGCACACTAATTTTAAAAATGCTGGGACACTGTAGCACTTTAATAATTATGCAATGATGCTATATTGTGTTTCCTCAAATAGCTTAAGAGGTTAGAGGGAAATAAGACAAATCCTAAAGATGAAACTTGTTTTTAAAACTGAGGCCTTTACCTTCTCTGTCTTCCCCAACCCCTTTCCACAGAACCTCTAATGAAAAACAAAAAACAAAACAAAACAAAAAAAAAAAACCATGGGGCCTTGCAGGTGGATATGAAAAAGTAAAGAGAAAAATGGACCTAGATATACCAAGAAATAGTTATTCTGGCATCATTTAAAAGTAAGAGAATTTTTATGATTATTTCTAAAAAGTGATACCTGTGAACATTTAAAGTCCTGAACCCTTTCATCTATTTGATTGTAAGTGACTGCCCTAATAGTAGCTACTTTTTTGTTTTAAGAAGGGGAAAAAAGTTTTAGCCTGAAAGATTGTATCTTTTACAACCCATTTTCTCCCTCAGCCTGACCCAGCAGTGAAGTCAAAATGACAAATTTGTGACATCATAATAATTTTTTTTTTCCCTCCAGGAACAAACTGTGAAGCCATTAACACAGGATGGTAACTCCACTGCAGGATCAAACAGCAGCTGGCTAGAGAGGAAAGAAGGCACATTCTTATTCAAACATACATATATCTTCAAGAATAACCAGGGAAACTAGAAAAATTACTGTCAGAGCTAATTGCATTTGGTATAAATGCCAACTCTTTTCAAGTTTGCCCCAGCATGATCATCCTTCTTTATTTAGCAGCATTGCCCTTTTCTCCTAAGAGACTTTGGTAAAGTCTACCTTTAGGTTTCATGTATCATTGCAGTGACTTAAATGAATAGGAATAGGACAGGCCTGGCATTCATTTCTAGTTGTTTACATAAAAATGTGTTTTTGCTTTTTGCTTGCCACAGTTCTGAAAATAGATTTTTATCAAGGGCATTTAATGCCAATGTCTCAATCAAGCTTAGAAAGAGAAACAATGGTCCAGTGATTAGCTCAGTAGGGCCAAAATTATATATTTTGACTGACAACATATCTTTTTGAGGAGATAATTGCTTTGTAATATTTGTTGTTTGTATAGATCTGTTCAGATCTATAGAATACATGGTAAGGGATTGAGGGTAATATCTGCTCTTTGCACTTAAGAGACAATGTTGATATACATGGGAAAATTCTACAATACTGCATACAGTCAACGTGAATAGCGAGAGAGGAGTGTGGTCTACACATGCTTTGTCCTGAACAGACTTCCCTGACCATGAAAGCTACAGAAACTGGGAGTTCATTTCATTGATAGCTCAAATGCTGTGATGTAACTTCCCAATGCTGATATCTTCAATACCCTCAGTTATTAAATAGGTGAACTTGATGTTCCTCTTACAAGTTAGAATGTGGACTACACATGGGCAGTGTATAGAAAGCATTTCAGAAAGTTATGGCACAATGAAGGCCCTCAATAAGTGTAAAAATAAAAATAAGCTGCAGTTTCCAGATTATATTAATGAAAACAGAATTCAGAACTTTACCTGACATGAGATTCAGTAGGCAGAAATCTTAGAAGAGCTAATTCTGCTGAGACTTCTTAACAGGGGTGAAAAACAACAGATGATCCACACAATATAATGGAATGTGTAAAGAAATAGACTAAAATTAACTGTGGAAAGCAGTGGATTCAGGCTGCATTTATAAGGTATCATATGTAGTGATTTGTTCAACAATATAATATGTTGATAATTAGCCTTAGCAGCTGGAATACTGCTAGAGCTATCACCACACCCAGTTTCCAAGTTATGCTAAAGAGTCATAATAATAGAGGCAGCATGGTACAGGCACAAAATCAGATCAATGGACTAGAATAAAAGTTTAGGGTCTAAGTCCAAAGTCAGCATTTTCAACAAATGGGTCTGGGAAACTGGATAACTATATACATATAGAAAAAGTAATCTAGACACTTAGCTCTCACACTGAACACACACACACACACACACACACACACAAACTCCATGTGCATTAAAGTTCAGATGTGAGTCTGATGACCCTCCCGCGCCTTCTTTCACGAGTTGCCCCAGCTGCTCTTGATGAAAGCTAAAAATAGTTGTTTACTGCTTTCAATGCAGAGTACTTTCTCCACACAACAAGAGACAATCTACAGAATGGGAACAGTCCATGCAAGCCATGTATCTGACTGAGAGCAAATGCCTACAATATACAAAGAATGCACAAAGAAACCCCAAAATATAAGCATCAACCTACCTAATCAAAAATGGGTTGTGAAACTGAACAGAACTTTCTCAGAAGGAAAAATACTAATGGCCAATCAGTATTTCTGAATGTGTTTAACATCATAACAGTCATGGAAATACAAATTACACCTACTTGAAATTCCATCTCACCCCAGACAGAATGACTTCCATCAAAACTGAAATGACAGGGGCATGGTGAAAAAACAGGAACCTTATCTACTGCTGGTGGGAGAATAGACAGGTACAGGCATTATGTAAGTCAGGTGCATGTTTGCCAAAAAGCTAAAATAGATCTATAATATGATTGGCTATACCACTTCCCAGGATATACCCGAAGAACTATAATTTACTGTAGAGATGCCTGTTCATCCATGTTTATTGCTGCTCTATTTCCAATAGCTAGGAAATAGATTAGTCCTAGATAGCCACCAACTGGCAAATGGATAATGAAGATGTGGCTCACATACACAATGGAGTTTTGGTCCGCTGTAAAGAAAAGTGAAATTGCCAAGAAAATGGGTGGATCTGGAGAAGATTATATTAAGTAAGATGACCCAGCCTCTGAAGACAAATATGGCATGTCCTCTCTCTCTTTCATGGATCCTAACTTTAAGTTCTTAGATTTGTATGTAAGTGGAAGGAAGAGCCAGTAGAAGCTAGGAAGATAGGAAAGAGTCATCAAGTAGGGGAGGGCTTATGGGAAAGAAATGGCTGACAGATAAGTAGAGGATTAGAAGTCTGGAGGTGGAAAAGCTAAAGGAGGATCAGGGAAAGGGAACGGAGGGGAGGAAAAGGAGCTAGTGAGATTAACAAAAAGTAAAGACTTTATCAGAACAGCCATAGGCTAACTCACTTCTTTGTTAGATAATTATAATACATAATTAAGATATTAACAGAGAGGAAGAGAGAAAGAGCCAGGAGCAGGAGCAGGCCCAAGCTCTGCTGCACGCACAGCCCTATGTCAGAAAAGTGAAAGTGATTTTTAAAATATTTAATTTTAATTTATTTATTTGAGAGAGAAAGGGAGAGAGGGAGAGAGAATTGGCATGCCAGCTCCAGTTGCTGCAAATGAACTCCAGATGCATGCATCACCTTGTGCATCTGGCCTATATAAGTACATGGTCCTGGGGAGGTGAACCTGGAGCCTTTGGCTTTGAATGAAAGTGCATGAGTAGCTAAGCCATCTCTCCAGCCCAAAATTGATTATTAAACAGGTTTAAATTCAGAAGACATTCTATTCTTAAATACAACATGGCAGTGAAAACTTAGCAGATAAATTCTATGGAAGGTTTGTGAGGTTGTGCCTTCCTCCCCCTTTCCTTTCCTTCCTTCTTTTCATCCTTCCTTGTCTTATTTGAAATTATGGCTGTAGATGTAAACAACACCTTTGAAGATGATAAGAGAGAACAGAAAAGGTGCACAAAGTGATTTCATCCTCGAATTGCTTAGAAAAGGAAGGACGCATATGAAGACACAAAACTTAGAATACAGACTTCACTGGTGGGAAGTGATGTGACAGAGAAAGTACTCAAATATATTAAATGTTCCAAAATATCAAGAAAAATGAAGGCCAATAAAGTACTGTTGAATTTGATGCATGAAGACATGAGCTTAATCCCATCTCATTGTGGTAGTGAAAGAAAATTCTCTGTAGATTGCAGGAAAAGATAGCCTTAGAGGATACAGAGATGTTTGGAGCTAAAAACATGGTTCACTGGATAAGCTGCTTGCCATGAAAGCATTTGGACCTGAGTTCAGATAGCCAGGACCAGACAGGTATGGTGCACGCCTGTTATCTCAGAGCTCTGGGGTCATATAGACAGGGGATCTCCACAAACGCTGTGTAGCTACATTAGTCAAATTTGTGAATTTTTGGTCCAACTGAGAGACCTTGCCTCACTTAGAAAAAAAAAAAAAAAGACTAGAGGGATGGCTTAGCAGTTAAAGCATTTGCCTGCAAAGCCAAAGGACCCAGGTTCAATTCCTTAGACCCATGCTAGCCAGATGCACAAGGGGGCACATGTGTCTAGAGCTCATTTGCAGTGGTTGGAGGCCCTGGCACACCCATACTCTCTCTCTCTTTCTCTCTCTCTCCCTCCCTCTTTCTGTCAAATAAATAAATTAAAATATTTTTAAAAGTTAAGTGTGCATACAGAAGATACCAAATATCAACCTCTGGCCACCACACGTATGCTCTAACCTGCATTCATACATGTGCCCAAAAGCACACATATCACACAGGAATGATACAAAGAAGCTTAACTTTCTTTACTCATGAGATGGCAAGTTCTTCATCCCTTTTCCAAATTTTAACAGTGATTCCCACCAATCCTTTCAGAAATACCTGCTTCTAACTACTGGAAAACTGAGTGAACAGGTAAGATGAGCTGGATCTAGATTTGAGCCCCCAGTGTAGGAAAGGAAGGATGTATCTTATTGGTGTCAAATAATTGCATTATCTTTATAATAAGAGCATGTGGTTAATTTTATGCAATATTAAATAAATGTCTGAAGCCCCGAGGGGATAGGAATTAGGTTTAAGAGAAAAGGCAGGGTGGGGAATGTCTGTCTGCTCAGGTTGACAAGCTCCCATCAGCACAGAATACTAACAGGATTTCTCCCTCATTAAACACAGATTCATGTGAGTTCTTGTATAGCCAAGCATATTTACCACTTGAAAATGACAGAAATCTACACTTGTCAATAACTAATAAGAGTGGTTTGCTTACACTGCAATCCACATCACAACATGTTTTCCTTGTAAAGTCCCAAGAGTAAGAAAAAAAAAAAAAAAAGGAAGATACATATCTACAGCTAGCTGCATGAGGTTGCCAAGTGTATAAACTGAATTTGTCTCTGTCTCACATCTGAATTAACACAAACAGGTCTTGGAAGAAGTTTGTGTCTCCCAAAGTGAGGTCAAAAAAGCCATTCACCTATACCATTCCTTTCAAGCCCTATAATCACAAAGTACGAGCTTCTTGACATTGGCATGTCCTGACTAGATTGACTAGATTTTATCTGTAGCACTACTTCTGAAAGGGCCTTTAGCCTTCATGATGGCAGATGAGAAATCCTGAGAGATGATCCACCCTTCACATTACCAAATATTAAGTCCCTGAAAGTTTTCAAAGTATGAAAACGTATACACATCTGGCTTTCCATAGAGAGGTGCAAGCTGATTTATGTTTTTCTTTTTGAGTTTTAAAAGAAAATTTATTGGGCTGGACAGATGGCATAGTGGTTAATCGCTTGCCTGTGAAGCCTAAGGACCCCGGTTCAAGGCTCAATGTTCCATGTTAGCCAGATGCACAAGGAGTGGCCAGAGGCCCTGGAGCACCCCATTCTCTCTCTCTCTATCACCTCTTTCTCTTTCTCTGTCCAGTGCTTTCAAATAAATAAATAAAAATAAACAAAAAATTAAAAAATAAAATATATTATTTATTCACACACATACGTGTGTGTGTGTGTGTGTGTTAAGGTCTCTTGCTGCTAAAACAAACATCCATCCATCCAGCTTTATGTGGGTGACTGGGGAATTGAACCTGAGTTGGCACACTTTGCAAGCAAGCACCATTAACCACTGAGCCATCTAACCCTGTCCCCTTGTGGCCTTTTGAATTTTATATCATGACAGTGAAAAGTCTGTAGAGAACTTGACATGGCCCATCTTAGCCTATCTCCCTTTCCAGTTGCTACAACAGGATCATACCATCTACATAACAAATTTCCACAAATAGTTTATGTCTTGTTCACAGATTCGTACCAGCTACACTGGTATAAAAATAGTCACTACTCACACTTTGTTTTTCAAAGAAAATGACCTATCATGGCTATGTGTATCACCACAAACTTCTTAAAGAAATGTTAAGAGGCTGAAGAGACGACTTAGCAGTTAAGGCACTTGTCTGCAAAGCCAAAGGACCTAGGTTTGATTCCCTAGTACCCACATAAAGCCATATGCATAAGGTGGCACACACATCTGGAGTTCATTTGCAGTGGCCTGTGGCCTTGGTGGGCCTATTTTTTTTTCTCTCTCTCTCTCCCTCCTTCTCTTCCTCCTTCTTTCAAATAAATAAATGAAAAATATTTAAAAGAAATGTGGGAAGCAGCACATGACATTCCTCTCCTATAGTTTAAATCCCAGCATGAAAAAGAACATCTTGTAGAAATCATATAAAAAAGTAAGATCATTCTAATGCAATAAATTGACCCCAATCCGGGTTCCGTTGCCATGACCCATGGAATCTTTCAGTTCCCACAGGAAGTGGAAAAGTCCAGCTGGCGGTACTTAACAATCAGCAGCCTCTTGAGATCAAAGTACATTAGCATATCAAAATGGACAAACACATTTGCTAAAGTCTCCTTCCTAACGGGTCTTTTAGCTTCCTGCGTAACTCACGCAGTGTGGCATGAGACCACTCCATAGAGCAAATAAGGAGCATATTGTTTGAAAGGGAAACTATACACACACACAAAGTAAGTACATAACAGCAAAACAATGTGGGCAATACCTTGACATTTTATTTTACCCTTGTAGGAGACCATGAGAGGGAACAAAAGCAGAGAAAGTAGCAGGGGGAGAAAGGACTCTATGGTGGGGAAGAGTACAAAAGAAGGGAAAAGGGAAGGAAGGAAAATAACCCAAAGTTAACCATTTATAGATAGAGGAGCTGCTGTATTTGTGCATTTATTATATGAGGTATAATGTGTTATCTCCTTTCATCCACATAGAGGAAACCTTGATGAGCAGTTATGATCATTTCATTTTGAAGACAAATAACTTGATACTCATAGTGAGCTTAAATAAAGAGTCAGGATCCATAACCAGAATTGTCTGCACACTTCCAAACCCTTGCATTTTTCTGTGAGCTTTGCTATTTAGACACTTTCATTCACATGGACTAGGTTAACAATTTTTGTCACACTTGTCACACACTTTGCACTGACAAAAATCGCTTAATTCTACATGCTACTTCATCATTTGTTGAACTTCCAGTGTTTTACCCCAAGCCAGGAAGTATAAATATCTCAAAGATCACACTAAGCACTAACTATGACCCTGTTATGGTTAATGTCATTCAATTTGAGGAGCCCTTGAAACCCTGATGCCATCACTTCTGTGCTTTCTCTTTGAATAGATTCTTAAATACAGGAAATGTAATTTTATACACTTCCTTAAGAAGTTCCAAATTATGCAAGGGAAATGGATCCAAAGTTCGTGTTACTTCTAATTACTGACAGTATCACTTGCCTATCTAAAAACCCCTTCTACGCATCCATTCTCGCTGTTGCTTATCAAGTCTCAGTCAATCATACTTAGCTATATCCTTAAAAGAAGAAATATTAACAAATCCATTTTATATTTTTGATGAAAATTATTTATCTATCTCAATTATATTGTTCTTCTCATGATTTCATATGTTTTGGGATATAGTGAGGGGCAGAGGAAAGCCTACCTCAATATGAAGACAATACCCTCCCAAGGGCCTAGGACTTATTCTCTTGTATCACTTCTGACTTTTTAATTTTCTTCTATTTCCTTAGATGTCCATGCCACTTTCTCCATTATCTATAGTCATTTTCACCTTATTTTATTTATTGCTGTCTAATAGCCTTTACAATATACTAAATAATGTCTTTTTCTTAAGGAATTATGTGTAAGATAAGGATAAATATATGTGTGAATGGAGACCATAATGATAGCTCTTGTAAGTAAAGTGAGAAGTTTCAGGATATAGCTCATGACATCTAATTTAATGCTTGGAGAGGCCTGTAAATTTTCTAGGGATGAATATCGTATTCCAGAATGGTAGTAAGGAAAAGAAACACCTTTTTATATGGCTAATATATTAGTCTTCATCAATACTTTATCACTGAATGATAATGATGCAAACAAGAGATGGATAGGCAGGAGTATAATATATGTATTTTCCTCATGTAGTTTCCTCAAGCAAAAAATGTATGCATTTCTACAAGTGTTGTGCTTTCATTTTACAACAGAGATGTGTTTTATGGCATCATCCTGACAATTTATTGAAAACTCACAATTTCTATGCTAATTGTGAAACATTAATAGCAAACAATATTGAATTCTTTGTGCTTAATGTCTTCTGAGCATTTTCTATGCACTGTCTGGTCTGAACTTCAAAACCTCGAGTAAATAAAATGATTATTATGCCACTATATGAGCAAATCATAGTCCTGCAAGTTAATAAATAGGATGAATGCTATTCATTCTCAATAGCAGGTAAGAGGAGATAATGAACCTACAACTATTTTCTCCACATCCCATCCTATTATCCTCAGCAGTACACATTTTGATATCTACATCTTTTTCTGTTCTAGATTGAAATTTTAAGAGGCTAGTTTAATTAGTGTCACATCATAAAGACTAAACATCTTTCTGCAAATCATTGTCAAAATTCCCTTCACTCTATTACAAACTATCAGAGGTCATGACTCAATGTGTAATATACATGAAATATTTTTAAGAAGCTATGAAACAGCAAACTTGTTACTGAAATGTGCTCGCCTAAAGAATAGATGCCTTTATGGTACTGTGAATTAGATTGCAAATGGTCTGTTCCATTTGTTTTCACAGACATAATTGCAGTGTATTCCTGAGAAGGCACTGACTGTGCAAGTTGGTTTGACACACCACTTAAAGGATCAAGTGGCTTGTAGGTTAGGTGCTTTAAAGAGAACAATTATCTTTTGATTAGTGGGAAGAAACTGCAATTGTATGTGGACACAGCACAAGCTGTGTAGCGTTTCCTGGTGCTAAATAATTAATCGTATATCTCTATGAATGTGCTCCTTATTGATTTGCTAAGAATGCTTTCTCACTAATTCGCAAAGTCCTGCCATTCTGGTAGTGATGATTAGGATTGCACAGGATTTCTAAAAATGATTTGTTTTTGTTTGCCAATTAACATGGCATTTTATTCTCATGTATGAGTTTCAATATGTTTGAAATAAAATGGAAATGCCCACAAGAAGACAAGGTACAGACCCTTAAAAAAGAGGCATTTCCATGCTTAGTGTCATTGAACGTTGCTGCCTTCCTGTTTCTATCAGAACGGGAAGATGGGCAATACTCACTGTTTGGAAGGACAGCCTTTACTATAGCACTTTCCAAATCTGACCTGGGTTAGACTAGTGTTGAAAAGAACCTTCCAGAGAGTAGATGTTTTCCCATCACTCATTCAGGCTTTCACTAGATATCAACCTTCTGTCAGTTTACACGACCTTCTTAAAATGTTTTATTTATTTATTATTTGAGGGGTGAATAGGCAGATGGAGAAGGGGTATGCCAGGGCCTCTACCGCTGCCAACTGCCAACGTATCTGGCATATCTATCTGGCTTATGTGCATACTGGGGAATCAAACCTGGTTCCTTAGACTTTGCAGGCAAGCACTTTAACCACGGAGTAAACTCTTCAGCCATACTAGCATCTTAAAATATAGGTATGAATAAAATACATGTCCATGTCTCCCCAAAGATCTGGTGATGTCTTCTCTCAACAAGAAGTATTTATGTTCTTGCAGATCATATAAAGAATCTCATTATTTTCTTTGGTAAGAAAAATAACAACACAATTGGAAACATTGGGGACTAGACACAGGTTTAAGACACATTTGTTTAGCAGAGTGCATATTAAAACCTTTCTGAACACCTTTGAAATAATCATCATTCTCATTTGTTTGTGTCTATAAGCCTTCAAATTGTGATGGGTGTTAGAGAAATAGGTTTTAGTAAAACTAAAGTTACTAACAAGATCATTGAATAAAAGAGGAAGCTTTTCTACAGATAAGATATTTAGTGCAAAAGAACATGGGATTGAATCCAATCAATTTATCAAAATCAAAATTCACGACATAAACATTCATGTTTATACCAGTATGGCCATGCACAGGAATATAGAAGGTATGATGGCTCCATCTCCTTCTTTGTCCAAAGTAATTGCCTCTGTTAGAAATTTCTGTTGAGACTGTTTGACTCTATGGCAATATGTTTTGACTGAGTTTTCAATATTAAGGTTAATTAGGAAATTTAAGTACATCACTTTATCAGGTGTTCCCTTAGTGTTTTAAAGAAACCCTACTGAAAGAAGACTTGACTCCTCCTGCCTTAAACAGGAAGGGGGTAATAATCCTTCTAGCTAAAGTCCTGAGGGAACTGTATGTGAACAACACTATAATAATATTTTGTCATCATTTCTCTGGGAGATTAATAGGTTCTCTGTGGGGTTGCTCAAGTCTGTAAATGCATTGCATTCTTATGCAGAAGAATGGGTCACAGTCATTGTTTTTCCCTTATAGGTAAAGCAGGAGGTGAATGGGACACATGCTAGCTTTATAGTGTCTGAAAGGAACAACTTCCTTAGAGAAGCAACTGGTAAGTATTGAAGTGTGTTGTGGAAGTTTATTTCTTTAGGGAGTAACAAATGGATGGCCTGTGGACTGATTTCTGCTCATCAGACACTTCTTAGCTTGCAAAGTATTCTAAGACCTGTTATAAAAAAAATACAGATTCTCAAAGAAAAGAAAAATCCCGATTCCATGTTTCTAATAGTCTGACAACCCCGTGCAGCTGAAGCTAACCAGCTTTCTCCTGCGGGGCGGACACTGACCTCCGCCTCCCACGCCCAGTGCTCGGACCATTCTCACTCCACCCCACTGACTGCTAGGCATCCCATCACTATTTAATTCATTCATCTGAACTGGTTGTGACGTAGTCTATCGTTAGTCTTTGGGTTTCAAAAAGATTAATTCAGGAGCTGGTGAGATGACTTGGTGGATAAAGCCTAACGACCTGGGTTCAATTCCCCAGTCCCCACATAAAGCCACATGCACAAAGTGCCACAAGCATGTGGAGTTTGTCTGCAGTGGTTGGAGGCCATGGGGCATGCCATGCTCTCCATCTCTCTCTCTCTCTTCCATGTCTCTATCTCCTTGCAAGTAAGTAAATAAATAAAATATTAATTCCATGTCCCCCATGTTGACTAAATTTTGAAAACAAAGTAACAATGCTTGCAATGCTTGCAAAAGCTTTCTACCTCAAAGGAAAAAAAAAAAGTTATTAAAGAAAAAAACTAAGCAGTTTAAAACAAACAGATCCATATAGTCCAAAATCTGTGGGAAGCCATAAGTTTTGAAATGTTCCTGCTAAGAACGTTCACTGTGTTCTGAGAACAGCATGTGGGTAAGAAAATAGTCTAGTCTTTCTTAACCTCATGTCCATTGTTGGGTTCTAGTTAATATATGTTGACATCAAATAATGTCTCAAGGTCATATGTCCTTCCCTTTTGTTTTAAATCTTATTTATTGCTAATTTTTGTGCATGTATATAATACATTTTGATCATAATCACCTCCCATTACCTTCTTTCCCCTCCCACCTGAACCTTTTCTTTTTCTTTTTCTTTCTTTCTTTCTTTTTTTTTTTTTTTTTTTTGTTGTTGTTTTTTCAAGGTAGGGTCTCATTCTGGCCCAGGCTGACCTGAAATTCACTATGTAGTCTCAGGGTGGCCTTGAACTCATGGCGATTCTGTTACTTCTGCCTCCCAAGTGCTGGGACTAAAGACATGTGCCACCACGCTCAGCCCTTTTCTTTTTTATTAATTTCAATTTTAGTGCTTAGAAATGTTATATTCTTACATCTCCTCTTGCCCACCCACATTCCAGTGAGGGCCCTCCTCAGTTAGGTTCATGGTATTGGCTGTGTAGTCATGAAGGCCACAGTCAGGGTCTGCGGGTGGGGAGGGGCAAGCTTGCGGTACTCCTGCCCACTCTGTGGCTATTGCAATCTCTCTACCCAGTTCTGCAATGGTTCCTGAGCCTGAGCATGTGTGTTAGTAGTCTAATTTATCATTGACCACTCTGCTGCCCCATAATTCCTGTTTGGGTGGGCTTTGAGTGACCGTCTTATCTTGAATTGTAAGACTGGTTTCTTGTAGTCAGAAAGTTGATGGATATAGCTTTCTGATCCAGCTTGATAACCTGTGTCTTTTTGATTAGGGAATTGAGTGCATTAACATGAAGAGTTATAATGGTGAGGTACTGCTGAATCCCTGTGTGATTGCTGTTGCTCACCCAGCGCTCTCTACTCACCTAGCTTGGGACCCCCACCCATGGTATAGTGCAATGATCTATTAACCTCATCAAGCTAAACCCTCACAGATGTGCACAGAGGTGATCTCGTGTTACTATCCTCACAGGTCTGTCAAGTTAACAATCAGTATAAAATATCACAATATTCAATATAGAATTTGTTTTCTCGTCACAGCTCTGTATGGGGGAAATCTTAAATCGTCCTAGTATGAAGATCAGGAAATCAAATATAACTAATTCCATACCCCCCTGAATTAAAAATCCTCTGACATAAAAGGAGAAATAGTGTTTCCAATATCGTTAACCTAGCACATAGGCCAACTAGTCATACCCTCCTCTAGAAGATAACATCACACCAGTTACACTTGTGAAAGAAATACTTTTAATAGCCAATAGAAATTGTAAATGATTAAAAAAAAAACTTCCCTACATTGATCTTCATGTAACAAACTTGATGGTAAAAGTAATTTCTAAATTAAAATAAAATAAGTAACTATGCTACAAAGTAAACATGGGCTACTGTTTTAATTTTTTTTTTTTTGGTTTGTATGCAAAGTAATGAGCACCGCCATGGCATTGTATTACATATATGTCACTCTGTTATCGGGGTGCCCCCTCCACTGCCCTCCCTAGTGCTCCCTTCACCCTTATGCTCGTTCCGTTCCTTACCCTCAGTTATTTCCCCCTTCTGTTTTCTTATCTTATGGATTTGCTCTATTTTCTATGTTTTTTTATTTTGCTATTTTTAAGGCAGAGGAGCATGCTCATTAGTCAATAGTAGTAAGAACTCATAACAATACCCACAGTATCTCTAAAGTAAACTTAATAAAATCAAAATATCTTCCCACAAATTACTATTAATATAATGCTTTGTTTTCATGACTGTTTTTGGTTTTCAAGCGGTTAATAATTGTAAAAAGATACACTTTGGTTTTGAAATACATTAGTTAAATTCCATAAAATATTTCTTGTATTGACTGAAGTTTGTATTTTCAAAACAGAAATAGTATGTCAGGTTCTATGTTATACTTTTAAAAATTTTACACATTAATAAACTCTCTGAGAATAAAAATACATTAAGTGAAGGAAATAGAGTAGGCTGGCTTTTCTGTCTTTTTTTTAAAACATTTTTTAATTTATTTATTTATTTGAGAGTGACAGACACAGAGAGAAAGACAGATAGAGGGAGAGAGAGAGAGAATGGGCGCGCCAGGGCTTCCAGCCTCTGCAAACGAACTCCAGGTGCATGCGCCCCCTTGTGCATCTGGCTAACGTGGGACCTGGGGAACCGAGCCTCGAACCGGGGTCCTTAGGCTTCACAGGCAAGCGCTTAACCGCCAAGCCATCTCTCCAGCCCTGGCTTTTCTGTCTTAACAGACCCTTGAGCCTGCATTGTAGCAGTAACTCACATGGCCCTCACCCATCTGCACATTCTCCTCAGTCCTGACAGGAAGGCTTCAGGAAGGCTCTAGCAACCAGAGCAGGATTCCAGGTTGATCCACTCAATCTTGCCCACCCTCTTGTCCGTTGGGCCGTTGGGGCTAGCAGCAATGTTACAAGCCTTTCATCCTAACTTCTACTAGACTGAATAAGCAGCTGGCTTGTAAACAGAAGATTCTTCTCCTGGGTAATTTGAAGGGGGTGTTGTGCACTTCACTCCAGTACTGTTCCAACTCAACGATACCAAAAAAGTCAGCCCGGTCCAGAATGGGAGTGCACATGGTCCCGGTGACTTTCAGAAGGACACTCTCCGTACGCTCTATCAAAGCGCTATGCGAACTCCATCGTGCCTGTGGATCACTGAGGGATTCTGACTTAATGGGTCAGCAACAGGATCTAGGATATGGAATTTCTAACAATCTCTTTGGTGGCACAGCTGCTATGGATCTAGAACAATCTCATTTATCTTCCCATCTTTTCCATATTACATTCAATATTTCCCAAGGCTTTGAAAGCAGCAACTAAAGAGAGAAGAGGTGGAAGAAAAAAAAAAAAGACGAAAAGGAGCAGAGAGTATAAAGTGATGCGGTATGACACCAAGAATCTACCCAGGGAGCTGTTGTAAATAGATAACTTGAATTGTCAAACACGAACATGCTCTAGATTTGCATGTCTGTGCATCCGTATATGATTTGAAATGGTTAAAGCTTCAAGTTTAGTATATTTTATTTATTTCTTGAAAATGTCATACATGTACATAATGTATTTGCAGCCTATTCACTCCCCAAGCCCCTGCCCATTAGCGCCTCTTGTCCATTGTTTTCTCCTGCTAATACAAAAATCAAAGTGGCACTGTGCTGCCAACAGCCATGTGCTGGGTACCTTACATGGTGCCCAAAGGTGCTATGCAGTCTACTGGGGAAAAAAAACATCATCAACAGTCTTACCCACATGTGGACCCTCGGTGTTCCATGACCAACCTGCAAGAGGGGCGTGACTGCTCTGTGAGTAAACAGTTGCTTCCCAATCCTATCTGAGGCCTGCTCCACAGGAAGTAATCCATGGCTGGCACAATAGACCTGGTCAAAATCCCTTGGCTGTGATGCTCATGGGCTCTAGGAAGAAATCTCCTGCTGTGGTTATGCTAAATTGCAACACAGTCAAACTGCTGCCTCAATTCTGAGGTTCATAGCCATAGATTAGTGCTGCTACATCACCCTCTACCACGGTTTCTTTTTGCAATGGCAGACGTTAATGGAAAGATGTAACCCTGTCAACAGTGCTGAGAACAAGTGGCTGCTCATGCCCAGCCCTAACGGGGGCATCTACCTCACCCCGCACTCCATGGCTCAAGGAGCTTCGGAGGAAAAGGTCTGCAAAGGGTGGAATGGCTCGGAGATGGGACTGAGCGCTGTGGAGCGCGGCCTGCGGAGCACGGCGCGGCTGTGCATTCGTGACACTCACAGCAGCCGTGGTTTCCTGCGTGAGACCGAGATCATCATCATCCATCTCGGATGGAGATGGGGCTAAGAAGTCTGTTATCTTTGATTGGACATGACTTGATTTAATCTCTAGTGATTTTCAAACAGTACTAAGAATTTGAAAACCAATATGGTGTTATTCTGAGTGTAAATGAATGCTAATTGGTCATTAGAAGAAACTGTTAGTACCTTCCCTTTAGCGCAATTACTCATTTAATGACACCATGAATGCTATAAGCATAAAAACTAATTTTTACTTTATCAATATTTTATGTTACTATAAATGCCATTTTCCATAAAATCTTAAGATATTACCTAAATGTATACTTGGTACTTCTCAGTATAAAATACCTAATCACTTCCACATTTTAAATGATCCAATCCATCTGGCTGTTGCAATGGACAAATTTCAAATTCATTCCTTTGCTCCAGATCTCAGACTGAATCCTTTAGTATTCTTGTGTCTTTGTTCCCTGGAAGGTAACCAATTTAAGTGAAATCAAATGATTTTTAATGAAGTAGACTGTTCAAATGACCCTATTTCCTGAAGAGGGCATTTTCATGAATATTTATTTAATTTGTTTTACTTTCTTCAGGTTTTATTTTAAATTATGTTCACCAGCATAACCTCTGGAGTTGAAAAATCTATTTTTTCATGAAGGCTCTGAATGACAAACATATACATGTTGCATAAGAGTCTCTGAGAATCCTATAACTTGCTTGTACAATGTTCGTTTAATGCCATCCAGCCACAAGGAACAGATATACCTGCTCTGTCCTTTACATTTAAAAAACTGTGGCAAAAAACATACACAAAAAAGATATAACTGAGAAGTAAACCAAATAATTATATGCCATCTAAAATACAAATTATGGATATGTACACACTGAGATGGAAGACATGCATATGCATGAAATTCAAAATCTCTCTACCAGCTGTGGTGGCGCACGCCTTTAATCCCAGCACTCGGGAGGCAGAGGTAGGAGGATCGCCATGAGTTCGAGGCCACCCTGAGACTCCATAGTGAATTCCAGGTCAGCCTGGACTAGAGTGAGACCTTGCCTAGAAAGAAAAAAAAAAAAAAGGTGTCTCTGCAAAATATGTTAACACGTATTTGCAAAAAGAAAAAAAGACGCTTCAAGTATGCTCATCCTGAAATAGCCTGGGCAAAAATAACTCATTCACAAATTTCCCTTCCTCATACTTAATTAAAACTATTATAACATTTATTTAAATTTTAATAAAATTTCTAATTAAAAATAATTGGTGAAAAAAAAAATCTGGCCTGTGATGAGTCTTTTCACAGAAGATCACCATTATTTGAACTGGTAAGAGGAGAAAAACGGCAATTTCCAAGAAGCCATCTATCTCCATGCTTCTGAGTCTTAACAAAGAATATAGGCTTTTTCAGGGAGAGCCTTCGCCATGCATACTAAGCTTGAATTCATAACTAACTCCTTGTTCTCAGAAACAACGTGAAAGATAGCAAGATTTGTAAAATGACCTAAGCTCCACCCATTAAAATGTTCGAATCGTTCTGGCCTTTCAACAAACTTAAGGATGTTTACCCTCAACTAGTACATCCTTGGCAGCTTCTTTTGTTATTTGACTTTTATTTTCCTCGGTTTCCATACTTTCCCCCTAGAGGACTAAATGAGATGACTAACATAGAAAATGGCCCAGCAAGCAACCGTGTTCTTTTTCCCTCTTTCATTATCTTCCCTACTGACCAGATTCTAGGATTCTCTGAAGACGATGGGAACTTGCGGCTGCTGGTCATTGTATTAAATAACTCACCTGTCACTTTACACTGCAGAGCTAGAGAACTCAAATATGTATCCTCAAAATGCCACTCAGTGTGTGAGTCACAAATCTATTCCATTTCCTCGTTAGTGAAGTTGGGAAAAAAAAAAAATGTTACACACCCATGGGGCCACTATAAACATTAGGTTCTGCTGGGCGAGGTGACATACAATTTTTAATCTCAGCGCTCCAGAGGCAGAGAGAAGAGGATGGCTGAGTTCAAGGCCAGTTTGAGACTACATAGTGAATCCCAGGTCAGCATGGGCTAGAGTGAGACCCTACCTCAAAAACAAAAACAAAAAGCTGGGAAGATATGCAGACAGGGTTTATGGGGCAGTTCTGGTAACAATGCTCATGAAAGCAAGAAAAAGCTAATTTAAAATTCAAAAGACAAGCATGCCTACAGTCTCACTAGAACACTCAGTAGGATAAATAACAACCAAAGCCATCAACAAAGAACCAGAAAGGAAAATAAGCACCACAAGTAAATTTCTGCCTTGCCTGTTTGCATTTCTTACTCCAGAAACCCCGACACTGAGTGAGAAGACAGCTCCAGCTACCCAGAGAACGCAGCACAGCACAACGCCATCGCATGAAAAACCCCGAAGCTGCCATCTCCCCTCACCGTTATGCTTTTTCTCAGCACTGTGGATAAAGGCCATGCACATTAAGTGTGGCTCACCTTGGCATTTCCAATCAGCCTTAAAAAGAAAGAAAGAGCAGTAATAAGTGAGCTTATTTTGTTCATAGGGACACAATCACAAATAAGCAAGTTAGTGCTTCCTGGGAAAGGTCTCCACGCTGTTAGCTATCTGTCAATTCAGTGTAATCTTACTCTGTCAAATATCTGAAAAAGCTACTAATAGGGGTGACAGCAGTCATAATAATACAATCATCTTTTGATATTCAAGGAAGGTTGGTTCGATAACACATCCCCTACCGTGGGCATATACAAATCCACAGATACTCCATAAAATGCTAAAATAAAATGGGGCAGTATGTGTGTATAACCTATGGGCATGCTTCCAAATACTTTCAATCATGCCAGGTGTGGTGCCACACAACTTTAATCCCAGCACTCAGGAGGCAGAGGTAAAAGGATTGCATGAGTTCAAGGCTGCCCTGAGACTACATTGTTAATCGCAGGTCAGCCTGGGCCAGATTAAGACCCTACATTGAAAAACCAAAACGAAAAACAAAACAAACAAAAAAAAAAAACCGTTCAATCATCTGATCTGTAGCAAATGTTATAAAATAGTTTGTTGTACTATATTGATTAGGTAATGATGAAAATAGGGAGGTGGGGGTGAGGAGCCAGTGCATGATCAGTTGTATTTTTTTCCTGAATTTTTTCAGGCTGTGCTTGCTGAACTCATAGATTGAAACCCCCATATATGTAAAGCCAACTGGTTAATCTTAACTGAGCCCTTACAATATGCCAGGCCTTACTTAAATATTTTCATATACAACAACTTATGAAATCAGCATAATAGTATATTGTTTTTAGTTTTCAAATGAACAACTAATAATAAACACTACAGCAAACCATAAGCTTCTTAGAAGTATGCCTATGTATTTTTTTTTAATTTTTATTTGAGAGCAACAGACAGAAAGAGAAAGAGGCAGATAGAGAGAGAGAGAGAATGGGCACGCCAGGGCCTCCAGCCACTGCAAACGAACTCCAGACGCGTGCGCCCCCTTGTGCATCTGGCTAACGTGGGTCCTGGGGAATTGAACCTCGAACCGGGGTCCTTTGGCTTCACAGGCAAGCGCTTAACTGCTAAGCCATCTCTCCAGCCCCTAACCTATGTATTTTATATATGTTATCTCATCAAATTCATAAAGTAATCTTGCCATCAAAATGCAAGGGAAGAAGAAAAGTAGGACTCTCTCACAAGAACTCATGCTCCCTGAGTGGTTTCGTTGAAGGGGTACACGGGAACTACACAGAATGCTTGAAAATATGTAGAGTCTCGGGCTCTGAGTGGCCTTTTCTTAGATCATGTAATCACCAAAACACTTCTGCTCATTTGCCATTTTTTTAGGGTAATAATACATCCCTTTGTGAGAAAAGAGGTTCTTAGACTCAGCCAAGAATATCTCTCATATTTGGCCACTGGTACACACAAGTTGGTAAGTTTCATTCCCAGTGAGGTGCTGAGCTAGAATTTGTAGTTATTATCTCAAGCCCTAGTTACTGAGTACTTAGACTTATTGCTA
The DNA here is from genome assembly GCF_020740685.1 of Jaculus jaculus. Lineage (NCBI taxonomy): Eukaryota > Metazoa > Chordata > Mammalia > Rodentia > Dipodidae > Jaculus > Jaculus jaculus. The sequence goes on along the minus strand of NC_059120.1, from coordinate 46,434,141 downwards.
TAGTTTGAATCTTGACTGTCCTATAAAGCCCACTTTGCTCGAAGTTTTCTGGCCAGTCGGTGATACTATTGGAAAGTAGTGGAACTTTTAAGAGATGAAACCTGGCAGGGAGCAATTAGGTGAATAATGAAATCCTGACCTGTTCATGTTTCCCTCTTTGCTTTGGCTCCCCATGGGATGGCCAAGCCTTCTCCACCATTTTCCTGAACCAATGAGCCAGAAGAGAACCTGTTCCCTTGTGAGTCATTTATATCCATTTTTTTTTTTTTTTTGCCACTGTGACTTAGAAAGCTCACTAGCATATATGTTTGTTCACTGCACAATATAAATGTCGATGAGAAGTAAATAAATCAATGCCTTCTCTGAGTAGACAGGAGTTAATTTCATGACCAAATGAAGAAATCAGTACAAGGAATTTCCTTCATAAACAAAGACAGACAAAATTCCACAAACCCTTGATCTAAAGACCTGGTGGTGTAAGGGTTTGAGAATCACTGAAGAAAGACCCCAGACTCAAATAGTATGTAAAAACAAAGAGTGTTTATGCTGCAGAACCAGCCAGCACGCTGGGGTCAACCCATTCATACAAAATGGCTAACCAAGAGGAGCATGCAGGCTCCTTTTAAGCACAACTAGGGGAATTCTAGGCTGGTTAGGTAATCATTTAAAACTCAGGCCCTTGGGTGGCTATCTTCCTCGGCCACATGTCAGGGTCACTGTTGATTAACAGCCCTTTGTTCGTAGTTTTTTGCAGGAGTCTTGCCTACCTCTCTGGGAAACTGAAACTTAGGCCTAGTTAGGGTGGTACATTATTAAAGCCTGTCAAGGCATCACGTTGGTCCCTTCATTCTCTCCTTGAGTATGGCTCCATCCCGAATCCTTGAGATGTATCTAAAGGTTGGTATTGTTGCCTTAAGACCATTAATTGTACTGTGGCTAAGCAATCCTTAATAAGTTTGACCAAAGCATTAATGATGCTAGGTCCACAGGTGAGGGCAAGCCATAAAATAATAAGGGGAGCAGTTAAGGCAGAAATTAGAGTCATTAACTAAGAGAACCAATTGAACATGGACTCATACCATCCTTGAGATTTTTGTCTTTCCAATTTTCTTTCATGCAGTCTTTTTCTAAGTATGGCCATGGGTTCTTTTATAACTGACATAGAAACGACATTCTTCCTTTAAGGGAGCACAGACCACCGTGTTGGAGGAACAGTGGCTCTATTCCCCATCCGTTCTGCAGTGCTACTTCAGCTAAGGAGGAGAGAGAGTCTTGTAAGTGGGTGATTGGTTTTTCTAATTGCTCTAAATCTGCCTTTTGCCTCAAGTCAAAATCTTTAAGGTGGCCCCCCTAAGTAAGTCCTCAATCTTCTGTTGACCTAGGTGAGTACTCTGGTGTATTTGTCTAATGAGTTGCTACCAAAGTCCAATGGGAGGATGATCCTTCCATTGGGGTCTTGTACCATCTTTGTTCCTTATAGGCTGCCATGCAGCTATGGATCCTCCGTAGTTCTGAGTCAGTATAGTTTGGTGTTTCTGGAAAGGTTGGTGTCACCATTGGAGGCAGTTTGGCCAGCAGGGTGGTAGCAACCTGGAGGACTGTCCCTTGTGTCACCTTAGCAGCCCTATTATTCCCTTAAGAAGAGGGATCCTCCCCTTTCTGGTGACCAGGGCAATGCATGAT